>NC_054870.1:51340822-51680822 GCF_018320785.1 Cheilinus undulatus | reverse complement strand
TGTGGCCTTCACAGTGAGGTTAAATCGCAGTCTGGACATGGAGGCGTGAGCATCTCCTGCTCTGACTGCAGCTGAGGGGGGCGCTGTGTGAGGCTTTTTTGAAAAAGAGTCGCTAGAGGGGTCTGAAAACTCGCTAAATATAGCAACAAAGTCACTAAGTTGGCAGCGCTGGTTGTTTCCGCTGATCCTCCTCTTTCCGAAGGCCTTTGCACGCTTGGTCTGATTGTTTGGTCCGAACTTCTTGCATGTTAAAAAAATTAAATCGAGCTCATGTTGTTCTAATGATGTTTGCACACTCACGCGTCATATTTTTTTTTCTGGAAGAGGCTCGATTTTCTGTAAAATTTCGTTTCAGTCCAAGTCATTTCAATGGGTGAGTGATGATTCAAAACAGCGCCTGCTGCTTCCTCCTCGCTTGCTCACCCCGCCCGACCCCTCCTCTCTCTCTCCTTCTCTGTCGAATAAACCTCACTTTAAACACCAAAGTTTGCTCATTTATTATGTGGACATTTAGCAGATAGATGAGTGACTGATGATCTCTTTTGCTCGCTCACCCCCCCAACCCCTCCCTCTCTCTCCCTCTGTCTCCCTGAAACCTCACCGTAGTTTGCTGGTGTATTATGAGGACATCAGCCATGGAAATGTGACAGATAAAGGCAGAAGTTTGTAGCCTACTCACAGCTCGTAACAGAGGCTGAATTAAAAACACTTTTATCTCCATCTCTCCAACTTGGCTCAGCACTGTGATGCATGAGCAGGTGCTGTATGAAGCTTTCTGTCAGGATGGATCCAGCGGGATTTTAAAGGAGTGACAGAGCCACATGCTCACAGTACGAAACTATTTCCCACATTCAACGGATTTTCGCAGTGAAGGCAATAAAAATGCAAGGTCCGAGTGCGTGACATCTTTTTGGATTACGGATCCGAAAATAACAGACCCAGTGTGTTAAGACCTTCACAGTCATGAAAAATGTACTTCATATTTCAGTGGCTGGTGCAGGAGAAATGGTTAAGTTAAAGACCCTGTCAAGTGAAAATGAATCTGTATTTAGGTTTGTTGTATGACAGGTCACTGTGTTATGAACCCCCAATTCTAATTTAAGTAAAACAAAACATCTCTAGGTTTATAAAATTAAGCTTCAAAATCATGAAAATGAGGCAGTAAAATCTGGATGGCAAAACAAGGCAAAATTGGGTTAAAAGTGGCAAGACAAAGTCAAAACGGTTTACAATTGGCATAAGGGGCCAAAAATTGGTTGATAATGACGAAACATGTTGAAAGTGTCAAAAAGGTGACAAAAATGGGTTACAGGAGGCCAAAAGGGTTAAATGTTGTAAAAAGGTGGTTAAAATGGTTCAATAGTAATTAAAAAATGGGCTATATAAGGCAAAAGTAAGTGAAAATTAGCAAGAAGGTGGCAAAAATGGGTTTAAAGTGTCAAAAAGGTGACAAAATAGGTTACAAGTGGCAGAAAAGTTGCAGAAAGGGGTTAAAGTTGCTGAAACATGGTAAAAAGTGATGAAAAAAATGGCAAAAAATGTCCAAATAATAGCAAAAGTAGGCAAAAAGGTAGCAAAAATGGGTTAAATCTGGCAAAAAGTTCCAACAAAGTAGCAAAAAATGGGTCAAAAGTATTTATAAAAAGTTGACAAAATTAGTGGCAAAACCTGCAGAAACATTGGTTAACTTGGTTAAAAGTAGCGTGAATAATGATAATTTCAACACCAATTTCAACTCACTGACAGCTTGCCAAATGAGGTACCTGCTAGCCAGGATGCTAGCACCAATGCTACTGATCCAACACACATACTCTTCAATAAATCACAACTGGGGAGGGTCTGCCTCTGGGTTTTTTCAGGGGTCCTGCCAGATTCTCAAGGCACGTTAGTGTGCCTTGAGCCACCATTTGAGAACCCTTGGAGTAGGAAATGTTCCTCCCGTAGCCTTGTTCGACACAGATTTGTCTGTGAGCGGCTGCTCTGGTCTGATTTCCACATCTTTGCTGTTAGCGTTTTTTGTGTTCAAGGAGAGATCTTGTGTTTGACCTTAACAGGTGGATTTGTAAAAAGGAACCTGTTCTGTATTTTACCCTGAGAATTAGTTTGTGAATATCAGCACAAAACAAGAGTTTTAATGGCTGTAGCACCAGACTGGAACATGACATGATATGGTATACGTCTGCCCCAGTATTCCTCCCATATTCCTTTTCTGGTCTTTTAATGACCGCCCTCCATGTTTGTTGTTCTCCTGCAGTCACATTTGATCCTGGTTTTCTGTGAGATCTGCTGTGAAACCGTCCTTATATCCTGTTTTCAGAACTGGTAAAGATTTAAAGATCCTCCACGTTCAGCCGGCCTCTCCCTGAAAAGGCACAGAGACGTTTTCCCACAGCAGGGAGAGATAATTTAGTTTCAGAGACTAACAGAGACTGATGGGCCCCTTCTTTTTAATTAAACCCAAATATTTCAGACAAATCTCAACAGGGATGATTGATCTGGTTTATCAGAGTCAAACAAACAGCAGATATCCATCTATCCTAACATGCCCTGTCAGACGTGGACGTATAAATAGATTTAGAGTCGATCCCTAAGAAAACGGAGGAAAAACAAGCCCAGAGTAAACGTGCTCTCAGTTCCAAGAATAGTCTGGGGTCGGATTTAGCGATAAGCCGTCCATATGAGCCGCATTCTCCGTCTGCTGTGACCCGGCTGCATGAGCGCCACAATAACAAAGGCTGCGAGCAGCGGGCCCCCGGCTCCGTTTACTCAGTGCTGTAATGTTTGTGCTCTCATGGCCCTCACAGCAGACCGGCTCGGCCTTTATCGGGGGCCCCGGCCGTGCTGGGCTCGGCCCCAGCGTGCCGTGTGCTCTACCGCTGCAAACAAAAAGACGGAGGAAAAGAGCAGAGGGCGAGGAGGCGTTAAAGGAGCTGATGCCTGGGGTCCTGGTTGGTTTCCATCCTGGAGAGGAGGGTGGAGGGTCGGAGCGTTCCTCTCTGCTCGTGCCCTGGAGGGTGTCGGCTTTGGCTGTGCGGAGCAGAGTGAAGGCAGGACTAAGCCCCTGCAGACACGCAGGCCTCGGCTGGTTAAAGCTCCGCCGGTCTGACAGAGAGGGAGAGGTGGTGGGGCTCTGAGTGGAAAACTTTTGGTACAGAGTTTATCCAAGTACACGGCCTCTCTGGTCGTCTTTTATTATAAACTCACACTGGAAATGCTCACAAGGGATTTGGTCTATACTAATATGATGTCAGTGACCCCCTACAACCTCCTGCCCTTCAAAATAAAAGGCTCAAAATACTCAATTTAATGTACATATTATTCTGATTTATTCAGTAGAAAATGAAGTTTAAGATCAATGCCTCTTCTCTCGCTCACGTGTCCCCACCATCAGAGCGCTCTCCTCTGTGACAGTCAACCTCACTGACACTTCCTGTATTGTTTGGAGCTGATTTGGGATGCAAAGTGTTGGAACTATGCAGAAATCAGATATGCAAACATTTCCAAATTCACGTTTGTCGATACTGAAATCGATACTGATGCATTAGGATTACTGCAGTTCTTCAAACTGACTTCAGTGTCCAAGGCAGTGTTACCCAACCCTTTTCAACCAAAGAGCCAAATTGTTGAAAAGTACCTTTGCAAGAACCATAATCTAAGTGGTGAAGGGTGGCAAAAATGGGTAAAAGCGACAATAAAAATGACAAAAATGGGTGAGAAGTGGCTAAAAAATTGGATTAAGGTGATTAAAAGGATCAAAAAGTGACAAAAACATGGCAAAAATGAGTAAAAAGTGACTAAAACAGGCAAAAAAGCAGCAACAATATTTACATACGATTCAGGCTTATATTTACAGCTGAATTTGGATGATTTTTACAGCTGACTAAAGCCCACATTTACAGATCGACATTTACAACAGATTTTAGTTGATTTATGCAGAAAATGTGGGCAGAAATTTACAGCTGAGTCAGGCTGAAATCTACTACCAATGATATTTGCATTGATTGGAGGCTGATATCTAGAGATGAGAGAAAATTTACAGCTGGTTCAGGTTGTCAGTCACAATCAATTTCAACTGCAATTTCCAGGCTATTTTGGAAAATATTTACTGCTGATTTCAGTCGATATTTACAGAAAATGTAGGCAGATATTTACAGTGATTTTGGCTCATATTAACAGCCAATTATGGGCAATATTACAGTTGATTTTAGTTGATATTGACAGAAAATGTAGATAGATATTTACAGCAATTTTTGACCATATTTACAGCTAAATTCTGTTGAATATTACAGAAAATTTAGGCAGATATTTCTGTGATTTTGGCTTATATTTACAGCCAGTTATGGGCAATATTTACAGATAAATTCAGTCAATATTTACAGAAAATTAAGGCAGATATGTACAGCAATTTTGTACAATATTAAAGCCAATTTTAGACAATATTTACAGAAAATTTAGGCTGATATTTACAGTGATCTTGGCTCATATTTACAGACAATTATGGACAATATTTGCAGATGATTTAAGTTGAAATTTATAGAAAATTTAGATAGGTATTCACAGTGATTTTGGCTCATATTTCCATCCAACTTCATCCAATATTTACAGATAATTTCAACCAATGTTTACAGCTGACTTTGTCCTATATTGACTCATTTATACTGATGATTTAGGCCAATATTTACAGCCAGTTTAGGCTAATATTTCCTGCAGATTTTGACCGATATTTATATTTTATTTGGGCTGATATCTGCAGCTGTTTCAGGCCGATATTCATGGCTAGTATTGAGTATGAAGGAAAGACTGTTTTTTACCCAGGTTAAATCTCAGTCCTTGTCTTTCTTGTTAACCTCTCTCTCCCATCAGTTGAACACTGAGTGAGCAACAGGGTTGGGTCCAGACCCCTTATCTCTTTGGTCCTTTAGCTGGGTTGGGACCCCAGAGATGGGCCACAAAGCTTTTTCCACTGGATCCGTGTGAATGTGGGCCAAAATGTCTACGGTGTGCTTTTATTTTGAAGGACGACTCCATGTCTTTGTCCTGTCAGAACCGCCCCATGGAGAGAAAATGTCATTGTCCTGAAGTGTAGTGAAGCTGGCGACCAGTGAAATGACTCTTTCAAACATCAGAATCGTCCTTTATTTCTGATAATAATACTATAATACTAATAATAAGTGCAGCTCTCTGCTTCAGCGTTGTTGTGCATTAGGAGATGCTCGTCAGGATACCTGAACCATGGTTCCTGATGTGATTGGTTGATCAGATATTTGCATTAACGAGTGATTGACCAGGTGCAGCAGAAAGCTGGATAGTGAGATTAAAGACGTTCTGCTGGTCTGAGAGAAGAGAAACATTATTCTAAGGAGGAAAACAAGAGGAAAGCGCTGATAGAAAACACGTCCTCCTGTGAACTGAGCTGAACTCGTTCAGTTGTTTAGTGAGTCACCACGGCCGTTCAGCCAACAGAAAAGGACTGTTGCATATTTTCCGTCTTTGTTTCTACTTTCTGGGATTTTCTCACTGACTTGCAGGCAGGCGGGCAGCAGACTGGCATGGCCGCTTTAATTTCCAGCTCTGTCCTTTCTCAAAACGCCTCGGAGAGTAAATCTTTATGTCACTCTCCGGCCGGTTCAGTCTAATTGGAAATATCACTTCTATAAATATCACCCAACCACAGCAGGAAGAAAAACCCATGGTTTTTAGAAAATAATGCCAGCAGACATGAGAAGAAACCATGGTTGAAGCGAAGATGATGCCACTTTGAAAAAAAAAAAACAAATGTAAATTTCCTCTGCAGAATCAGCTTCCTCTTTGTGGTGGCTGTGATTCTCCAGAAATCCACAGAAAAAAGCTGTTCCAGTTTAACAGAAACCATCGCACACTGGGACCAGAGGAGGCCTTCTTTCAGACAGGCAGCCAAAGCCACAGCTCTCTCTGGTTCCCTAAAAACCAACAGTGAAATAAGATGCAGACCTGCAGATCTGTACCCATGAAAAAGGACAGACGGAGAGACGGAGCGCCCAAAAAGGCCCAGAAAGTGGAGGAATGTTAAGCACATCTCTAAGGAGATTAGGGTCTCTTCAGCGTCCCCTCCGTGTGCCAAAGGAGCCGTGCGGATCAAAGTTTCCTCCGATTTCCTTGTCATTAGCCGAGGCTTATCCCCCCAAACGCTTTCACCCCATGATACTGACCCCCCTCATTACAGCAGCACCCCATCACTGCTGCAGGATCTGGAAACACAGTGCAGGGCCCCGGCACAGGATGTGATCCCCTCTTTAGCACCAGCTTCCTCTTTTATTGGAAAAGTTCCCTTCGCTCTGTCATTTCTAACAGAATTAGATGGAAGATCTTTGTCTTTGTACCTGGTAGAATTACATTTGTGTTGCAAATTAAAGTCAACGCAATATCATTGACCAGAAGAATGACGGAGAAAGAATAACACAAATTCATACACCGCATTCCACATTATTATATAAATGGAATTTTTCTCTATTTTCCTAGATATTAATGCAAATGACAGTCAAAATATTTTTCAAGTCATCGGCCATTAAAGCATAATTCAAATGTTTTTGAACAAACTTCATAATGATAAACATTATTTTTTTAAAAATAAAAACCTACAAAAATTCACTGTTCCACATTATTAAGCGCAACAGAGTTTTAAAACATTTTATAGGTTGTAAAGAACTGAAAATGGTCATTGATTGAATTTGCAGCATTAGGAGGTCATATTTACTGAAATCAAAGCTATTTCAATCAAAAACATCTTAACAGGCCAAGTTCCATGTTAACATAGGAGCCCTTCTCTGATATCACCAATTTCTTTGCAGGATGTCAGAATATCCTCCCAGAGCTGCTGTTTTGATGTGAACTGCCTCCCACCCTCATAGATCTTTAGCTTGAGGATGCTCCAAAGGTTCTCAACAGGGTTAAAGGTCAGGGGAGGATGGGGGCCACACCATGAGTTTCTCTCCTTTTATGCCCATAGCAGCCAATGACACAGAGGGATTCTTTGCAGCATGAGATGGTGCATTGACCTGCATGAAGATAATGTTTCTACAGAAGGCACTGTTCTTCTTTTTGTACCATGGAAGAAAGTGGTCAGTCAGAAACTCTATATACTTTGCCGAGGTCATTTTCACACCTTCAGGGGGCCTACCAGCTCTCTCCTCATGATTCTGGCCCAGAACATGACTCCGCCCCCTCTTTGCTGACATCACAGTCTTGTTGGGACATGGTGGCCATCCACCAACCATCCACTACTCCTCCATCTGGACCATCCAGGGTTGCACGGCACTCATCAGTCAACAAGACTGTTTGAAAATGAGTCTTCATGTATTTCTGGGAACACTGCAACCTTTTTCTTTCCCATATTGCTTGAATTGCTTGAAACCTGCATATTGCTTGAAACCTGTGGCCTGCTTAATAATGCGGAAAAGTGCATTTTGAGGTTTTTATTTAAAAAAATATATATATAATGGTTATCATTATGAAGTTTTTTCAAAAACATTTGAATTATGCTCTAACGGCTGATGACTTGAAAAATATTCTGTCATTTGCATAAATATTTAGTAAAATCAGAGAAAAATGTCATTTGCATAATAATGGGGGATGTGGTGCAGATCTGGGGAGCACAGAGCTGCAGTGCTATCTTTTATTTGTTAGCGCTGTTTTCTCAAAATCTAGACCAAAATCTTTATGTCTTTTTCCTCAAATCAGTTATTAAACCAGGCAGCATTAAAATGAGGAATAAAACCAAACAACAGAGTGGAATGATGGGAATAATTGTGTGCAGAAACAAACAGACAAACAACGTCCCACCGTGAACCAGAGTTAGAACTGTTTGTTGAATATTCCTGTTCTTATTCCTCTTCCTGTGATTACTGACGTAAATGTGAATCTGTTAACATTCCTCTGTTGGTTGTTCTGTCGTCTGGAGGCCATTAAATTGGGAGGATTTCTTGCCAAGAAAGTTATAGACATATTTATACAGTTATGGCTCCTAATCCAAACAAAGGCTGATCCATGAGAGCCAAACATTTACAGTATAGATCGTTTGTGAAATAGAAGTATGACTACAAGGCCGTGGTCAGAGCAGGGACAGGAAAGAGGGAAATATTCAGCTCTGAGTTTGAGCTCCATTAAAGATCAAACAGTCATCAACCACAGTGACCTATGGATGGAAGATACATGGGCATATTCTAACAAGATACAGGGTAATTAATTCATTTTATCAGTGAACAAATAAGATGAAGATTATTTGATGCCACAGCAACAAAAATAGAAGTCCTAGACCTGGGATGTCCCTTCACTTGGGGTCACTACAACTAAACCACGCCTCCAATGATGCTGATTGGTCCAATCATCTCTGACCAGGAACAAGAGTATCAGTTTGAACTTCTGCAAGATGGATCTTCCTGAAGACAGACATTGAATCTGGACGATTCACAGCTTTGGAAAGTTAGGCGAACTCCCACACTTTGTCTGAATTGCACAAAGATGTTTTTGACAAAAGTGTTTGGTACTTGGCCTGGTGAGGAGCGGAGATTTCTCATCATATATACCCAGTTTTACAAATGTTGCCAGCGTTTGCACAAGTCTGACAATGCCTGAATGATTTGGAGAAAAAAAACCTGAATTGCAGTCATTTTGACTTACATTGCAATTTTTGAAATGACTTCGGAGGAACAATTTTTACCTTGTCCTTTTTAATTGATAGATATTAAAATAATCATTAACAGACTTTGACTCCAAAACCTTTTTTTAATTCACTTTATTTTTCACTTACATTATAAAGCACCATGTCTGGTCAAAGCAATGAAATGCATTTTTTCTCAACACTTTCTCATCACACAAAACCAAAAGCAATAAATACAAGCAAAAAATTAAAAATGACATCATTAAAAAGTCGTAAATACTCCTGCAGAGATACGTGAGTCAAGTGAGGCCTGCAGGTCTTTGGATGTTGTTTTTGGTTCTTCTGGGACCTCTGTCGACCATGAGCACTTGGAGTCATTTTGGTGGGCCAGTTCACCATGATTCAAAGTTTTGCCCAGTTGTGGATAATGGCTCTTTCTGCATTTGGCTTGAATCCCTGAACGGAAAATAAAAAGATATTTCCACTCACTTCACTTTCAAGAAAAATTGTTCCCTGTGATTTGAAAATTGCAGGGAAGTTCCATCTTTAAAGATGATGCCATAATATAAGGCTTATAAAACATTCCATCCTTGCCTTTAAAGATGAAGTCTTCCTTTAAAGTTTTTAAAACATTCCATCCTTGCCTTTAAGGATGATGTCATATTTTGAGGCTTATTAAACATTCCAGTCTTGCCTTTGAAGATGATGTAATCTTTAAAGCTTTGAAAACATCCCATCCTTGCCTTTGAAGATGATGTCATCCTTTAAAGACTGTAAAACATTCCATCCTTGCCTTTGAAGATGATGTCATCCTTTAAAGCCTTTGAAACACACTGTCCTGGCCTTTTGTATGTAAGTCAGTATAGGCCCGGCTCTCTTTCTCTGTGAAGCCATGCTGTTGTAACTCGTGCAGAATGGGACTAAGTTAAGCGAGTTATGGCCCAGATCACCCAGCCCTACTGTGTTCTAACCAGGGTCACACTTTCCTCCACCTTTCTGCCATCACTAAAGTCAACATGGCTCGATCAGACGTGAAAGAAGGAGAGAGAGTCTTTGTTCGACATTTATAAACACATTCCTTTAGAGTGTACATATTCAAACACAGAGTGAGTGACGCCGTGTTTGTCTGCAGTTATAAAAGAGTAATGTGTGGAGCAATCCGAGCGTTAGACGTGTTTGTTTAAGGTGTGTGAGGCTCGCTGAGGCAGAGCCAGCAGGCGTAGGATTCTGGGAAGTTCACCTCAGCAGCTGAGAGCCACACACCTGTTCTCTGTTTGACCAACGGAGCAATCGCAGCCCGGTCACATGGCCCGACGCTATCGCTGATGATCTGGAGAGCGGTCCAGCTCTTATCGCTTATTGGCTCTGATTGCAGCCATTCAGGCCAATTAGGAACTCTGCCTCCTGTTTGAGTTCCTGCCCTCCAGCCGAGCGGCCCGCTGCACGGCTGCTGCAGATCCTGGACCACGCTGAGCCCGCCAGGACCCTGTAAACACTTCCAGACGTCAGCTCCAACATGTTGATGTGTTTGTGGAGGAGAGGTGATCATGACACTGAAAACCATGTCACAGTGATTCAGTTAAACAGCTCTCAGTGACGTGGAGCTGCTGCAGTTTAACCTTTCACACTCCTGCAGCACTCAAAGGGAAAAACGGACTCAGAGAGTGAAGGGTCCTTTTTTACAGCATGGTGTGTGTTTTCTAAAGCAGTGCACAATCTGGGTGTGAACCACGGCACAGAGCACACACAAGGTAGATGAAGTGGCTTCATTATGAATGGTGTGTTTTTGGGGGTAACATGAATCAAACCAATCGGAGCACCAGCTTTCATTTCCCTAGATCAGTGATACTCAACGTGTGGCTCTTTTGTGATTATTTGTAGCTCCTCTATGTCTTAATTTTAAATATTATTCCCCAAAAACACCTTAAAAAGGAAAACTTTCACCCATTTAAGCTATTATTTACTATTAAACACCCCTTTTTTCCTATTTTCTTTGGCCATTTTGCAACTTCATTTGCCACTTATTCCCCATTTTTGCCCTTTTTAACCATTTTTTGCCCATTTAAGCTACCTTTTGCCATTAAAAGCCCCTGTTTTCCTATTTTTTGCCCACTTTTGCAACTTTGTGACACTTTTTCCACATTTCTGACACTTAGATCCCATTTTGCCCTTTTTGTTTTACTAATTTTTTTCCACTTCTCATCCAAAAAACATTTTGCCATTAAATACCATTTGTTTCCCTATTCCCCCATTTTTTGCCTCGTCTTTTTGCCACTTTTTTGTTCATGTTTTCCCTTTTAAACCATTTTTGCCACTTTTTGTTTATTTAGGTTACTTTTTGCCATTAAATTTCCCTTTTCCCCTATTTTTTTACCCTATTTGTTGCCCTTTTGCAACTTCTTTTTGCCACTTTTTCCCCATCTTTGCCTCTTTAATCCCATTTTTGGCTTTTTTTTAACCATTTTTTTTGCCACTTTTCGTCCAAATAACCTTTTGCCAATAAATACTATTTGTTTCCCTTTTCTCCGAATTTTTGCCTCTTCTTTTTGCCACTTTTTTGCCCATTTTTGCCCTTTAAACTATTTTTTGTCCATTTAAGCCACATTTGCCATTACATAGCCCTTTTCCCTATTTTTCTTCTATTTTTTTGCCCGTTATTGCAACTTCTTTTCACCATTTTTTGCCACATTTTGCACAATGAAGGAACATTTTGCCATTGAATATCACTTGTTCCCTAATTTTTTTTGCCCATTTTTGCCACTCTTGACTGCTTTTCCCCAGTTAAGTCACTTTTGACTCATGTTTTTGCCATGTTTGTACCATTTTTGCCACCTGTAACTCATTTTTTGTCACTTCTCACCCATTCTTGCTACTTTCTGACCCTTTTCCACTTTTTCTCCCCATTTTCACCCCTTTTTGCTGCTTTTTGACTTTTTTGCCACCTTTAACTTTTTTCTATTGCTACTTCAAGCCCTTTTTGCCACCTTCCACCACTTAGATTGTGGCTTTTGCAAAGGTATTTTTCAATAATTTGGCTCTTGGTTGAGCAGGGTTGAGTAACACTGGCCTAGATACTGAGCACACATGCTGGCTAGTGTGGTGGTATTTACACTGAGGATTTTAGGTGAATGCATCATGTGAAAAGGAGGACCGACAGCTGTACTGCACACCACAGCGTATATGAAGGGGCCTGGACTCTGAACTCACACAGTACCGAGTGAGCCACAAGCTGGTTTTGAAAAATGCAGATCTGGATCCTGACTGAACCAGTGTTTTCATCTCCATTCCTACCTGTGAACCAGCAGTCACACTGTGATTAAATGAAGCTTTCCTGTAGGTCTGTAGTCGATCCGTCAGGTTAAACGAGTGTTTCAGTGACAGAGAGCAGGAGGCTGGATCCTTAAAGATGTGATCCTCCAAAGTCCTGACCCCTCTCTCACACCCTTCTCCTTTAGAACCAGCCTTAAAAACACGTGGCACCCATGCTGTTTCTCTTGGATGGACTCGACGATTATACGTCACCCACCTGGCCACGTTTGAGCATCGTCATGGAGACGATTCACGGCCCAGCCATTAACACGGCAAAGGACTGGAAAGCTTGACGCATACCTGGCAACCTGGGCACTCTGCTCACACACAGACCTGGACTGAAAACTCAGACTCGATGCAGAAAATAGAAACTGAGCTGAGGCTGAGCCAGCAGTTTGACTGTGACTGTGTACAGGATCCTGCAATAAGCTTTTCTATCTCTGGTCAAGCCATGCTGTTTAAATCTCGTTATGGATGCACCAACATGCATGATATTGGATTTTTGCAGATATCCACTACATCAATACCGACAAATTCATGTTAGCCAACACCAATAAATACATGTAATTCAGACCTAAAACTTCAGCTCTAAAAACTCACTTTAAAGGTCTGACAATGCTCTTGAATATGAGGGAACATCCAGCCTATCAGTGCTAAGCACAGCAGCAGGTATGGACATTAAAAAAATAAATCCACTAGAGGTCGCTGTTTCACGCAGACCTGCACCTGTCCTAGGTAGCTGCTCCGTCCATCCCCCACCCAGCTGCCAAATGACTGAGTTTTAATTTAACATGTTACTGATTTTGTGCATTTACACTACATTGCCAAAAGTATTTACTCACCCATCCAAATAATTGGAATCAGGTGTTCCAATCACTCCCATGTCCACAGGTGTATAAAATCAAGCACCTAGGCATGCAGACTGTTTCTACAAACATATGTGAAAGAATGGCTCGCTCTCAGGAGCTCAGTGAATTCCAGCGTGGTACTGTGATAGGATGCTACCTGTGCAACAAGTCCAGTGGTGAATTTCCTGGCTCCTAAATATTCCACAGTCAACTGTCAGTGGTATTATAACAAAGTGGAAGAGATTAGGAGCGACAGCAACTCAGCCACCAAGTGGTAGGCCACGTTAAATGACAGAGCGGGGTCAGCGGATGCTGAGGCACATAGTGCGCAGAGGTCACCAACTTTCTGCAGTCAATGACTACAGACCTCCAAACTTCATGTGGCCTTCAGATTAGCTCAAGAACAGTGGTAGAGAGCTTCATGGAATGGGTTTCCATGGCCGAGCAGCTGCATCCAAGCTATACATCACCCAGTCGGATGCAGTGGTGTAAAACACGCCGCCACTGGACTCTAGAGCAGTGGAGACGTTCTCTGGAGTGACGAATCAGGCTCGTCCATCTGGCAATCTGATGGACGAGTCTGGGTTTGGCGGTTGCCAGGAGAACGGTACTTGTCTGACTGCATTGTGCCAAGTGTAACGTTTGGTGGAGGGGGGATTATGGTGTGGGCTTGTTCTTCAGGAGCTGGGCTTGGCCCCTTAGTTCTAGTCAAAGGAACTCTGAATGCTTCAGTATACCAAGAGATTCTGGACAATTCCATGCTCCCAACTTTGTGGGAACAGTTTGGGGATGGCCCCTTCCTGTTCCAACATGACTGTGCACCAGTGCACAAAGCAAGGTCCATAAAGACATGGAGGAGAGAGTTTGGTGTGGATCAACTTGACTGGCCTGCACAGAGTCCTGACCTCAACCCCACAGAACACCTTTGGGATGAATTAGAGCGGAGACTGAGAGCCAGGCCTTCTGGTCCAACATCAGTGTGTGACCTCACAAATGCTCTTCTGGAAGAATGGTCAAAAATTCCCATAAACACACTCCTAAACCTTGTGGAAAGCCTTCCCAGAAGAGTTGAAGCTGTTATAGCTGCAAAGGGTGGACCGACATCATATTAAACCCTATGGATTAAGAATGGGATGTCGCTGAAGTTCATATGAGAGTCAGGGCAAGTGAGCGAATACTTTTGGCAAAGTAGTGTATATTCCTTAAAATGGGTAAAATATACAATTTGAAATCATTAAAAATATATTCTTGGATTTTTTAAAGGCATCTGGTGACCCCCCCCCCCCCCCCACACACACACACACACACACACACACATTGGACTCATGTTTGAATAAAATGTTTAATTTAAATCATTAAATTTCTATCTTTTTGTTTTTTTTTGGTGGAAAGCATCCCGCGACCCCCCCGCTCGATTTTACAACACGTGCACTGCAAAAATGCAGGTGTTTTCTGATTTTGCAGGTGTTTTCTGAGTTTGCAGGTGTTTTCTGAGTTTGAGGGTGTTTTCTGAGTTTGAGGGTGTTTTCTGAGTTTGCAGGTGTTTTCTGAGTTTGAGGGTGTTTTCTGAGTTTGCAAGTGTTGTGGCATTTACATGTGTTGTGACCCTTCTCGGCCACCTTAGAAAGCTGTTTTCTTATTGGTATAAAATAGATTTAACTCCTGTACCTGCAGCCATAATAACAGAAGAGGCTCGACACTGTTATTGATGAGGACTCAGGTTGATTTAACAGGTATCAATACCAGCTAAAATGAACAGTCCTTATCCCTACAGCTGCCTGCACACAGGATAGCGATGTAACAGCACATTCATCTCAGAGGTGTTTAAAGAGGAAGAAGATCCCTCTCTCTCTCTGCAGAGCTGTGCAGCATCACTGCTGACAGCTCAGAGAGCTAACGGAGAGTTCTGGAAAACGAGACACTAACCAGAGACGGAGAGGACACTGGGTATGAAGAGGGGATTATGAGGGACAGGAGACAGAAGAGCATTTACCTCCTAATGGTGACTGATGGTGTAAGAGTGACGCGAGCAGAATGGAAACTAGTGTGAGCTGTTTAAAAGGGAATGAAGGCCCTGGAGGTCTGAGATGATTCTAGAATGAATCTAAAATAGTGACAGGTTAGCATGATTAAAGTTTCTGGAGCATTTTAAGTCAAATGAAAAAACATATTCATATATAAATGCATGTAAACATTCAGGGATCACGTCTAAATTAACGTAAGGACATCATTAGCTCATTTTGATTTTGATGGCACCAACACATCTCAAAAAAGTAGAGACAGGGTCATGTTTACCATTGTGGAGCATTTAGGCCTGCTGAAATTTACAAATCGCACAAGCTGCAATATTTCTTTAAGTTGAAATCCAGTTTAATGCTTTTTTTGCAGCAGAGATTTTGTGCACATATTGCAAACATTTGTGTTTTTTTAGAATAAAGATTCCTATTTTACTAATGTATATGTTTTATCAGATTATCCCCTTCAATATAACAACTGATATAAAGTTTGCAATATCAGCCAAAATAATCCCAATCAGATAAGTTCCATTATGATAATTGTTTTCCCTGTATATGATATCTAATATTGTATACATTTTAATTCTGAATAATTGATTGCTTGTATTTATCGAAAAAGCATATTAAAATCTAAAAGCATATTAAAATCTAAAAGCATATTAAAATCTAAAAGCATATTAAAATCTAAAAGCATATTAAAATCGCAATCACAATACTATGGAAAAAAAATCATAATTTTTCAAATGGTTCAGCCCTGGTAGCATCTGTTCTTCTTTTAACAACAGTCTGTAAACGTCTTAGTGGTGAGAACAGTCGATGGTGTTAAGGGAGAGGAATGTTGTCCCATTCTTGTCGGATGTAATTTTCTAGCTGGGCCATTTTTGCTGTATTGGTTCTGTTATGATGTTTTCTATCAGTGAAAGTTCTGGACTACAGACAGACCAGTCCAGGACCCAGACTCTCTTCCTGTGAAGCCATGCTGTTATGTGGTTTAGCATTGTCTTGCTGACACAGTCCAGGCCGTCCCTGAAAGAGACGTTGTCTGGATGGGAGATTAGAACTGCATTTCCACCAGGTGGTGCAGGTTTGATGTGGTTTGGTAAACTCGTACCCTTGCTTGGTGGGCGGTGTTGTGAGATGGCGAGGTTACACCACCAGCTGAAACACGTTCTCTGCGACTCAGAGGTCATCCATGGGGTGGTTTCATACACTGGCATTGTTGATTTTAACCTCCAAAGACCCAGCGTCCACATATGAGGACATCTAATTCTGGCTTTCTTACAACACAGTAATCATTTCTACTATGAGAAGTTTAGATTATTGTTGAGAACATCCTATAAAATTTAGATCACTCACTTGACAAAATAGGAGTAACTAAAATAAAATTTTCAGCGAGTTTTACGGATATATATATTTTGAATATAACTAGCAACTTTTTAGGTGTTTTCATGGAAGTTTTGGAATATTTTTTCCTTAGTTTTCTTCAAAGTTTTTCCAAAATTTTTTTTTTTTTTTTTTTTTTTAAGATTTTTTTTATTGTTATGTTTGGACATTCTCGTGCTTAATTTGTTAATTTCAGAAATGTATATGTAATTTTGGGGGAAATTTATTTTACTGTTTTGTTTTTACAGTTCTGAAGGAGATTGGGGAATTTATCTCTGAATTTTGGGAATTTGGATTTGAAATGATTTTGGGGTATTTTCCACATTTTTAATCTTTTTAAAGGACTTAATATGGAATTTTCAAAATTAAAATTTAGACTGCATGATCAACTTTCAGTGAAATATTTAAGGCATACATGAAGATATTTTGTGGTATTTTTTTGTGAAACTTTAACCCTTTAATGAATACACAATTTATAGCAAGAAAATTCTATTTTTTTGGAACTGAAATGTTTATTTCACTTTATACTGAAATCCCCCCAAAATCAAAATTTCCTTAAAATTTAACATTCATATTTTTTGTATCTCCTTTGATACATTAGGTGTTTTTGGTAACTGATAATCCACTTGACGATATTTTTATCATTTATCAGATTGTATTCAGATTTTTTTTTTAGTAATTTATTGATCCTACTGATTAAATAGCAGTATCATGAAAGTATGTATCAAATATGATACAACAGGCTTTAAGGGGTTAGAGATATGTTTAAGAACTTTGCACAGAAACTGTAAATCATTTTTTGTTAATTTTAGAGCATTTGTACTTTTTAATCACATTTTCTCTGATTTGCTTGGAGTGTTCTTTTGTCTTCATGGTGTAAAATTAGCCAGGAATACTAATTAACCAGTGACTGGACCCTCCAGACACAGGGGTCTTTGCACAGAAAATCTAGGTCATTTTTTGTGTTAACTTTAGAGCATTTGTGTTGATATTGGACATGATTTTTGATCAAATTTAATTCTTTTTTAAAGACAAGGCTGAGCTTGAAATGATCAAATCCTATTTATTCCCAATAAAGGAAAGAAAGCTCAGCTCTCAGGAGGTTAAATGACAATATTATTAATTATGAATTAACCTGATTAGTGTTAAAATGCTCCCCAAGCTGTTTTTCATTAGTACTGTTAGAGATTGTTCTTTTGTTGGACTATCTTTATCACCCAACCCCGCTGATAAAACCGACCCAGCCAGGCCTGAACTCTGACAATTAACAACCACAGAGGTTTATGACTGCTGGACCGCCGCGTGACACGCTGTAATCATCGTTGTGGTAAAAATCAGCTCGCCACAGCGAAAGGAAAAGATACTTTCCAGTGAGAGATTAATCTTTGTCTCACAGGGACTTTGCCAAAAAGAGAAGAATCTCCCTGTCAGCAGTTACAGGATAAAAAAAATCATCTAAAAACTGAGACTGTGCAGAAGGAGAGGAGCTCTGGCAGACCTACAGAGAGCTGAAAAGCAGATTCTACTAAGAGGCTACAATGGAGCACAGATATAAGGCATGTTAGCTACTACTGTAAATAAATCAATAAATCAGTTTCATCATTAAAGGAAATGAACTTTGACAATAAACATCATAGAAGTCTTAATTTATCAGACTCTGAGGGCCACATCACAGACTCTGAGGGCCACATCACAGACTCTGAGGGCCACATCACACACTCTGAGGGCCACATCTCAGACTCTGAGGGCCACATCACAGACTCTGAGGGCCACATCACAGACTCTGAGGGCCACATCACAGACTCTGAGGGCCATATCACACACTCTGAGGACCACATCACAGACTCTGAGGGCCACATCACAGACTCTGAGGGCCACATCACAGACTCTGAGGGCCACATCACAGACTCTGAGGGCCACATCACAGACTCTGAGGGCCACATCACAGACTCTGAGGGCCACATCACAGACTCTGAGGGCCACATCACAGACTCTGAGGGCCACATCACAGACTCTGAGGGCCACATCACACACTCTGAGGGCCACATCACAGACTCTGAGGGCCACATCACAGACTCTGAGGGCCACATCACAGACTCTGAGGGCCACATCACAGACTCTGAGGGCCACATCACACACTCTGAGGGCCACATCACAGACTCTGAGGGCCACATCACACACTCTGAGGGCCACATCTCAGACTCTGAGGGCCACATCACAGACTCTGAGGGCCACATCACAGACTCTGAGGGCCACATCACACACTCTGAGGGCCACATCACAGACTCTGAGGGCCACATCACAGACTCTGAGGGCCACATCACAGACTCTGAGGGCCACATCACAGACTCTGAGGGCCACATCACAGACTCTGAGGGCCACATCACACACTCTGAGGGCCACATCTCAGACTCTGAGGGCCACATCACAGACTCTGAGGGCCACATCACAGACTCTGAGGGCCACATCACAGACTCTGAGGGCCATATCACACACTCTGAGGACCACATCACAGACTCTGAGGGCCACATCACAGACTCTGAGGGCCACATCACAGACTCTGAGGGCCACATCACAGACTCTGAGGGCCACATCACACACTCTGAGGGCCACATCACAGACTCTGAGGGCCACATCACAGACTCTGAGGGCCACATCACAGACTCTGAGGGCCATATCACACACTCTGAGGGCCACATCACACACTCTGAGGGCCACATCACAGACTCTGAGGGCCACATCACACACTCTGAGGGCCACATCTCAGACTCTGAGGGCCACATCACAGACTCTGAGGGCCACATCACACACTCTGAGGGCCACATCACAGACTCTGAGGGCCACATCACACACTCTGAGGGCCACATCACAGACTCTGAGGGCCACATCACACACTCTGAGGGCCACATCACAGACTCTGAGGGCCACATCACACACTCTGAGGGCCACATCTCAGACTCTGAGGGCCACATCACAGACTCTGAGGGCCACATCACAGACTCTGAGGGCCACATCACAGACTCTGAGGGCCACATCACACACTCTGAGGACCACATCACAGACTCTGAGGGCCACATCACAGACTCTGAGGACCACATCACAGACTCTGAGGACCACATCACAGACTCTGAGGGCCACATCACACACTCTGAGGACCACATCTCAGACTCTGAGGGCCACATCACACACTCTGAGGACCACATCACAGACTCTGAGGGCCACATCACACACTCTGAGGGCCACATCACACACTCTGAGGACCACATCACTGACTCTGAGGACCACATCACAGACTCTGAGGGCCACATCACAGACTCTGAGGGCCACATCACACACTCTGAGGGCCACATCACACACTCTGAGGACCACATCTCAGACTCTGAGGGCCACATCACAGACTCTGAGGACCACATCACTGACTCTGAGGACCACATCACAGACTCTGAGGGCCACATCACAGACTCTGAGGGCCACATCACACACTCTGAGGGCCACATCACACACTCTGAGGACCACATCTCAGACTCTGAGGGCCACATCACAGACTCTGAGGACCACATCACAGACTCTGAGGGCCACATCACAGACTCTGAGGGCCACATCACAGACTCTGAGGACCACATCACAGACTCTGAGGGCCACATCACAGACTCTGAGGGCCACATCACACACTCTGAGGACCACATCACAGACTCTGAGGGCCACATCACACACTCTGAGGACCACATCACAGACTCTGAGGGCCACATCACAGACTCTGAGGGCCACATCACAGAATGCTGGCCTGAATGGTTTCCATGCTGTCTCTTCTGTCTTCTTCTTCTTGGCAGATTTGCAAACAACCTTCGTACATACCTGCACCTCTGTGAACACAGTTTGCTCATGCAGGCTACCAAACAATCTTTTTTTTTTTTTCAATCCTGAAAACATAAAGTGTATAAAAATCTGTGACTGACAAGGCTGTATATTCCTGTAACTTTCCACCTTGATCCTGACCCCATCATCCTGTAAACTCTGACTGACAGGCTGAAAAAGTCTGAATCAATGAGATACATATGAGGCTAGAGTGCTGGGGTCTGTTCAACCACAGATCGACTTGTCTACCCATGGAAATTATTCTTGGATCTCCTTGATAGGCAGCCAAGCCACACTGCAGCCTGGAAATCAAACATGGTACATATGAAAGTCTTTATGCAACCCTATAGGAGGCCTCGCTCTCTCTCTCTCTCTCTCTCTCTCTGTCTTGTCGTCCTCTGGGCTGTGGAAGCTCTGTGGTTTTGGCGAGCTGCTGCAGAGATCCCAGAAGTTCCTGTTGTGAAGAGAGACACAATTACAACTCCACACCGCTGAAGTTCACCACTATTATAATAATTATCGTTTCAGCAAATGCAGCTAGGGTATCCAGTGATGCTCACACTGGTTTAGAATGTCAGTTGGGCGCATTTCTGCTTTACAGTCTGGTTTTAATTTAGTCAACTGTGGCTGACAAGGGCAAACTCATGCAATGGACCAAAAAATGTGTATAAGCTGCTAAAATAATACAACAACGGAAACATAGTGCAAATAAAACGAATATGCACCAAAACTTTGCACAAATACATCAGCAAACACCAGACAACATGTGCATAAACAATGCAAAAACAATGCGTTATTTTTTCTTCCTGCAGCCGCATGTGCAGTTTCTGCAGGGATTTTGCATGCATGTTTGGATATTTATTATCAGGATGATGCAGCCTGTTTCTCTCTGTTAAAATCTTTTGGCCTGTTGCACTTCTGTCTCTCTTTTGTGCATCATTTGTTGAGTGGCCTCTAGAAGAAATTTATGAAGCAACCACTTTCTGCACTGAGATATGGAAAGATATAATAATAAATAACTAGAGCATTTAAGCTGTCAAATACTAATCCTTTTTCCTCTCTTTCTGTCCACACATCTGGACGTGCATGAACCGAGCAGAGCCAGTGAAATAAAGGGAAGGAGGTTGAAGAGCATGAATAGAGAGGATATGTTTGATAGCCTCAGAAAGCAGCACAGTACACATTATTTGTACTAATGCCAATATATACAGACGTTTTTCTTTGTAATTATGGTGTAATTTCACTGTTTTTTTCTGTGATATCCAATTTGTTTTTAGAGGCAGACTAAACAACACAGATATCCATGACAGTAGACCTGCTTTGGCTCAGATATGAGCCAAATGAACAGCGAAGATGTGGCCCACGTTTGGGAACTAAATGAAGTCCAAATCTGGTCCAATGTGACAGCCATGTCTGACCCAAAACAAAGCCAGATCGTAGGGCGACCTGCATGGAACGCCCGTAAAGTAGTAATTTTCTGCATAGAGAAACTCTAAAGCCATATTTGTGATTGTGCCAAGTGTTTGCAATTCTTACAAGGAGCCCTGCATGATCAGACAAGTCCATCTTATTGGATAAATATTTGTATCTCATATGCATATTGAACTACAGTCATGGACAAAAGTATTGGCACCCCTGGATTTTTTTCCAGAAAATACACCATTTCTCCTGGAAATTGTTGCAATTACAAATGTTTTTGGTATACATGTGTTTTTTCCTTTATGTGCGTTGGAGCAACACAAAAATTTTGAAGAAAAAAGACACAATTGACATAATTTTACACAAAACTCAATAAATGGGCCGGACAAAATGATTGGCACCCTTTTAAAACTGTGAGTAAATCATTTTATTTCAAGCATGTGATGCTCATTTAAACTCACCTGTGGCAGTAACAGGTGCTGGCAATCTAGAAATCACACCTGAAGCCAGTTAGAATGTCTAAAAGTTGACTCAGCCTTTGTGTTGTGTGTCTGTGTGTGTCACACCAAGCATGGAGAAGAGAGAGAAGAGCCCAGAATCGTCTGAGGACTTAAGAAGCAAAATTATGGAAAAATTTGAACAATCTCAAGGTTAAAGACCATCTCCAGAGATCCTGAAATTCCTTCGTCCACGCCATGAGGCCATGAGCTAAAATGCGTCTGTTTAATAAAGTTGTTCCCAAAACTTCCTCTATTTATGAAGCTTTCTGTTTCCATCTGGTTCTAAATATTGCAGGTAAAGATAAACACAGCACGAAAACACTTCCGGTTTGCGCTTTTCAAAGTAAAAGCCCACTTTAGCATTCCTTTGGAGCAGGGGTTCTCAACGTTGGGTTCAGGACCCCATCATGGTCGTGAGACACTGAGAGGGGGTCTCCAGATGCCTTAAGAAAATTAAAAACATTTTTGAATGACACTGTTGCCACTTTACACCAATTTTGCCAAATTGTTATCTATTCTTATTCCCTACCAATTTTGCCAATTTTAACATATTTAACAATTTTTGCAACTGAAAATCCATTTTTGTCACTTTTAAACCCTTTCCACCACTTTTTTTCTGCAAGTTTTTGTCACTTCTAAACCAAATCTTGCAACTCTCTGCCTATTGTTGGCTCTGTTGACACATTATTGCCACTATTAACCCTTTTACCACTTTTTAAGTCACATTTCACAATTTGAAAAGCCAATTTTTGCCAGTTTCTGACTATTTCTGCCTCAGCTAACCCTTTGTTGCCAGCATATGTCATTTTTTTCTTCCTATTTCACCAAATTTCTACCTACTTTTGCCACTTTTATGCCATTTCGGCCACTTTTGAATCCCCTTTTACCACTTAATATGCCCATTTTTGACACTGTAACCTATTTTTGCCATTTTTTGGTTATTTTTTGCCACTTTTATCTAATTTCTGGCATTTCTTACCCATTTCTGCTACTTTTAAAATCTAATTTCACCACCTTTCCCACCATTTTTTGCCATTATTAACCCATTTTGAGCTATTTCTTATGTATTTTAATTCTGTTTTTAACAAAAGGATTTACATTTTTTAGAGGGCTATTTAATATACAAGTGCTGTGCAAGGGGATCTTGGTGAAAAATACAGCGTTAATTTTGTTGACTAAAACTGTTTGTCGACAGTCTTTTAGTCCATGACAAAAACTAGACTAAAACTAACATAAATAGATCTGTGATGACTAACTAGACTGAAATGTAATGTAGTTTTTGTTAGACATCTAAAATCTGTGATATTTCTGCGAGAACACACAACCATGATTTGGTTCCAGATTTAGGCAAGAAAATAAATGCTTGGACTAAAAGTAAAGACTAAAATGGATAGAAATGTCTAAAATGTGATTAAAACTAAAACGCATTTCATTGAAAGACTAAAACTAAGATTAAAATTAAAATAGCTGCCAAAATTAACACTGGTAAAATAAATGTATTTCTGCTTATTTTTGTTTCATATTTAATCTCAAGCAAGACTTCTACATGATTTTTTTAACTACTGTCCTTTCCAATAAAATGTGAACACTGACTTCAAATCTTAATATCAGAGTTGTTTCAGTGCATTGAACTGCATTAGCCCAGTCGGGATGTTACCTGTGCTATCGCACCTGTGCCACGCCCCTTTTCAGAGAAAATTAGAGCAAATCCATCTGATCACAGAGAGTTTACTCGAATTGTTTTAAAGGTGCAGTGTGTAAAATTTAGCCTGGTAGCATTTAGCTAAAAAAAACTTGTTAGAATAAAGCAAAACATTTCTAAGACGGTCTATCTAAATAAGTGTTTTGTCATCTAAATTCAAAAATAGCTATTTTGAAAAAAACAACTCAGAATAAACCTTTAATTCATACATAGGGAGGGTCCCCTCCATGGATGCTGCCATCTTGGAGTTTTACATGTTTCCATGGTAACATAGAGGAAAAAAGGAAAAATGGATAAATAAAGTTATTGCATTGTATTCACATTACAGATACACATTAAATTCAACTGGTCGCCACAGTTTCCAGCAGAGAAATGCGATCTAGAACCCACTTCTAGATGTTGATACTCAGTTTTACACACTGCACCTTTAACTGAGTTTATGCAAAGTATATTTACGTTGGGTTTATTTACAATTATTGAATAACCTTTAATTTGATGTCATTTAGTTACACTTTACTCAAAAATCAATGCAAAGTTTACTCAAGTTTTTAATTTGAGTTTATATGAAACGTATTTACATCAGCTTTAATAATTAAATAACATGTGATTTGATATCATTCACTTAAACTTTACCCCAAAATAAAGCTTAATGATTACTGAGGCCAGGAATCTTGTTTTTCTTTTGAGTGATCATTACTCTGTCACACCAAAGAAAATCTTTCCCTCTACGGTTAAGAGTGAAATGGTTCTGAACTGGTTTGGATCAGACGACTCCCTCTCTTTAGGAATCACAAATCCCACTGAAGAGCTCGGTTGGTTGTTCCTATCTTCCTTCCTTCTTGGCTCTTTGCCTTCTTTTCCTCTTTCTGTCATTCCTTATTTGGATATTGAGTTAAAATGTGTTTGAGTTGATTGATTTTAATCTTTAAAGCATTAATGGGTGTTATGATCCACAGCAGATGGATTAAAGACCCTGTAAAATGAAAATTAATCTGTATTTAGGTTTCTTGTATGACAGGTGACTGTTATAAACCTCTAAATCAAATTTCAGCCAAATCAAACATCTCTAACTTTATACAGATACTGGACTGAGATGAACTGCTCTGTAGTAGTGTTGTTTGTGTTGTAATGTAGTATTAGAGGGGCGGGGTCGTCATGAGTCCACATATTAGCCCCGCCCACATTAAACCCAGCCAGGAAAGAGGTGAAAAACTTTCTAATGGTCTAAATCCAGAATTCAGTCACATATAGATCTCAGTGTGTTCACGTTTACAGCAACCATGTTCCAACATTTCTGGAGTGTTCAGACAAAAACTTTGGATTTCACTTTACAGGGTCTTTAACTTCAGACAAAGATTACAGAAAAACACCCTCTACACTGTCTTTATATCTGATAACATTAGAAATGTATTCTCTGTCTAACTTGGCTTTAATCCTACTCTAATTTATTCTCTCCTCCTCTAGGCCTTTAATTCCATTGATGAACCCCCCCCCCCCCCCCCACCGGCTGCTGCCGTGTCCCCCAGGTGAGCGTCTAAGTGACAGGTGGAGTGATGGGCTCATTAAGCTTCATTACATGGCTGCTTGGACAGGAGGAGGAGAGAGAGGCCCGGGAGAGGAGACAAGCTGGATGGGCGACCCTCGGGGGCCTTCAGCTTCAGGATCACTGGTGACACCTCGGGGAGGGAGCACACCTGGGCCAGGTGAGGGTTAGCATGAAGCAGGGGCAGATTCCTAACATACAGAGGAGGCTACGTACAATCTATATCCAGTTTCAGATACTGAAGAATAGAAATTAAGGAAGTATCTGAGATGTGCTCGCTGTCTCTGACAGACATCTTTATTTTAGCTGTGGCAAACAGGTATCAGTAGTCAGCTGCTGTATTGTTGCTTGAATTGTGTCACGTTTAAGGGCACAATCATGCTAGAAAATCATGCAACATGCCTATGAATGTTTGACCTTTAAAGTCCGGTTGATTTGACCAGTGTGAGTGCTCCATTAACCGCTAAGGCATGGGACATTCCCTGGCTCTAGTGCCACAAAGGAAAAGCCTCAATCCATCAAAAACTACAAGAAAACTCCTGCCAGTTGCATAAATATGTTGGCAAAGTTGTTTTTGTGCAGTTTAGACAGCGTGCGGCAGACTGACGTGCATCATTATCACACACTAAAATAACATACACATGATATATAAAACCCCTCCCACACGCAGCCTGCCGGAGGTATTAGAACGAGTTTAGACTTTTCAGCAGATCTTCAGGGCTGAAGAAAACAAAGTGGAGCGTGAAATGACTTTTCAGACTTTAAATAACGAGCATTAAGAGGAGACACAAGCAGAGACATGAGCTTTGTGTTTCTGTTCGTACTGCAGGCGACCACGCCCCTCGTCCCGTCAGGCGTTAAGACCTGAAAAAGAGAAGCTGATTGTTCTGCAGCTGCGTTTGAGTTAAACGCCCAGAGACTATAATGTCAATCAGAAGGTTTGTTTTGTTTAGGTAGGAGCTGAGAGAGCCGTCCTGAGCTGCACAGATTAAAGCCTGCAGAACCATTATGTCGTTACATTAATGGTTCAATGGTAACCAGGGAGGAGGATGTTTGGGAGCGATTAGGAGGAGGGATCATGGCGAGGAAAGCTTCATACAGAGCTGATGACTCAGAGTGTTTATACTGGTACAGTTATAAAGGAAAGTTAAGAGGGAAACACTCCTACTAGGGCTGTCCCCATACCAGAGATTTAAACTTTATGATTCCAGTAAAAATCAGACCGTCCTGACACCTGTTTAATACCACAGCAACAAAAACAGGAGTCATAAACGTCAGGACTGTCTGACTAACAGGCTGAAACACAGACTCTGTTCTAGAGCCAAGGCTGAGATAAAGATGAACACCTCAGCAGAACCACCTCAATGGTGACTGTCCAGTCAGGGTTATGAGCACGAAACACGGGTGTTAGTCCAGCAATGATGAGGGGATGTGAAGGTTCAGTTTTCGAACTGCTTTCATAATAACTGTCTTTAAATACTGTGGTTTTAGTTATTTTAAAGAAGGGCCATTTTTCTGTCACTTCTTATGCCATCAACATCAGCAGGGCATCCATCCATACATCCATCCATCCATCCATGCATCCATCCATGCATCCATCAGTCCATCCATCCATCCATGCATCCATCAGTCCATCCATCAGTCCATCCATCCTTCCTTCCATCCATACATCCATCTATTCATCCATCAGTCCATCAGTCCATCCATCCATGCATCCATCCATCCATGTCTTAGTCCATCCATCCATACATCCATCCATACATCCATCTATTCATCCATCAGTCCATCAGTCCATCCATCCATGCATCCATCCATCCATCCATCCATCCATCCATCCATCCATCCATCCATCCATGCATCCATCCATCCATCCATCCATCCATCCATGCATCCATCCATCCATCCATCCATCCATCCATCCATCCATCCGTCCATGCATCCATTTTGTTTTAAATACCACCAAAGTTGTTCTCCCTCAATCTTAGATGCAGAAAAACTTTGGGGTTTTTCAGTTCAGTCTTGACTTCTTCTTTTTATTGCTGCAGGTTTCAGCTGTAATATAACCAGGGATCCATCAGTGTTTTAAAGCTTTGGTACTTTTTGACATTACTGAGCCTTAAAATAATGATATCAAGAATGTGTCCTATGAAGCAGTGGTATCTGAAATTCTGACCTTCCAACTTTTGTATTTTCAGAAAACCATTTTCAGTCAGTAATAAAAATAATCTGTTAATCTGATTGGCATAACTCTCTGAGCCTCAGTGAAACATTCTCCCTGCAATGTTGTTTAGTGTCATAATAAAGCGCTAGCAGCTTTCAGCGTCTGTCCCTGACTCAATGTTCTTCCTCTGCTCTGATAGATGAGTTTGGTTTAGTCCGTCGGGGTCTTATTGAAACAGTCGCACTCTGAGCAGGTGAAATACCTATTACAGAGGGTTCAGAGGGATTTACAGCTGCTGTAAATAAAGACAAGTGTGAAGTTAAATGACCACAGAGTGAGAGGAAGAGTCTGGGATAGTAATAGGCAGCGGTGATTATGATATTTTCCAGAAATACATTCATATTACCAGCTTAATGTACCCAAAGAGTCAAAGTTGTCATTCTGCTGAAATGTGCATCATCATATTCTACCAGAGTAGTGTAGTCTTCATCTCTACCACTGTGGGGAGCCGCTGAGTTATTTTCTCTGCAGCAGACAGAAAATGAACATAGACAAGAGAGGAGAGGAGGAGGAGCAGAATCTGGTGGACTGATGGAGCAGGAAGGTGATTCAAAGCATGTGCAGATCCTCACTGACATTCAGACTGACTGTAGAAACAGACTCAGAGAAAGCACAACACACCTATGACCGTGCACACTCATGAAAGACATGCACACCTGAGTATGACCATGCACACTCATGAGGAACATGCACACCTGAATATGACCATGCACACTCATGAAGGACATGCACACCTGAGTATGACCATGCACACTCATGAGGCACATGCACACCTGAATATGACCATGCACACTCATGAAGGACATGCACACCTGAGTATGACCATGCACACTCATGAGGCACATGCACACCTGAGTATGACCATGCACACTCATGAGGCACATGCACACCTGAGTATGACCATGCACACTCATGAGGCACATGCACACCTGCATATGACCATGCACACTCATGAGGAACATGCACACCTGTGCACATTTGATTATACTGGGTGAACCTGAGGAAGCTTTAGAAGAAACAACATGTTACACTCATCATAAAATCACATTTTCAGTGTGTGGCAGATTATTCCTCACCTCATAGAGGCTGAGTCAGAAAGACAGAACATTTTAAAACATCATGCAGTAGCAAGGCTGCACATGGGGGGGGGGGGCAGACTGGGGGCCCATGAAGGATTGCAAAATTGTGATCAATTATAAATCATAGCAGAAAAGTGGTGAAAAAAAGGATAATACTGGCCAAATAATTGATTAAAAAGTTGTAGAAATATGTTGCAAGAGGGAAATAGAGGCAAAAATGTGTAAAAAAAAAAATTTAAAGAAGTGGCAAAGAAGGTTAAAAGTGCCAAAATTATTTATTAGTGTCAGAAAGTGGCAAAAATAGGCAAAAAGTGGGGAAAAAGGTGATAAAAATTGGTTAAAGAGGGCAAATAAAAGGAAAGAAATAAATTGGCAAAAATGGGTTAAAGGTTTTTAAAAGCAAAACTGGCAGGATTGGCAAAAAGTGTCAATAGTTAGGAAACTTGTAAAAGTTGGTTAAAAAGAGGCAAAAATGGGTAAAACTTCTGGACAACAGGCAAAATAGGTTAATAGTGAAAAAAAGTTGCAAAACTGGTTTAAAAATCTGAAAGAGAGGCAAAATGGGTTAATAGAGAAAAAAGTGGCAAAATTGGTTAAAGATGGCAAATAAAGATGGGAATAAAAGGTTAAGAGTGACAAAAATGGATGATTAGTGGCAAAAAGTGGCAAGAAATGGGTTTAAAGTGAAAAAATGGTCAAAGACCTTTTAGGAGTGGCAACAGAGTGGTAAAATGGCATTTAATGATGCAAAGAAGTGGTGAAAATGGGATAAAAGTGTCAAAAAATATTTAAAGAGTGAAGAGATTTGCATTAAAAAGTGGTAAGAATGAGTAAAATGTGGCAAAAATGAGCTAATAATGGAAAACAACAAAATGCGTTAAAAGTTCAAAATGGGAGACAGTCAGTTCCAACCATCCATTTTCTATTCCACCAGTCAATCGCAGGGCTGACATATAGAGACAGACAACCAGGCACGCTCACATTCAAACCTATGTCTAATTAAGAGTCACCAATTAACCTAATGAGCATGTTTCTGGTGGTGGGAGGAAGCCGGTGTACCCGGAGATACAATTAGTTATAAATGGCAAATTTAAATGGGGATAGTGTGTAACAAAAGGTAAAAATGGATTATAAATGGCAGAATGTGCTGAAAATTGGTTAACAGTGGAAAAAAGGGTGAAAAGAGTTGGGAAATTTGTAAAAATTTGAAATTTGAAAAAAGGCAACACAGTTAAAATGGGTTACGAGTGTAAATAAAAGGTGGAAAAATGGTTAAAGAGGACATATTTGACTCCTTTAAGACAAGTTCATATTGGTCTCAGTGGTCCCCAAACATGTCTGTGAAGGTTGTTGCTGAAAAAAAAGTCCAGTATTGGATTTTTGCGTGTCTAAACCCCCTCTGGTTCAACCCTGCTCAGAACGAGCTGGTTCTGTGGCTTTAAATGTTAATGAGCAGTATGACTCCGCCCCTGCCTCCGCCCTCTTTCAGGAGATGGATGTGGCTCTCCTGATCCTCCTCTCAGCTGGCAGCTAAGAGGAGGATCAGGAGAGGAGGGCGGAACTTTCTTCCCAGCATGGAGGGCAAACCGAACCTGGGGGGTGGGGCTAACTCCCCACATGACATCATGAGGGGAAAATCTGAGAACAGGTTGTTTTAGCACACATTTTCTGAAAGGTGGAGAAAGAGGGGGGAGTAGAGTTTTCTGATTCTTGAGGGGATTATGGGCAGGAGAGGGGCACATATTTTTGTTAAAAGAGCCTAAAAAGATGATTTTTGTGTAATATGTCCCCTTAAAAATGGGTGGTAACAATTTCAACCTCAGACCCAATAACAGCTGCTCACACTTTTTAGCTCCAACATAAAGGAACTGTTAGCACGAATGCTACTGATCCAACACACGTGTATCAATATCATCAATAAATCACATCTGAGGAGGGTCTATCTCTGAGTCAGCTAGTTTTATAGTCAGGCCTATAGTCTGTGTTCACTGCTGCATAACTAGATAATGTGTTCTCAGACGTCATGTTAGTCCAGGATTGTTTACTATCAGTGGAGCTGGTTGGTGAATGCTTGCTGGTTCTTTGCTTTTCTATTAATAAAGAATTGTGAGCCCAGAGGAGGAGTATGTCTGTCCCGTGAGAGAGCATCGTTGGCCGTGATGTGACGAGCTGCAGAGAGCTGAGAGAAAGCAAACAGGAGCAGAGAGCTGCAGAGGAGCTCAGCCTCCAGACAGAAGAGCAAAGTCTGATCCTGTAGAGAAAATATACAGCGAGCTGGCGTTCACGAAGAATAATAATATGTGTAAAAACAGACGGAGCTCTGAATGACAGCATGCAGGAACTCTTTTGTTCCCCGAGTGTTTGGCTCCAGCTCCAAAGCTTTGAACCAGCCTGAAGAAACAAAACCATGAGCGTAATAAAACACATTCATATATTTTCTCTGTATTTGGACTTTGCGTGCATTTTGTGTTTGATTGTGATCTTTCAGCGTGCAGTGTTTGGTGTGGCCTGGCGAGGTAATATTAAATATTTATGCAGTCTGTTCTCACTGGTGTGGGTTTCAAAAACACACATGCTGACTAGTTTACCTCTAACCAAACATTTTCAGGGGAGCTTCAGGGGGACGGGGAGTGTAAAAATACATCAATCTTAGTACGTCAGCGCTGCTTTGGCACTAGGGGAGCTCACCATGCAGACGCAGCGTCCACCATGTTTGTTGGGCCGTTTCCAGGAGAAGTGGTCGCGTCTGAAGCCGCCATGTTTGTCCGCGTCTTATCTTGTGTTTATGTGACTCTCAGAAGAGGCTGCCAGCCGTCCCAGGGACCATTACCGTCCCACATCACGACTTGTTTATGTTGGCGGTGATTAATCGCCCGTGTGTTTGCAACGAGAGCCTCGCGCTGATTGAGAAGTGGAAACGGACGGCGTGTTTAATTTAAAGGAGCTCCATCCATCCCCACTCGTCTCCTGATGTTGGAGTCGTGCAGCACATGGACGGCGAGGAGGCCGAGCTCTGCAGCCTGCATGCAACGACCAGCTGTGGACATCCTGACACTCTTTAAAGCCTTACATCTTCGTTTGTTTGACGGTTTACGTGGAAACAGATCAGACACGCTTTACTGAGAGCTGCACCCACACATGGAGGAGGATGTTGTTCTTCGACTGCAGGTTGTTTTCAGGAAACTGTGATTTTTCTTCTTTTGTGTGACCATGATTTTCACACGCCACTTTCCCATTTAGACCCAGAAGAAATTCAGCGAAATCTCAGGCCAGTCCTCTGAGTCCCCCCTAAGAAAGTCAACTGCAGAGAAAATCACTCCATTTCTATCCCTTTCAATCTGTGCTCTGATCCATCTCTGACACATCCCTGAAGCGCCCGCCCGCTCTGCTCCACTCAACATAAGAGCAGCGTTACTGAATCAGTGAGAATGGAGGAAAGTTAGTCCGTTAATGCTCTAGGTTAGTGATAGTCAATGTGTGGCTCTTTCATGTCTTAATCCTAAACATTATTCCCCCAGAAAACCTTTAAAAAGGAAACTTTTTTGCCCTTTTTTCCACTTTTTATTCATTTAAGCTCCCTTTTGCCATGAAATACCACTTTTTTCCAACTTTTTTGCCCACTTCAGCATATTTTTTTCAATTTTTGCCACTTTTATCCCATTTTTGCCAATTTGAGCTATTTGTTGCCATTACATACCACCTGTTCCCTACTTTTTCCCATTTTTGACACTTTTGTGCAACTTTTGCCCACTTTTTACACACTTTTATCCCATTTTTGCCCATTTTCAAAGTTCTTTCTCCCCATTTTCACCTACTTAATTTACCTTTTGTCATTAATTACTACTTTTTTTTTTTAACTAGTTTTTGCTCATTTCAACCACTTCTTCTTGCCACTTTTAACCCATTTTTGCCCTTCTCACCATTTTTTTCCACTTTTCACCCATTTAAGCTACCTTTTGCCAGTAAATACCATTTCTTCCCTGTTTCTACCCATTTTTGCCACTCTTGACTGCTTTTTGCCCATTTTAGTCACTTTCAATTTTTTTGCCTTTTTTGGACCATTTTTTCCAACCTTTAACTCATTTTTTGTCACTTCTCATCCATTTTTGCCACTTTCTGACCCTTTTCCTCCCCATTTTCACCAGTTTTTTGCCTTTTCACTATTTTTGCCACCTTTAACTTATTGTTATTGCTACTTCAAGCTGTTCTTGCTACTTTTCACCACTTGTATTGTGGCTCTTGCAAAGGTATTTTTCAGCAGTTTGGCTCTTTGGTTGAGTAACACTGCTTTAGGTGGACCTGCATGCTGCAGTTATAATCATTTCTACTTCTCTTTTTGTTGTTGTTGTTGTTATTATTTATTTATTTTTATTTTAGTTCTTTCATGAGAATTCAGGGAAATTATTTTTTGAACATTTCAGGAATTTGATTTTGAATTTGGGTAGGGAATCTCCTGAAATTTCATGGAATTTAAGGTCCTTTATTTGGATGTTTGCTGGATTTTTGGTGACATTTTCCAAGGAATTTAGGAGAAATTTATCTGTATTTTGGGGGGAATTTGATTAGAAATTTTGGGTAATTTGCTTTGAATTTTTGGGAAAATTTCATGTTCATCTTTAGGCTTTTCCAGAAAAATTACTCTAAAATTGGGGAATATATGAGGACATTCTGGGGTGTTGTTAAAGGTGTCTTAGAATTTTACAGAGATCTATAATGTTGATAATGTCGAATGGTCACATATTTCCGTACTTTCTTGAGAAATTTAGATTTTTTTTTCTTTTTTCTTTCTTTTTTTTTTTTTTTTTTACATTTTGGGAATATGACTGGAAACTTGGAAAATGGAGTCCATTTTAAAATTTTCCTGAATTTTCATGGAATCTTTAGCAAATTTGTTTGAATGTTTAGGGGATGTTTTGGGGGGAAACTGTCCATGGAATTAAGGAGGAATTATTTGTAAATTTGGAGGAGTTTGATTAGAAATTTTGAGTGATATTTGCTTTGAAATTCAGGATAATTTGCTTGAATTTTGCAGGAATTTATGCCGAAAATTTCATGTTTATCTTTAGGCTTTTTGCAGAAAAAAATACTCAAAATTTGGGGAATAGGTGTAGCTGTAAAATAGGAATTTTACAGAGAGCTATAATGTTGAATGTATTCATTTTTTGTTACTTTCTTGAGAAATTGAGATATTTTCTTTTACATTTTAGGAATTTGATTGGAAACTTAGTTTGGGAGTTTACTTCAAATTTTCCCAAATTTTCATGGAATCTTTACAAATTTGTTTGGGTGTTAAGGGGATGTTTTCCCTGGAATTCAGGTGGAATTTATTTGTATTGTTGGTGAATTTGATTAGAAATTTTTAGTGACATTTGCTTTGAAATTTATGATAACTTGCTTGAATTATGTAGGAGTTTTCATGAAATCTTTGGTGAAAATTTCATGTTTATCTTTAGGCTTTTTCCAGAAAAAAATTACTCAAAATTTAAGGAATATATGAGGACATTTTGGGGTAATTTTTAAAGGAGGCTTTTACAGGGAGCTATAATATTAAATGTTTTCATTTTTTGTAACTTTCTTGAGAAATTGAGATGTTTTCTTTCACATATTAGGAAATTGATTGGAAACTTGGATAGGCAGTTTTCCTCAAATTTTCCTAAATTTTCTTTAATCTTTGGCAAATTTGCTTGAATATTTAGGGTATATTTTTTTTGTGAAACTGTTAATAGAATCCAGGTGGAATTTTTTTGTATTTTTGGGGAGTTTGATTTGAAATGTCAAGTGGAATTTGCTTTGAAATTTTGGGTAATTTGCTTGAATTTTGCAGGAATTTTGTCGAAAATTTCATGTTTATCTTTAGGCTTTTTGCAGAAAAAAATTACTCAAAATTTGGGGAATATGTGAGGACATTTTGGGGTATTTTTAAAGGGGTCTTGGAATTTTACAGAGAGTCATAATGTTGAATGTTTACATTTTTTGTAACTTTCTTTAGAAACTGAGATATATATATATATATTTTTTTTACTAAATTTTGGGAATTTGATAAGAAATGTCAAGTGAAATTTGCTTTGAAGTTTTGGTTAATTTGTTTGAATTTTTCAGGATTTTTAGAGTAATTTTTGTTGAAAATTTCATCTTTATCTTCAGGCTTTTCCAGAGAAAAATACTGATAATTTTGGGAATATTTGAGGATATTTTGGTGTGTTTTTGAAGGGATCTTGGAATTTTACAGATATTTCCGGTGTCTTGAAAGTCCTTGAGAATTTTAGAGGATTATTATGTTTAGGAACTCTCTGATCATTTTAGAGGGAATCTTCCAAAACCTCCAGAGCTTTTGGAGGAAATCTCCCTTCATACCAGACCTTACTGACTGAACGGCCCTCCACCAACTGAACCTACGCACTCGAAATGTTTAGAAATATCTATGAATAATATTTTGTGTGTTGTTCAAAGACAGAACGATTGATGCCGCTTCATTCTGGGCAGAGAGAGAGAAGGCGGCGCTCTGACTGCCACTATTCTCTCTGTAAATGTTTCCCTGTATTTACTGCTGAGTTCTCACAGCTAACTTGAATCTGACACAGAAAAATGACCAGGCATCTGGCAGAAGAAAATACGGATAAAGCTGGAGTGAAAGTTTTGTCTGTTTGTGTTCAGCTTACACCGAAAACTTCCAGAAGTTTCCAGGAGTTTGTGCATGTGTGACAGCATCACCAGATGATGCATGAAGTAGAATTACTGTCTTTGCAAAGATGAAAACTGACTGCAACATCTGCTGTTAGATAAAAAAGAAGATAAAAGGTATGAATACATGTTCATGCTGTTTTCTCTTTTTTCTGGTCTTGTAAAAGCTGCAAAAGAAAGCAGAGAGACATCTGTAAGGAGTCATTTTATTGGCATTGTGCAGCAGAGTGTGAAATCACACAGAGCCTCTCTTGTTCAGCAGCCTTGCACAATCCCCGGAGTAAAGACGGCGTTCACACGATGATGTTGCACCACAGAGCTCACCTGTTCTAGCTCGAGGTGAGCCGTGTCCGTAAACAATGAGCAGCTTTAATCTCTCTGCGGCGTTGCTATAAATATTTTACCAACACAGCGTGTTGCCAAGGCTTTGAACAAGCAGCTACCAGAGGAGTACAGTAAAGTAATGATCAGGTAGAGAGGGCTCTGCAGGGCGAGCCGTGCTGCAACACGCCTGAACCCGTTAAATCCTCAAATCAGTCATTTAGAGCTGCACAGTGTGTGAAACATAGGGATGGGTGACATGGACCAAAAAATATAGCATTAGATTTTCAGCAAAATGACAAACACAATATTTATCTCAACTGATAGAGAATGATATATTTTAGCTGAACAGTGATATGTGATGCTATCCATGCCATCATAGTTCTGACACCATGGTCACCCTGGAGTGACTTTCAGGGGTCTGTAGAGATTAAATCCTCACCAGTAACCTCAATGTTAAACATCTTTTAATCCTTTTTTTATTCCGTTAGCAATCATTTTTTCCACTAGGCGCTGATGGTATCCACCATTACATATTACAATGCTCTGTGACGGGATGTCACAACCAATGGTAGGCCGTTCTGTTGTCACGTCACGCTTTTGCCAAACAGCATTAAACTGCAGAAGACGGCAGAAGTGGCTCCTAATGGAGAGAAAGAGAGACAGATAGCCTGTGATGTGGCCCCCAGAGTCTGTGATGTGGCCCCCAGAGTCTGTGATGTGGCCCCCAGAGTCTGTGATGTGGCCCCCAGAGTCTGTGATGTGGCCCTCAGAGTCTGTGATGTGGCCCTCAGAGTCTGTGATGTGGCCCCGAGAGTCTGTGATGTGGCCCTCAGAGTCTGTGATGTGGCCCTCAGAGTCTGTGATGTGGCCCTCAGAGTCTGTGATGTGGCCCCGAGAGTCTGTGATGTGGCCCTCAGAGTCTGTGATGTGGCCTTCAGAGTCTGTGATGTGGCCCCCAGAGTCTGTGATGTGGCCTTCAGAGTCTGTGATGTGGCCCTCAGAGTCTGTGATGTGGCCTTCAGAGTCTGTGATGTGGCCTTCAGAGTCTGTGATGTGGCCTTCAGAGTCTGTGATGTGGCCTTCAGAGTCTGTGATGTGGCCCTCAGAGTCTGTGATGTGGCCTTCAGAGTCTGTGATGTGGCCCCCAGAGTCTGTGATGTGGCCCTCAGAGTCTGTGATGTGGCCCTCAGAGTCTGTGATGTGGCCCTCAGAGTCTGTGATGTGGCCCTCAGAGTCTGTGATGTGGCCCTCAGAGTCTGTGATGTGGCCCCCAGAGTCTGTGATGTGGCCCCCAGAGTCTGTGATGTGGCCCTCAGAGTCTTGGATGTGGCCCTCTGAGTCTGTGATGTGGCCCTCAGAGTCTGTGATGTGGCCCTCAGAGTCTGTGATGTGGCCCCCAGAGTCTGTGATGTGGCCTCAGAGTCTGTGATGTGGCCCTCAGAGTCTGTGATGTGGCCCCGAGAGTCTGTGATGTGGCCCTCAGAGTCTGTGATGTGGCCCTCAGAGTCTGTGATGTGGCCTTCAGAGTCTGTGATGTGGCCCTCAGAGTCTGTGATGTGGCCCCCAGAGTCTGTGATGTGGCCCTCAGAGTCTGTGATGTGGCCCTCAGAGTCTGTGATGTGGCCCTCAGAGTCTGTGATGTGGCCACGAGAGTCTGTGATGTGGCCCTCAGAGTCTGTGATGTGGCCTTCAGAGTCAGTGATGTGGCCCTCAGAGTCTGTGATGTGGCCCTCAGAGTCTGTGATGTGGCCCTCAGAGTCTGTGATGTGGCCCCGAGAGTCTGTGATGTGGCCCTCAGAGTCTGTGATGTGGCCTTCAGAGTCTGTGATGTGGCCTTCAGAGTCTGTGATGTGGCCCTCAGAGTCTGTGATGTGGCCTTCAGAGTCTGTGATGTGGCCCCCAGAGTCTGTGATGTGGCCCTCAGAGTCTGTGATGTGGCCCTCAGAGTCTGTGATGTGGCCCTCAGAGTCTGTGATGTGGCCCTCAGAGTCTGTGATGTGGCCCTCAGAGTCTGTGATGTGGCCCTGAGAGTCTGTGATGTGGCCCCCAGAGTCTGTGATGTGGCCCTCAGAGTCTAGGATGTGGCCCTCGGAGTCTGTGATGTGGCCCTCAGAGTCTGTGATGTGGCCCTCAGAGTCTGTGATGTGGCCCCCAGAGTCTGTGATGTGGCCCTCAGAGTCTGTGATGTGGCCCTCAGAGTCTGTGATGTGGCCCCGAGAGTCTGTGATGTGGCCCTCAGAGTCTGTGATGTGGCCCTCAGAGTCTGTGATGTGGCCTTCAGAGTCTGTGATGTGGCCCTCAGAGTCTGTGATGTGGCCCACAGAGTCTGTGATGTGGCCCTCAGAGTCTGTGATGTGGCCCTCAGAGTCTGTGATGTGGCCCTCAGAGTCTGTGATGTGGCCACGAGAGTCTGTGATGTGGCCCTCAGAGTCTGTGATGTGGCCTTCAGAGTCAGTGATGTGGCCCTCAGAGTCTGTGATGTGGCCCTCAGAGTCTGTGATGTGGCCCTCAGAGTCTGTGATGTGGCCCTCAGAGTCTGTGATGTGGCCCTCAGAGTCTGTGATGTGGCCCTCAGAGTCTGTGATGTGGCCTTCAGAGTCTGTGATGTGGCCCCGAGAGTCTGTGATGTGGCCCTCAGAGTCTGTGATGTGGCCCTCAGAGTCTGTGATGTGGCCCCCAGAGTCTGTGATGTGGCCCTCAGAGTCTGTGATGTGGCCTTGGAGTCTGTGATGTGGCCCTCAGAGTCAGTTAAGTGGCCCTCAGAGTCTGTGGTGTGGCCCTCAGAGTCTGTGATGTGGCCCTCAGAGTCAGTGATGTGGCCCTCAGAGTCTGTGATGTGGCCCTCAGAGTCAGTGAGGTCCATTGAAGCACGCGTCCGTCCGTCCGTCCTCTGTTAATGGGAGGACGGCGCTGCAGGATGGTGGCTGATAGTGTTTCTCTTCATGGATCTGGACTGATGTGTATACGTGCAGCAGTAGACTCAGAGAGACTCTGCTCTCTCTCTAGAGCTTCTTCACCAGTCTCAGAACATTTTGACCTACATCCATGCATGTCATATCTACAGTATGAACAGGGGATGCTGCTAACGTGACCTTACGTGTTAAACCCTCCTTATCTGCTGGACTTCTCTCAGCCTCCATCAGACTAAAGCTCTGATTGATACAGACCCTTAAAAAACAGCTCAATCTCTGCAGCCTCGTCTCTTCCCTCAGGGGAGGGATAGGGAGGTGTTTGGCCCGATAACCCTCCTCTATCGACCAAGAAAAAGCGCCCAGAGTGTCTCAGGAGGTCAGCGTGATGGAGACGGAGAGCAGGAGCAGGAATGAGTTGGAGTGAATGATGGAGCTTTAACTTATCTACACTCTCATAAGTCCAACTGCATCACCAACTCTGTCATGTGATATCAGGTCTGTTGTGGCGCCAACTTATCGGCTCCCAGGGGCCTCAGTGTTGGTTCACAGCATTAGTGAATATTACAGCATACGGTCAGTATGACTCCACTGAGCTCAGCAGATACAGTCCAGATTAAATCTGATTTATTTTACATGTTTTTGATCTGATTCTGAGCAAGCAGCAGCATCCAGGGTTACAAATGATGGAATCCTCCAGTGGCCGCAGTCCCTCAGACAACCACTAGGGGCGTTTTCAGACCTTTAAATCATTTTTGCTCTGGACTGCATCAAAAACAGCGGTTTCATACTTCTTTGAGTTTGGTCTGATTTCAGGCAGGGACGTTTATAGGAGGATAACATGTGATGCATCAGGAAATCTACTGATCACTTTTTAGGCTTTTCTAACAAAAATATGTGCCCCTGGCCTGTCTACAATCCCCCCAAGAACCAGAAAAATCCCCCCCCCCCTTTCAGAAAATGTGCGCTGAAACAAGCTGTTCTCAGATTTTCCCCTCATGATGTCATGTGGGGAGTTAGCCCCGCCCCCAGGGTTCGGTTGTCCCTCCCTGCTTGGAAGAAAGTTCCGCCCTCCGCTCCCGCCCTGATTGACAGCTGATCAGGAGAGCTACATCCATTAGGTCACTTCCATTGCCTGAAAGGGGGCGGGGTCAGAGAGCTCATTAACATTTAAAGCCACAGAAACAGAACCAGCTTGTTCTGAGCAGCGCTGAAACAGAGGGGTTTTCAGACATGCACAGATCCAATACTGGGGTGTTTAGTTCAGCAACAAATGTCCCCGATATCAACTTGTCCTCTCTAAGCCTTTTGCTTTTAGCATAATTTACTTGTGATTTTAAGTCGGAGTGGGAGATAGCTTTGTGTGTTTGTCAGCCAACCTGTCTCATTTGTTGTCTTTTGGGGTGGAGGTGTTACAAATGGCTAGAGTTGTAGGAATTTTGATAGTTTTCTCCACAAACCTCAGTGAATTAAGGGAAACTGGGTGCACCTGTGCTGGCAGCTCCCAGGTGAGAGCTGTCTGTGATCAGCAGGGCTGAGAGGCTTTAGAAGGAGCTGCTCACTTCAGTGGGGTTGTGTGTGTCAGAGGGTTTGAGCTGGATTTAAGTAGAACATTTGTCTGAATGCCCCTGTGTGTGAAAGAGAATCAAAAGTTTCTTATTTTACTTTCCTTTAATTGAGTTGACCTCCACCTGTCCTCGTTTAAGTTCATCTCTCCTTTTGTTAGAGTTAGAAGGTGGAAGTGTGGGAATATAATCCCCTCTGTTTAGAAATCACAGACCCGTTCTGTGTTAAATCCATGTTAATGGTGCAGTTTTTGTTATGTCCACTATTAATGACCCTTGTTATAAATCTTCTGTTTCTTGGGGGGTAATGTAACAGCGGCCACATAGCTGCATGAATATTTGATTGATTGAATTCTTTATGTATATATTTTATATCTATATATTTATATTTATTATTTAAATATGTCATTGATATATAAAGTATCTATATGTTTATATATATTATATGTGCATGTATATTATTTATATACTTTTTTATGAATGTAGATATACTGTGTATATATGTATATACAGTTTATATAAATTGTGTTTATGCATGAAAATTATCTTTATATATAAATGTTTTTATGTATATATTTTACATATAGTTTATTTATATTTTAGTGATATTTAAATATGTTGATAGTCAAATATTTATTATTGATATTTTATCTAAATAATATTTATAAAATAAATTCTATATATATTTTTTTAAATATATATTTTTTAATTTTTTTAATATATACAGTGCTTAACAAATGTATTAGACCACCTGTCATATTTGTCTCAGAGACCATCCAGCATCATGAAGTGCTTTAATGCGGACTCTTTCATTTTCAGTCAGCTCTCCACGTTTTACCATTTTGAACAGGAATGAGGAATTTCAAACTGAATTCACCCAAATTTGAGCCGGCTCACTGGGCTTCTCTGGGAAGTCAGAAATGAATCAAGCATAACATTCAAGCACTAAAACTCATTTTTCTGTTCAGGAATGACAGTAAATAACTATAATCTGACATATTAATCAAGAAATATTCATGTGCTTTACTATTTTTTCAGTTTTTTTATAAATCAGTCAATTTGAAAATTTGTGGATAACAATAAAAATTTTTATTTTAGCATTAAAAATATCATTTGGGTTAAAGAGCTTCTACATATTGGTGTATTAACCATTGCAGAAAGATAAAAAATGATTTTGGTAATTACCAATGGTGTTCATTTAGGGCAGCTGTGGCATAAACCTTACTTTGGGTTGTGGCCCAATAAATTTTTTAAGCACTGTATATTTTTTTTAATATATATTTTTCTGTGTTTTTTATATTCTTATATAAATATAAGCATTGGCAGGGGTCATCACAATACAATTGACTGCGTCATGGATATATCAAATATGATATATGTTATAAACAGCTGCACTAGGCTCTGTAATAAGACTTTTTTATAGACCAAATATTTCTTTCCCTTTTCCCCCTCTCTGTGATCATTATAAGGCTCTAATTCTGACATGCACACTGCATGAGTTGTGCTGACGTCTGATTACGTCTCTTGTTTTTATAAAAATGTGTATGCAATGTCAATATCACTAATTTGATCATAAAAATGACATTTCCTTAATCCAATTCTCTGACAAATGTTGTGCTAGAAAGCTGAAATATCTCTGACATTGACGCAGACTCTACTGGGTCGGAGAGAAGACTGTTAGTGAGCGTGGAACGTCAGAGAAAAGTGAAATAAAACTTCACTCAGGTTTTAAATCCACAACATCTGCTGCTGAGTCGAGTTAAAGAGAAAAAGAACAACGTCTCAGTGTTTCTGAAAGCTCATTTCTCAGTAATTTCATGTTTTTGTCAGATCACTCTGCACCGAGGAGGTCAGGGCTGAGCGATGGAAAAAAGTCCAAGAACAACCTCCGTGCACACACACACGTGCACACGCACACGCAGGTCACCCAGCTGTGAAAAGAAGCCAAAACACACTTAACTAATCTGCTTGATCTAGCAATTTATTGACGATGAAAATTTCAAAAGGCCTGAAATTGGAGCTGCGTCTCCTAAACCACGGCCGATGCAATTTCCCCTGGCCTGGTGGTGGTGGTGGGGGGGTCCGGGGTTGGGGGGTTAAGGCGGGGAGGGTCTGGGTAGTAGACGGAGCGTTACTGGTTGCCTTCACCCCGGCATAAAACTAATTCACCCTCGATGACAACCCACGGCGAGGCAGCGAAAGACGAGACGCATTCTTTAACCCCCCTCCCCTCCACCACTTTATTAGCTGCCCTCCCCGACAGAGCCGTCCATTCTCCCCTCTGCCCTCGCTCTGCGACATGCCGCCCAGCCCAAACATGTCATATTACCGGAGGAGAGTTTATATCAGTCTGGAGGAGAGGAGCAGAGTCTGGGCACACTCATGGAGGAGTCTATGTTTATGTCTGCATCTACTCACAGGAGAAACTGTCAGGGATGAAATTAGAAGGCACAGCGTTACTGCCAATAAATGTAGTTCCTCTAGTGTCCACTAGGGGCTGTCTCCTACAGTGAGTCAATCCCCATAGAGCCCCATGATGAAGAGTCTGACTTTACAGCAGAAGTAAACACATTTACAGCCTGGAACAAAACTGCTATGAAGGTTTAGAGTTATAGAGAATTATCATCTGTGTTTACAAGATATTCACCCTCAGAGGCTCTTTATCCTGTTGCCTCTTTTTGATTATTTTGCCTGGGAAAAATTACATGCTTCTCTCCTGGTGTCCTGTAGGGGCGCTGTTGTAACAATTTATGATATTTTAAAAAATACCCTGAGTACCCAATACCCTGAGTGTAACAGCTTATTAAAATTTTTAAACTAAACAGATGAAAATGCATATAAAAATCAAAGTAATTCCTTAACATTGACATATTCAATGCTGTGATAATTCTCTGCAAGGAAATGAAGTTTGCATAAAGTATGACAAAATTTCAATTGTTGATTATTTTATTAATTTATTTCTATTTTTATTTTTACATTCCTAAAATCAGGGTTTTCACTGCAGATTTCAATTGCAGAGTTAAATTCCTATAGATTAATAAATATTTGATATTAATTCCCATTGATGCTTTTAACTATTTTGTTTATATGGCATACATTTTTTTTTTCCCTGAATGCAAAAATCTATTAAAATCTTAAAACGTTATTTTTAAAACCCATAAAAATCTGTTGTTGCCTGTTATTGACATTAAAATCTGTCATAATGCCCTTCAAGTAAATCCAATTTGCATGTAGTATATAAAGATAATTTTTTTTATATTACAAATTTTAAAGGGTAAAATTCCTAAAAATGAATCAATGTTTGATATTTATGATCATGTTTGATTGTGATTCAAACATTAATGTATAAAATGGGGGAAATTCTATTTCTAATATTTTAATTGCTATTTATGTGTTGCATCCATTGTTTGCCACTTACCCTTTGTGTAACAATTTATTACAATCTCAAAAAAAAAAAAAAAAAAAAAAATGCCACGCGCACTGGTAGTCGAGTGTTTGGGGCGCACACCATATATGCAGGTGACCCGGGTTCAAATCCGGCCCATGGCACTATTTCCTGCATGTCTCTCCCCACTCTTTTCACTGTTTCAGACTCTATCCACTGTCCTCTCTCTAATAAAGGCACGAAAAAGCCCAAAAATAAATCTCTAAAAAAAAAAAAAAAAAAAAAATTATGCATAAAAATCTAATTTGGTGCCCATTATTAACATATTCAAGGCTGTGATAATCCCCTTCAAGGAAACACAGTTTACATGAATGTGTTTTTACATGGCTAACAAGAATTTTTGACAGGCATTTAAAGAGTTAAACTCCCTCTAATTTATATAGCAACAGAAAATAATCTCAAAAATGTATGTAGAATTAGGGGGTGGAGTTACAAGAAACATAATCACAAAATCTATCCAGAATTAGGAGGAAGAGTTTCAAAAAACTTAATCCCAAAAATGTATGTAGGATTAGGAGGGGGAGTTACAAAAAAAAATAATTCCAAAATTTATGTAGAATTAGGGGCGGAGCAACAAAAAAGAAAACAACTTGAGTAGATCTGATGGAGTTTTATGGATGTGTTTATTATGTCAAGGCTTGAATTTTAATAGGCCGTTGTTTGTTAGACTAACTGTGTTGTTATTATGGTTGTATCGGGGACTGTCAAACGTTTTGGCCTTAAAAATCAGAATTCTATGTTTTAATCATCACTTTGGCGGCGTCTCTCAGGGTCCGACCGAGCTCAGGAATGTGACCTTCAGCTCTCTCATAGAGCTCTATGGGCTCCACGTGGTGCCGAGGTTAGGACCCTGCAGGGCTCCAGCCGGGCCTCCAGCAGCTCCTCAGGCTCCAGTTTCCCTGGTTCTGGATCCACTTAGAGCCTGTTTCATTATTTCAGATTTATCACTGCCATCTCTGCCAGCTGACATGTTTTCCCTTAAACCCTGAGAGTAATTCACAGCGGCTAATAACGCTGCACAAACCAGGACATGTAAAGGACTCAGAGCTGGAGTGGTTCCCAGGCCGTGGAGTCAGGGGCTCCCTGGGGGCCGCTGCAGGGGCCGCTGGGGAAACGCTCAAGTGTTGCCCAGAGGAGAGAGGGGCCGGTCCAAGGGTCACCAACATTACAGGGTACAGAATCATTGTAGGAGCCATGAGCTAACTGAGGCTGATAACATTCATACTGGAATTACAAAAAAGTTGGGATGCTGTGTGAAATGACAAAAAACAACAGAATACAGCCCAAAACAAGATATTTGATGTTGTTAGTCATACACTCAGTGTTTTTGGAAATTTAAACATATCATGAATGTTATTTCTGCAGCATGTTTCAAAAGACTTGGGACAGGAGCATGTTCTCGACTGTGCTGCATCATCCTTTCCTCTAATAATCCTCAGAACACTTCAGACAGCAACTCTTAAAGTACTGGGAATGAAATTTCCTCCCATTCTTTCTTGACTTACATCTGTTTTAACTCAGCAGTGCAGGTTTTCATTTTCATATTTTGTGCTTCAAAATGCTCTATACATTTTCAACAATACACAGGTCCAGACTTTGTTCAGGCCAGTCTAGACCTCGCCCTCTTTGTCTGTGAAGCCATGCTGTTGTAACTCGTACAGAATGTGGTTTGGCATTGTCTTGCTGAAATAAGGAGGGACATCCCTGAAAAAGACGCCTGGATGAAAGCATATGTAACTCTCAGTATTAATGCTGTCCTCACAGATGTGCAAGTGACCCTCGGCATGGGCACTAACACACCCCCATACCATCACAGATGCAGGCTTTTGAACTGGGCCATGATAGCAAGCTGGATGGTTCTTCTCCTCTTTAGTTCACTGGAATGTTCCTGAGCCCGTGCAGTGATTTCAGTACAGAATCATACCTGTTTTTAATGCAGTGGCCCCTGAGGGCCCCTTCAGCCTTGTCCCTTGCTCACAGAGATTTCTCCAGATTATCTGAATCTTTGATGATATTATGGACTGTAGATTGTGGGAGATTCAAAGGCTTGTGGAACATTTTTCTGAAATTGTGCCACAATTTGTAGACTCAGTTTTTCTCAGATTGGTGAACCTCTGCCCATCTTTACGTCTGAGAGACTCTGCCTCTCTAAAATGCTCCTTTTATACCCAGGCATGTTACTGGCCTGTTAATTAACCTAATTAGTGGGGATGCTGAGCATTCGACTTCTATGACTTTTCTCATTTCTAACTTTTATAATTCTTAAAATATACCTATTTTCATGATATTTTCAGCTGTTTTTATGCTTTTTCAGCTATTAAATGCAATGTTCAGCTACTTTTAGGCCAAAATCAGCTACTCTTGTGTTTTTTCAGCTATTTCAAGTCTACTTTCAGCTATTTTTGTCCTTTTTTGAGCTATTGAATCCCTTTTTTCATCTACTTTTGTGCCATTTTATGCTATTTATGCTATCTTTATACTATTTTCAGCTATTTTTAGGCTACTTCCAGCTTTTTTTAAGGCTATTTTCAGCTATTTTTGTCTTTTTTTTAGCTATTAAATGCAATTTTCAGCTACTTTTGTGCCATTTTATGCAATTGTTTTCTATTTTTATGCTATTTCCAGCTATTTTAGACTATTTTCAGGCTACTTTCAGCTATTTTTGTCATTTGAGATAGTGAATGCCATTTTCAGCTACTTTTATGCCATTTTATGCTATTTTTTTTTAGCTAATTTAAGGCTACTTTAAGCTATTTTTAGGCTATTTTCAGCTTTTTAGGCTACTTTCAGCTATTTTTGTCCTTTATTGAGCCAGTGAATACCATTTTTAGCTACTTTTATGTCATTTTATGCTATTTTCAGCTATTTTTGTGCTTTTGGCTATTTTTGGAAATTATTCCACAATTCAGCTCTCAGCTCCCCATGCAATTTCAGCTGAAATTGCAATTTTGATCTAGTTAGTGTTGAAATGCTCCATTGCATTAGTGTCACTTACTTTTCCAGTCTTCTGTTGCCCTGCCTCAACTTTTTTGAGATGTTTTGCTGCCATCAAATTCAAAATGAGCTAATATTTTCAGTTTCTGTTTTTTTATGTTCTTTTGTGAATAAAATGTGGGTTTATGAGGTTTTGACTTCTGTTTTTGTTTATGTTTAACTCTGTGTCCCAACTTTTTTGGAACTGGGGTTGTAATATCTATCCCAGAATGATGATGGTTTTTAATGCAGCATTTCTGAGGGGTCAAAGGTCACTGGTATTCAGTATTGGTTTTCAGCTTTGCCCTTTATGTGCAGAAAAAGATTTAGAGTCTTTTCATGCTCCTGTCCCAACTTATTTGGAATTAAATGTTACAGGTGATAAGTTTTTAATGCATTAATCAGTCTGTGCATTCATGTTTTGCATTTGGTTTCCTTTGCAGATTTTGGATTAAAAACTTCCCTGCATCCCCCTGATCCAGGAATTTTTTAAAGGATTCTGTACTATTGGGAGATAGAGCTAATGGTGGAGGTCTGCGCTGTTACCACTTTACACCAGGAGATGGCGGACATGAGTAACTTCAATCCCAGCAGCATTTTGGGTGTGTTTCTATTCAAAGTTTTGGAGTTTATAGAGTTTGAATTTGAATTTTGAATTTTTTTAAGGACAGATCGGGATGAACAGCTGACCAAAGGTCAAAGATGCACCGATCTCTGTCCATACAGAGATCGGTGCATGGACAGAAGCTGAAGCTTCGTCAGCTCCTGTTGAAGCTTCAGCTTCTGTCCATGCACCGACATTTTTTCCTTGTTTAATATCATGCCCCACCTTGTTAAGGACTCAGTATTCTTGCATAGTCAAGTGTTAAATGTGTCATATCATCATTGTTTAAGCTTCTACTTTATTGTGTAAGAGCTCAACACTTCATGTGTACCTGTTTCTGATAAAATAAACATTTGAACTTGTTTGATTGTTTGTTATTTGTATGAAAGCATCTAACTTACTAACAACTATCTTACATAACAACTACCTTAGGCAACTAGAGTTGGCAACAACTATCTAAGAATCTTTGGGAGCTTCTGGAGATGTCAGGAGAGGTCTGTTTGGGAGTCTGAAGGTCGCAGGTTCAAATCTTAATATGGCTTTGTCAGTTTTCAAGCTTTGACACCAAATAAAGAAGAGGAAACCCCTGGAAGACTGAAGCAAGAGTCAGTTACTGTAGTCTAGTGAGATAAAGGATTGCATGGGAGTCTGAAGGTTGGGGGTTCAAGTCTTAACACTTTCTGTCAGTTTTCAAGATTTGAGCCCAAAGAAAGAAAGTAAGGAGAATCTTTGGGGGCTTCTGGAGATGTCAGTCTCTGTGGTCAAGAGGAAGAGAGGTCTGGCTGGGAGTCTGAAGGTGGCAGGTTCAAATGTTACTTGGTCAAATTTCAAGCTTTGACCCCAAATAAGAAGAGAGACCACTGCAAGAGTCAGTTTCTGTAGTCTAGTAAGATAAAGGATTGCTTGGGAGTCTGAAGGTTGGGGGTTCAAGTCTTACCATGGTTTGGTCAGTTTTCAGGATTTGAATCTCAAGGGAGAATGTAAAAACCTTTGGAGGACTCCAGCAAGTGTCTTTCTCTGTGGCCTTGGGCGGGAGTGGGCTGCCTGGTAATCAGGAGGTTGCTGGTTCTAGTCCTCCCATGGTGTGGTGAGAGCTTGACTTCAAAGTGAGGAGGGGAAAACCTCTGGAAGTCTTAGGGTGGATGTTGTGAATTTTAAAGTCCTACATCCCAAATGAAGAGGATAAAAGCGCCAGGAGAAGATCCCCCAGTGTGAAAGGTACCGGTGGTGCAGTGGGTTTAGCACACTCTCAAGCACCCAAGCGGGCACGAGCACCTGTGGCGGGAGAGGCTGGGGTTTGGAACTCAGTGCAGCCGGTACCTGGATCGAGCAGTGCCCTGTGGGATGGGGTCAGGGGGGGCCGTGTCCCCCCTGGCGTTCTGTGACATGTGTCAGCAGGGGTTATGAAAAAAAATTTAAAATAGAAAGTTGTTAACTTATTGATAGTCGTACCTACTATAGTTGTCCTCATTGTTGCCAACAATATCTTAGGTGACAACTGTAGTTGCCTTGGATATTTGGTCATAGTTCTATAGTCTTTTAGCTATAGTTGGCCATGACTATAGTAGGCAACAACTATCTTAGACGACAACTATTTTTCAAGGCAACTACAGTTGTCGCCTAAGATATTGTTGGCAACAATAAGATAAGATATACTTTATTGTCCCCAAGAGGAAATTTGCCTTGGGCAATAGTGCAACGTACACAGCTCAATGAAGACAACTATAGTAGGTAATGACTAAAATATAGAAAGTAGTCATCATCTAAGATAGTTGTTGCCTACTATAAAACTATGACCAAAGTTGGCGACGACTATAGTTATCCCCAGCAATGTCCAAGGCAACTACAGTTGTCACCTAAGATATTGTTGGCAACAATGAAGACAACTATAGTAGGTACGACTATCAATAAGTTAACAACTTTTTATTTTAAATTTTTTTTCATAACCCCTGCTGACACATGTCACAGAACACCAGGGGGGGACACGGCCCCCCCGACCCCATCCCACAGGGCACTGCTTGATCCAGGTACCGGCTGCACTGAGTTCCAAACCCCAGCCTCTCCCGCCACAGGTGCTCGTGCCCGCTTGGGTGCTTGAGAGTGTGCTAAACCCACTGCACCACCGGTACCTTTCACACTGGGGGATCTTCTCCTGGCGCTTTTATCCTCTTCATTTGGGATGTAGGACTTTAAAATTCACAACATCCACCCTAAGACTTCCAGAGGTTTTCCCCTTCTCATTTTGAAGTCAAGCTCTCACCAAACCATGGGAGGACTAGAACCAGCAACCTCCTGATTACCAGGCAGCCCACTCACTCCCAAGGCCACAGAGAAAGACACTTGCTGGAGTCCTCCAAAGGTTTTTACATTCTCCCTTGAGATTCAAATCCTGAAAACTGACCAAACCATGGTAAGACTTGAACCCCCAACCTTCAGACTCCCATGCAATCCTTTATCTCACTAGACTACAGAAACTGACTCTTGCTTCAGTCTTCCAGGGGTTTCCTCTTCTTTATTTAGTGTCAAAGCCATATTAAGATTTGAACCTGCGACCTTCAGACTCCCAAACAGACCTCTCTTCCGCTTGACCACAGAGACTGACATCTCCAGAAGCCCCCAAAGATTCTTAGATAGTTGTTGCCAACTCTAGTTGCCTAACGTAGTTGTTATGTAAGATAGTTGTTAGTAAGTTAGATGCTTTCATACAAATAACAAACAATCAAACAAGTTCAAATATTTAATTTATCAGAAACAGGTACACATGAAGTGTTGAGCTCTTACACAATAAAGTAGAAGCTTAAACAATGATGATATGACACATTTAACACTTGACTATGCAAGAATACTGAGTCCTTAACAAGGTGGGGCGTGATATTAAACAAGGAAAAAATGTCGGTGCATGGACAGAAGCTGAAGCTTCAACAGGAGCTGACGAAGCTTCAGCTTCTGTCCATGCACCGATCTCTGTATGGACAGAGATCGGTGCATCTTTGACCTTTGGTCAGCTGTTCATCCTGATCTGTCCTTAAAAAAAATTCAAAATTCAAATTCAAGCTCTATAAACTCCAAAACTTTGAATAGAAACACACCCAAAATGCTGCTGGGATTGAAGTTACTCATGTCCGCCATCTCCTGGTGTAAAGTGGTAACAGCGCAGACCTCCGCCATCAGCTCTATCTCCCAATAGTACAGAATCCTTTAAAAAATTCCTGGATCAGGGGAGAAAAAGCACAGCCAATGGTGGTGAAGGCCACCTGGGGATGTCAGAATATACAAAATAAGATGAGTGAATTTACTCCCATCACAAAGTTTGGGTCACACTAAAGATTTTTTAAGGGTTCTGTACTATTGGGAGATAGGGCAAATGGCAGAGTTCTGCACTCTCCGAGTGCTTTTCTAGTTACTACATGTATTTATATTTATTACATGTATTTATATTTATTACATGTATTTATATTTATTACATGCATTTATATTTATAACATGTATTTGTATTTCTCACATGCATTTATCTTTATCACATGTATTTATATTTATTACATGCATTTATCTTTATTACATGTGTTTATATTTATTACATGTATTTATATTTATTACATGCATTTATATTTATTACATGAATTTATATTTATTACATGTATTTATATTTATTACATGTATTTATATTTATCACATGTATTTGTATTTATTACATGCATTTATCTTTATTACATGTATTTATATTTATTACATGCATTTATCTTTATTACATGTGTTTATATTTATTACATGTATTTATATTTATTACATGCATTTATATTTATTACATGTATTTATATTTATTACATGTATTTATATTTATTACATGCATTTATATTTATTACATGCATTTATATTTATCACATGTATTTGTATTTATTACATGCATTTATCTTTATTACATGTATTTATATTTATTACATGCATTTATCTTTATTACATGTGTTTATATTTATTACATGTATTTATCTTTATTACATGCATTTATATTTATTACATGTATTTATATTTATTACATGCATTTGTATTTATTACATGCATTTATCTTCATTACATGTATTTATATTTATTACATGCATTTATATTTATTACATGCATTTATATTTATTACATGTATTTATATTTATTAAATGCATTTATCTTTATTACATGCATTTATATTTATTACATGCATTTATATTTATTACATGTATTTATATTTATTACATGTATTTATCTTTATTACATGCATTTATATTTATTACATGTATTTATCTTTATTACATGTATTTATCTTTATTACATGTATTTATATTTATTACATGTATTTATATTTATTACATGTATTTATTCATTTTTATTACATGTATTTATATTTATTACATGCATTTATATTTATTACATGAATTTATATTTATTACATGTATTTATATTTATTACATGCATTTATATTTATTACATGCATTTATATTTATTACATGTATTTATATTTATTACATGTATTTATCTTTATTACATGTATTTATATTTATTACATGTATTTATATTTATTACATGTATTTTTTCATTTTTATTACATGTATTTATATTTATTACATGCATTTATATTTATTACATGAATTTATATTTATTACATGTATTTATATTTATTACATGCATTTATCTTTATTACATGTATTTATATTTATTACATGTATTTATATTTATTACATGCATTTATCTTTATTACATGTATTTATATTTATTACATGTATTTATCTTTATTACATGTATTTATATTTATTACATGCATTTATCTTTATTACATGTATTTATATTTATTACATGTATTTATATTTATTACATGTATTTATTCATTTTTATTACATGCATTTATATTTATTACATGCATTTATATTTATTACATGTATTTATATTTATTACATGCATTTATCTTTATTACATGTATTTATATTTATTACATGCATTTATCTTTATTACATGTATTTATATTTATTACATGCATTTATATTCATTACATGTATTTATTCATTTTTATTACATGTATTTATTCATTTTTATTACATGCATTTATATTTATTACATGCATTTATATTTATTACATGTATTTATATTTATTACATGCATTTATATTTATTACATGCATTTATATTTATTACATGTATTTATATTTATTACATGTATTTATCTTTATTACATGTATTTATCTTTATTACATGTATTTATATTTATTACATGTATTTATATTTATTACATGTATTTATTCATTTTTATTACATGTATTTATATTTATTACATGCATTTATATTTATTACATGTATTTATATTTATTACATGTATTTATATTTATTACATGTATTTACATTTATTACATGTATTTATATTTATTACATGTATTTATATTTATTACATGTATTTATCTTTATTACATGTATTTATATTTATTACATGTATTTATATTTATTACATGTATTTATATTTATTACATGTATTTATATTTATTACATGCATTTATATTTATTACATGAATTTATATTTATTACATGTATTTATATTTATTACATGCATTTATCTTTATTACATGTATTTATATTTATTACATGTATTTATATTTATTACATGCATTTATCTTTATTACATGTATTTATATTTATTACATGTATTTATCTTTATTACATGTATTTATATTTATTACATGCATTTATCTTTATTACATGTATTTATATTTATTACATGTATTTATATTTATTACATGTATTTATTCATTTTTATTACATGCATTTATATTTATTACATGTATTTATATTTATTACATGTATTTATATTTATTACATGCATTTATCTTTATTACATGTATTTATATTTATTACATGCATTTATCTTTATTACATGTATTTATATTTATTACATGCATTTATATTCATTACATGTATTTATTCATTTTTATTACATGTATTTATTCATTTTTATTACATGCATTTATATTTATTACATGCATTTATATTTATTACATGTATTTATATTTATTACATGCATTTATATTTATTACATGCATTTATATTTATTACATGTATTTATATTTATTACATGTATTTATATTTATTACATGCATTTATATTTATTACATGTATTTATATTTATTACATGTATTTATATTTATTACATGTATTTATATTTATTACATGTATTTATATTTATTACATGCATTTATATTTATTACATGTATTTATATTTATTACATGTATTTATATTTATTACATGTATTTACATTTATTACATGTATTTATATTTATTACATGTATTTATATTTATTACATGTATTTATATTTATTACATGTATTTATATTTATTACATGTATTTACATTTATTACATGTATTTATATTTATTACATGTATTTATATTTATTACATGTATTTACATTTATTACATGTATTTATATTTATTACATGTATTTATATTTATTACATGTATTTATATTTATTACATGTATTTACATTTATTACATGTATTTATATTTATTACATGTATTTATATTTATTACATGTATTTATATTTATTACATGTATTTATATTTATTACATGCATTTATATTTATTACATGTATTTATATTTATTACATGTATTTACATTTATTACATGTATTTATATTTATTACATGTATTTATATTTATTACATGTATTTATATTTATTACATGTATTTACATTTATTACATGTATTTATATTTATTACATGTATTTATATTTATTACATGTATTTATATTTATTACATGCATTTATATTTATTATATGTATTTATATTTGTTACATGTATTTATTCATTTTTATTACATGTATTTATATTTATTACATGTATTTACATTTATTACATGTATTTATATTTATTACATGTATTTATATTTATTACATGCATTTATATTTATTACATGTATTTATATTTATTACATGTATTTATTCATTTTTATTACATGTATTTACATTTATTACATGCATTTATATTTATTACATGTATTTACATTTATTACATGTATTTATATTTATTACATGTATTTATATTCATTACATGTATTTATTCATTTTTATTACATGTATTTATATTTATTACATGTATTTATATTTATTACATGTATTTATATTTATTACATGTATTTACATTTATTACATGTATTTATATTTATTACATGTATTTATATTTATTACATGTATTTATATTTATTACATGTATTTATTCATTTTTATTACATTTATTTATATTTATTAAATGTATTTATATTTATTACATGTATTTACATTTATTACATGCATTTATATTTATTACATGTATTTATATTTATTACATGTATTTATATTTATTACATGTATTTATATTTATTACATGTATTTATATTTATTACATGTATTTATTCATTTTTATTACATTTATTTATATTTATTACATGTATTTATATTTATTACATGTATTTATATTTATTACATGCATTTATATTTATTACATGCATTTATATTTATTACATGTATTTATATTTATTACATGTATTTATATTCATTACATGTATTTATTCATTTTTATTACATGTATTTATATTTATTACATGTATTTATATTTATTACATGTATTTATATTTATTACATGCATTTATATTTATTACATGTATTTATATTTATTACATGTATTTATTCATTTTTATTACATGTATTTACATTTATTACATGCATTTATATTTATTACATGTATTTACATTTATTACATGTATTTATATTTATTACATTTATATTTATTACATGTATTTATATTTATTACATGCATTTATATTTATTACATGTATTTATATTTATTACATGCATTTATATTTATTACATGCATTTATATTTATTACATGTATTTATATTCATTACATGTATTTATATTTATTACATGTATTTACATTTATTACATGTATTTATATTTATTACATGTATTTATATTTATTACATGTATTTATATTTATTACATGTATTTACATTTATTACATGTATTTATATTTATTACATGTATTTATCTTTATTACATGTATTTACATTTTTTACATGCATTTATATTTATTACATGTATTTATATTTATTACATGTATTTATATTTATTACATGTATTTATATTTATTACATGTATTTATTCATTTTTATTACATTTATTTATATTTATTACATGTATTTATATTTATTACATGTATTTTCATTTATTACATGCATTTATATTTATTACATGCATTTATATTTATTACATGTATTTATATTTATTACATGTATTTATATTCATTACATGTATTTATTCATTTTTATTACATGTATTTATATTTATTACATGTATTTATATTTATTACATGTATTTATATTTATTACATGTATTTATATTTATTACATGTATTTATATTTATTACATGTATTTATATTTATTACATGTATTTATTCATTTTTATTACATTTATTTATATTTATTACATGTATTTATATTTATTACATGTATTTTCATTTATTACATGCATTTATATTTATTACATGCATTTATATTTATTACATGTATTTATATTTATTACATGTATTTATATTCATTACATGTATTTATTCATTTTTATTACATGTATTTATATTTATTACATGTATTTATATTTATTACATGCATTTATATTTATTACATGCATTTATATTTATTACATGTATTTATATTTATTACATGTATTTATATTTATTACATGTATTTACATTTATTACGTGTATTTATATTTATTACATGTATTTACATTTATTACATGTATTTATATTTATTACATTTATATTTATTACATGTATTTATTCATTTTTATTACATGTATTTATATTTATTACATGTATTTATATTTATTACATGTATTTATATTTATTACATGCATTTATATTTATTACATGTATTTATATTCATTACATGTATTTATATTTATTACATGTATTTACATTTATTACATGTATTTATATTTATTACATGTATTTATATTTATTACATGTATTTATATTTATTACATGTATTTACATTTATTACATGTATTTATATTTATTACATGTATTTATCTTTATTACATGTATTTACATTTTTTACATGCATTTATATTTATTACATGTATTTATATTTATTACATGTATTTATATTTATTACATGTATTTATATTTATTACATGTATTTATTCATTTTTATTACATTTATTTATATTTATTACATGTATTTATATTTATTACATGTATTTTCATTTATTACATGCATTTATATTTATTACATGCATTTATATTCATTACATGTATTTATATTTATTACATGTATTTATATTCATTACATGTATTTATTCATTTTTATTACATGTATTTATATTTATTACATGTATTTATATTTATTACATGTATTTACATTTATTACATGTATTTATATTTATTACATGTATTTATATTTATTACATGTATTTATATTTATTACATGTATTTATATTCATTACATGTATTTATTCATTTTTATTACATTTATTTATATTTATTACATGTATTTATATTTATTACATGTATTTACATTTATTACATGCATTTATATTTATTACATGTATTTATATTTATTACATGTATTTATATTTATTACATGTATTTATATTTATTACATGTATTTATATTTATTACATGTATTTATTCATTTTTATTACATTTATTTATATTTATTACATGTATTTATATTTATTACATGTATTTTCATTTATTACATGCATTTATATTTATTACATGCATTTATATTTATTACATGTATTTATATTTATTACATGTATTTATATTCATTACATGTATTTATTCATTTTTATTACATTTATTTATATTTATTACATGTATTTATATTTATTACATGTATTTTCATTTATTACATGCATTTATATTTATTACATGCATTTATATTTATTACATGTATTTATATTTATTACATGTATTTATATTTATTACTTGCATTTATATTTATTATATGTATTTATATTTATTACATGTATTTATATTCATTACATGTATTTATTCATTTTTATTACATTTATTTATATTTATTACATGTATTTATATTTATTACATGTATTTACATTTATTACATGTATTTATATTTATTACATGTATTTATATTTATTACATGCATTTATATTTATTACATGTATTTATATTTATTACATGTATTTATATTAAATATAAATACATGTATTTATATTTATTACATGTATTTATATTTATTACATGTATTTATATTTATTACATGTATTTATATTCATTACATGTATTTATTCATTTTTATTACATTTATTTATATTTATTACATGCATTTATATTTATTACATGTATTTATATTTATTACATGTATTTATTCATTTTTATTACATGTATTTATATTTATTACATGTATTTATATTTATTACATGTATTTATATTTATTACATGTATTTATTCATTTTTATTACATGTATTTACATTTATTACATGCATTTATATTTATTACATGTATTTACATTTATTACATGTATTTATATTTATTACATGTATTTATATTTATTACATGTATTTATATTTATTACATGTATTTATATTCATTACATGTATTTATTCATTTTTATTACATGTATTTATATTTATTACATGTATTTATATTTATTACATGTATTTATATTTATTACATGTATTTATATTTATTACATGTATTTATATTTATTACATGTATTTATATTTATTACATGTATTTATATTCATTACATGTATTTATTCATTTTTATTACATTTATTTATATTTATTACATGTATTTATATTTATTACATGTATTTACATTTATTACATGTATTTATATTTATTACATGTATTTATATTTATTACATGTATTTACATTTATTACATGTATTTATATTTATTACATGTATTTATATTTATTACATGTATTTATATTCATTACATGTATTTATTCATTTTTATTACATTTATTTATATTTATTACATGTATTTATATTTATTACATGTATTTACATTTATTACATGTATTTATATTTATTACATGTATTTATATTTATTACATGTATTTATATTTATTACATGTATTTATATTCATTACATGTATTTATTCATTTTTATTACATTTATTTATATTTATTACATGTATTTATATTTATTACATGTATTTTCATTTATTACATGCATTTATATTTATTACATGCATTTATATTTATTACATGTATTTATATTTATTACATGTATTTATTCATTTTTATTACATGTATTTTCCTGCTGGTCCGGTAGCTTCTAAAAGCTTGGATGAGCCACGTTTTCACTGAAAACTCAGGAGGAACTCTAACAGTGAAATGTTTGAGTCTGAGTGAAAAGAGTGACATTCCAGAGAGCCCGTGCCGTGTTTCCTGTGTTTGAGCCGCGTTGAGCGTGTCAGTGGGTCATGCAGGAGTTGCAGCTCCGTTTCATAACAGCTCGCCGTGTTTGTCCGTGACGGCGCCGTGCTTCCCTCTATCAGAGAGACGATCTGACAGGAACACTTCAGCGTGTTTCCTAATCTCAGGATCGCTCTGTGGAGGTCGGACAGGCTCAAACGTGTGATGAATATTTGAAGGTCAGCGTCGCTCTCCTCGCTGGTGAGACTCTGTGATGTTTGATGTAACTCAGCTGGAGACAAGAGAACGTCTGAGTGATGGAGAGGAGGAGGAGGAGTGAAGGTTAGAGAGATGAAGAGGACGGCAGGATGAGGAGGAGTGAAAGGATGTGGTGATGGAGGAAGGCTCTGACAGTGACGGGTTGTTCTGTAGATGTAATCTGCTCTGACAGCTGGAGCTGAATGTTTGAACATTAGAGAAGGAATCCTGGACCTTTTTATTGATCTGGTTTATCTGGACCACCTCAGATGGACTAAGGCACCTACACTGGAACTTTTTCTGTTTTCTTGTGTTTCTAAGAGAGAGAGGAGAAAGATTAGGGCTACTGGACTTTTTAAAAACTGAGAAAAAAAGTCTGACTTGAATCTAAATGCTCTAAAAGCAGTGCTGAAGCAGAAGGTAAACTCATCCTGGAAGTGTTTCCTTCTTTCTGTGCCCTCAGACTGCAAGAGGGGCACAAAGCACAGACTTCCCTTTTCTTTAACTGCAGAGGGGGAGGCCGGGTCAAAAACAGACATGGATCTTCTCCAAATGCCACCGTGGGCGCTCTAATGCCCGCTTTGTTCAACACCTAATTCTATTATGGTAATGGGAGGGGGAGGGACCCCCCTCTTTTACCCCCTTTGCTCCTCTTCCGGCATCAGACCACAGCAGCTAAACTGGCCCCAGGAGGCCCCTGAGAGATTATGCAAAGTCCTCCTGCAGCAGAGATGTGAGCAGTTAGGAGTTATTTTTAATCTGTGATATCAATCTGTAGTTTCATCCCAACCCTCATGGGGGCGCTGTGGTCGAGGGGAAAAGGGGAAGAACTACCCAGGGGGAAAGGGTCCTTATAAAGTACTTGATAAGTTTTGATCCCAGGCACTTTTAGATAAATATAATCACTTTTTTACTTATAATCAATAAAATTGACAAGAAGAAGCTTTTAAAAGTACCGCTCTATGAGAGGAATAAATCACTCTACAGGTTCAGACAAACTCTTGCGGTGTTTTGACATTTCTGATTATAGAAAAGAAGAAAATGCACATTTTTGGGTGTTCAGGCATGGGTGGGGGAAAGAGTACTGATCACCCAGGCCCACAGTTAGATGGGGCTCTTAAGAAACCTGCAATGAAAAGTGAGTTTTTATTTATTTTTTCTTAGTAATAGCGTCATTATTCAGTCAAAAGCAACATAATAAATCAGTCAACAGACTGAAATTTGTATCAAATTAAGTGAAATAAAATACTGGGGTGCCCTGCTCCACCCTCAAAAATGTCAGAAGCGCTGTGAAATTATGCAAGTAAATGTATTCAACCATTGTAAAAATACTGCTCATAATTTTGGAAATTATGGTTCAAAAATGCATTTAAATGCATCGACATTTGTAAAAAGGATGCAACATTCATTGCTTGGCTAGCTGGTTAAGAGGGGCCCTGTGTGATATTCTTTCTGGGGCCCAGAAAGAGCTACACCCCTGGTTTAGGACTTCCATTAATGCTTCACTGGTATCCAGAGTCACTCTGGTTCAGTTTCACTAGAATCGTGTCAAACTTTAGAAATCAAGGTGACCCTAAAACCTCTCATGATGCATTTTCTTCTAAATTCCTTGTTTCTGCATCCTAAGAAGATTTTAAATTTGCATTCACAGCAAATCTGCAAACTTCAGTAAAATGTCTGACATGCTGCATCAAACAGTGGTTACAGAAGAGAGCGGACTGTTCTGCAGAGCTCTGCTGCCACCTAGTGGACGCACTGGGGAGTCTGAATATTATCACAGCATCACAGGAGTGATAGTGAAGGAGCCGTTAGCACCACACTCATACTTGAGAATAAGTGGGCAATGATTTTTGAATCTATTTAGATGATAAAGCCTGAGTGAGAGAAAGAACCTCATTCATAAGATTATCCTGTCTGAGACAGGCAGAAACAGTTAAACAGAGTTACACATAAAAGTCAAACTGAGACATTAGTCTAAGGGTCTAAGGCTCATATGTGGTGTGGCAGAAATCCTGGTTAAGATTTTATTTTCTAAATGTGATTATGACTACTGTACTTTTGTACTATTCAGTGGTTTATTTGAGAGGAGACACGAGAGGATGTCAGTGAAAATCAGCTTTATACTGAGCAGCTTAGTAAAAAGAGGGAGGGGCTCTATCATGGTGTGTTCAATGACACAGAATCCTAGAGGGCATTTTAGTACATTTTCTAAAGTCTGGGTCAGGACCCTCAAAACAAGGTTCTACCGGCTGCTGGATGGCAAAAGTCACAGTTATGGATGCTTGGCCAATAAAAATGAAATGCATTGTTAAAGACTAGATGGCAGCTAGGTCCAACAGGATTAACCCTCAAGATTTCTTTAATATTAGTCACACTCAAGCTGCTAAGTGTGAAAAATGTGCTTTTCATACAGTTCATATAGAATTACACATTAATATTTTATTCTACTTTCATTCAGTGATTTTTTAACCTACAGCTGACCTAAATACTAATATCAAATATTCATTCGTTTTTTTTTTTAAGATTTTAACCCTTTTTGGATGGAAAAAAAAACAGAAAAAAAGTTTTATTTTTGATATTCTTCATGCAAAGTATTTTATTTTTTATTATTTTTTTTTTTTGAGTTATTATTATGCTTAATTATTTTTTTGTGCAATGGAACATTCGGACCCTCAGGCTGCTTAGTGCAAAAATGCACTTTTTAAACAGTGATTTGAAAATATTATAATTACTTTTTTTGGGCTATTTTTTCACCGATAGCTGACCTAAATATCAACATTAAATAATAATTTATTTTTAAAAGATTTAAACCCTTGGATGCCAGTTTTTTTTTTTTTTTTTTGTCCTGATGCCACCGTATTTTTTGATGAAAAAAAAAGAAAATGCATTATTTTCAATATTCTACATGCAAAGTTGTTATTTTCTTTGGAATTATTACAGCCTGGATATGTCAATGATTAGCAGCAACACTGATTTTTATGCATTATTATTTTTTGTGCAATGTCCCATACTGACTCTATTTTCCACATTTTAAGCATTTTTTCACCTACAACTGATCTAATTATTGATGTCAAATATACATTTTTTTAAAAAATATTTTAACCCTTTGAATGACCTTTTTTTTTTTTCCCATGATGCCAACATGTTTTTAGGTTAAAAAAACAAAACAAAACAAAACAGAAAAAATATTTATTTTCAATATACTACATGCAAACTATATTTTGTCTGGGGCATGTCAATGATTAGCAGCAACACTGATTTATGCGTTATTATTTTTTGCATGTTTAGCATGTTTTTTCTCCAAATGATATGGTCAAAATGACGCCATCTGATGGAGAGTAGTAAAAATGATCAGTTCCAAAGTAAAATCCCAGATCGAAACCCAGAAAGAATCAAATGCATGTATCATGTGGTGATGGGATGCGAGTGAGATAAAATGTTGCTGTTTGAATGGATTTCAATGAGGCATTTTTGGCTCTTAACAGCTTGAGTGCAACTTTTGCTAATAAACAGTGTATTTTAGACTTTCTGAGCTGAACTGGAAAATGCTTGTCAAAATTCAAGCCATATACGTGAACACAGACAAAATTATCAAAAAAAATAAGTGGGCACAACATCCCTGAGGGTTAAGCATGCAAAACAAATCTATGTGACAGAGAGGAAGGCTTCTGAAACACACAGTGTCAAAGGTCAAGACCAGACTGAGTCCAGAATTAAGGTTATCTAAGCTAGCAGCAGCCATCAGCCCAACCAACCATCTGAGGAGAGCACAGAGTGAAGACTCGATGAGCAATAACGTACAGCCAATGAAGATATCAGGCCATGATGGGTTGTACCACTGGGGCAATCACGCCTCCTTGTCCCCTTGAGTCCTCCAGTGCCATACTGGACTACACTTGAATCCTGCCGAGACCACCTCTTAAGCAGACTTAGGCATGGTGGCCTGGTACGGTGCGTTTGTGTTCACACTGATCAAAGAAAGCAGAGTTTGGGGTAAAACCAGCCTAAAATTATCTGGTGTGTCGTCAGCCTCAGATTGCAATGAAGTTGTGGCATGGGTAGAAATTTCACAGTAAAATTGGGACACAACCTTGTCAGCCAGATTGCAGCTGTGAAATAAATCTCCAGTCCTGGTGCTCTGCAGGTTTGAGGCTGTGATTGATCACCACTTCAGCATCACAGCAGAGCAGATATTTTCCTTTAAATCACAGCGGATACAGTGAGCACGGAGCAGCTCTCTCTGAGCGGAGCAGCACGTGCTGATCCTCAGGAGTGAAGGTCTGCACGGGCCGCACCAAAACACTCCACTGCTCCTGAGCCCCCAGCAGCCCCCAGCAGCCCCCTGAACCCCCCGACTCGCTCTGATACACAGGCCCAGTGTGCCTGTCGGACTACACCGAGAGGAAACACACGTACTGCGCTCGAGTGGAAATAAAAACACAACAGAGAGTCAGAGGAAAGAGAGACAGGAGGGGGTTACAGTGGATCACACTCAGACACTGGGACACATACACACTGCACATGCTCAGATACACAGCCTGCACAGGAAACAGGTCAGCTGTAGCACAGGTATCCTTTACATCCTCTCCTGGCTCCCTCTTTGCTGCTGAATCCCCCCGTCCATGCAGAGTACAGCAGCTTATAAAGAGGCCATTTCCTCCATAATCATCCCTGCCTGCCCCTGCTCTAATCTCCCCCAGCGCTGAGGCAATTAGCCCAAGGAGGGCCTCACTGCTGAGGGTCATCTATGGCATCTCTGTTACCTCACAGCCGGACATGGAAACCAGGAGAAACAACTCCAGCAGTCAGTTCAGAGTTCAACAGGAGGAAAAGGTTTGGATGTTTGGGATCTGACAGTCCTGAGAGAGCATGAAATACAGGAGAGACCTTAAATCTGTAAAAGAAAGCAGAGACCTTAAATCTGTAATAGAAAGGAGAGACCTTAAATCTGTAAAAGACAGGAGAGACCTTAAATCTGTAATAGAAAGGAGAGACCTTAAATCTGTAATAGAAAGGAGAGACCTTAAATCTGTAAAAGACAGGAGAGACCTTAAATCTGTAAAAGACAAGAGAGACCTGAAATCTGTAATAGAAAGGAGAGACCTTAAATCTGTAAAAGACAGGAGAGACCATAAATCTGTAATAGAAAGGAGAGACCTTAAATCTGTAAAAGACAAGAGAGACCTGAAATCTGTAAAAAAAAAGGAGAGACCATAAATCTGTAAAAGACAGGAGAGACCATAAATCTGTAATAGAAAGGAGAGACCTTAAATCTGTAAAAGACAAGAGAGACCTTAAATCTGTAAATACAGGAGAGACCTTAAATCTGTAATAGAAAGGAGAGACCTTAAATCTGTAAAAGACAAGAGAGACCTTAAATCTGTAAAAGACAAGAGAGACCTTAAATCTGTAAAAGACAAGAGAGACCTTAAATCTGTAAAAGACAGGAGAGACCTTAAATCTGTAAAAGAAAGGAGAGACCTTAAATCTGTAAAAGACAGCAGAGACCTTAAATCTGTCCTTAAAGACTTAAAATACTTAAACTGAGTAAAACTATCGTAATGCACACCAGCAGAAGGCATCCCTCCATCCATCCATCCATTTATCCACTCATCCATCCATCCTTCTATCCACATCCAATCATTGATCGATCCATCCATGCATCTATTCATGCATTCAAACACTCATCCATCCATTCATCCATCTAACATTAATCCATCCCTCTATCATGCATCTATCCATCCATCATCCATCCATCCATTAATCTATCCAACCATTTATCCATCCATCCATCATCCATCCATCCATGCATCCATCCATCCATCCAAACATGCATTCATCCAACCATTAATACATCCGTCCATCCATCTTTTTATCCATCCAACCATGCATCCATCCAAACTGAAGCTTGATTGTCATTGGACCTTCCAACTGGCAAAAGATGACAAGCATTCCTCAGATTCCACCAAGGCTTGGCTGCAGAAGCCCTGGAAGATTCTTCAATGGCCATCACAGTCGCCTAACTTGAACTTCATAGAAAATCTACCGTGGGATTTGTAGATGGCATTTGCCGCATGCAGACCCAAGAATATTACCGAACTGGAGGTTTGCACATGAGGAATGGGCTAAGATTCCTCAGAAACGCTGCCAGAGGCTGGTGTCTGCGTATGCATCTTATTTGCAGCAGGTCATAGAAACAACAAGGTGCTCCACTAAGTACTGAAGATGCTGCCATGACGGGGTTGAATAATTTTGAGACAGGAGAAGTCATTATAAGCTCCATAGTCAGTTGAATTTGGGGAAACCACTTGAAGCATTCGTTGTGTGGAACTATTCCAAGTGGTTTAGTCTGATTTGTTCATTGCAAACAACAGAAAGTCTGTACATTTTCACAATAAACCTAATTTGCAGTGGTGGTTGAATAATTTAGATTAGATTTCCAGTGAGTTCTAAGTCTGCCCTGGAGGTCTCCTTTCAGCTCAATATCTCCGAAAGACCTCCAGGGAGGTACAACCCTACCCTTCCCATCCATTCAACAAGAATCAGAACACTCTACCTCTAGACATGAACGTGCAAAACACAGGGGTAGGGTTAACTTAGAGGGGCGTACAGGGACTGAGCTGAATCTCAGCATGATGGTCCTCTGAGGATTAACGGTGTCCAACCATGAAAACAGCTGAACAAGAGCTGCAGACTGCAGTGATGACAGCAGCAGCTCCTCTCTGCTCACAAAGCCCTCATTGATTCTCTGACCGCAGCGTGCACGCCAGGAAACCACACCAGAGATAACGGACACTTTTTAACAGATTAACCTGTCCACAAGTCCTCCTGTTCACAAGTCATTAGGATGACTCGATAAGAGTTTGTCCAACACATCCTGTTTCTGCCCCCCCCCCTTCAGCTGTGGGTGTTGTGGCAAGCAGAGTCCACGCTCTGCTGAACACTGACACATACAGCTAATACATCTAAATGCAACCAGATAAAGCCAGGGGCCGAATACCTGCAACGTAAACATCCTCCGGAGCCCCTGGAGAGGGCCCAAAGCTGCTCAACAGCCAATCAGTCTGCAAACATCAGCTTTAGCCAATCAGAGGAGAGGCTGCTGCAGATAGGGGATGAGATCAGGCCTGTGGGGTTCTTTAATGCGGTGAGATGTGGGCGATGAGTGGGAATGTGGAGGTGAGAGGCTGGGTAGTCCAGTTTAAACATCCTGTAGGAGCGAAGACTGCAGCTCAGCATGAAAACATTCAGTGTAAACAGCAAAAGGGAGCAGGGAGAATTAAAGGAATCTCAAGAAAATAAATGCAAAGGCCTTATCCAGGCTGCAGGTAAACAAAAAAGAATCTGCTGCTCTTCATTTCCCACCTGGGTCAAAAGTACAGGAGTGAAACAGCCAGCAGAGACTAATAATTATCCTTAAATGCAGCAAACACTGTACCTAAAACGGCTCCATTACCTGAGGAATGAGCCGTCTATGGAAAACAAAGGGAGGAGGGATAATTAGAGAGGGAGCGTGGGATGAACTCGGTGTTAACCTGCAGAGAGGAGGAGATAGACGTGAAAACATGTCACACAAACACAGAACGTCAGCAGGTTCTCAGTAAAATGTGAGAGCGGGTAGAAACCTGCCCGTGTCCGATAAAGACGTCTGTCAGCAGAAGAGCAGAGGGTGCTCATGGGAAATGGATGACCTGCTGTAGCTCATAGACGCTGCAGTGTTTGCTTTGCCTCTGCATGTTCAGCTCTGACATCTATGGGGGAAAGAATGTGATCCAAACATCAGATTATGTTGTTATTAATTGTGAAATATTGAGGGTCACTGAGGTACATCTGGGTTAAAACATTCATGAACAGTTCAGGTGCTTTTGTTGAATTAATGGCTGTTAAATGATCAGATGGCGCGTTAAAGAGACGGCAGCGAAAATGAAGCATATCAGACAGAGGTTAAAATAAGAGTTTTTCAGGACGCCAGTGGGAGAAACATGAGGAGTTTTTTGAGCTGTAAAACATTTGAAGCTACTACATGGGTATCAGAGAGACGGTGTAAAGCCTTGAAAAAAAGCATAATACCCCCACTTTAAGGCGCCTACGCGCGTCCAACCAAAACAAATAATGGCGGACTACAGGGTTGTGTTCGTGCTGCAGAACCTACTGAGCTAATTATGGCTTTTACAGCTAAATCTGATGCTCTTTTACCACCACCGCAAAACGCAAACACCAGATGTTCTTAAATCTAACGCGGAGAACAACCAGAAGGACAACTAGGAGAAAGTTTGTGTCAGTTTTCTGTGATCTTCTTCTCCTTCCGTGGCAGCGTTACAGGCTTGGCATATGCACTACAGCGTTTTCAGTCATTTTCAGTGGTTCCTAAACCGACCCCGTCTTTATGGAAAACTTTTTCAGAACGAAACGGCAAGATATCATTTTCGTCTCTGTGTGGACGAAGCCTTAGTCCACTCCTTGACCTTCTTTGGCTTACCCTCCATGATTATTCTCTGATCCAGCACTCCAAGAAAAGCCAGTCCTTTTACCGGTGACCCTCTGTTTGGCACTCCTAATGCAGGGGTGCACCCGTCTCCGTCCCCCTGTAAACAGGGAAACCAGCCCTTTTGAAAACGGACATGCGCACTGTGGCTGCAGTAAATATCCATGCGCGAGTAGGCTTATAACGCATGCATGGATGAGAAGCCCAAAACGAAACAAAGATGGCCGGGACCAGTGTACTGTTCGTGCTCCTCACTCTTTCGAATTTAACTGTACTTCTCCAGCAAAGTGTTGATTTACCTCACCATCACTTGGATTAGCAGAGACGTATTTCGTGCCTGCACCAGATTCTGACTTGACCCATCGAAGGGCATATGGGTCGAGTCAGAATATGGTGCAGGCACGAAAACCCCACCGCCATCTGCTGGCCTTGCATGTATACTACATCGTTTTTGATGTTTCCCGCAGTCTTGTGTGAAGGGAGATCGTTTTGAAAACGTTGCCGTCTGAACGTGGAACTTTTTGGAAATGAAAACAGAAAACGAAGCAAAATGTTGTCGTTTAAACGAGGCCTGAGACCGGCTGTCACTTTCACCAATGACCTTCTATGGCTTGTCCTTTAATCAATATCTTCTGATACAACATTACAAGAAAAGCCTTCCTTTTAACCATTGGCCTTCTGTGGCTTACCCCTTTCATTTATTTAGATGGCATCTTGATGTGTTGCTTTTTGAGATTTTTTAGCCTACTTCTCTTTGTCAGACAGGTTCTATTTAAGGGAAATCTGGACTCAACAGGTCTGGCAGCCTGGATGTGGATGGTCAAACTAAACTCAGCTTTAAGGAAAATGCGGTTAATCACAGTTAATTCGTCCCTTTTTTAACATAGGGCCAGTTAGGTTTGGATGGCTTTCCCCTAAACAAATGAAGTCATTATATAAATGTGACAAATATAAGAAGTAAAAAGAAATGAGGGGTTGGGTTTTAACAGGAAGTCTTTAAATCATTTTCTTCATCTATAGTTTGTTCCTGGTTGTTGGAGCTATGGGTTAAAAGCAGGAGTAGTCTGGTCTAGTCCAGCTCAGGCCTATAAAGGGGTCTCCGTTTTAAAGCCTTGGATTTACATGAGAGTTCAGCGAGGTGAAAACGAGCAGCAGATGGAAAGAAAACATCCAGGAAATGATTAAAGTTAGGACATGAGCTGGCGGCCTGTTTGCCTGTGGAAGAAAAGCAGCAACAGACAGAAAAAGAGGGATAAAGTGCATTTAAGGTGGAAATGGGAAGTGTAGTTATCAGAGCCATTTGGCGAGTGGGGTGGTGTCCTGGAGTAAAAGAAGTTCAGCAGGACGGCGCGGCCGTGCATGCTGATGAGCTGGCTGTTAACGGCTTGGTCTGCTCCCCGGCAGTTATTCATTAAGGCCATTAAAGGAGCACAATCAGGCCGTTTGTGTGGCCCTCTGCTTTTCTCCGCTCCGTGCTTCTTTTTCTGCAGGACAAACAGAACAAATGTGAGGCGAAGAAAAGGGTGAGAAACGGTCCGAGCCGGGCACAGAGCTGCAGCCAGCTGTTGGACCTCCTGAGCAGAAAAGAAGTCATTAATCCGGAAACGAGCGGATCAGGAATTAAATCACTTGTGAGACACTTTGATAGATGACGGAGCATTCAAAGTCAATCTACCTGGGCTTGAATTAAAAGAGGATAAATGCTCAGAACACTTAATAAAACAGCTCCTTCCTTACAGGACACCATGACACAGACAGAGCTGCTCCGACTCGGTTTCATGGACAACAGCGCCCTCTGGTGGGGACCCTTTATAAAGGAAACACACACTACAGATAGAGTTCATAGTGTTGATTTTATTGCCATCCATATATACATATATCCTTTTATTTCTTCATGTAACTTTCATAAATCTTCAATCATTTTAATCACATGAAAACAGCAAACAGAGAACACTGATAGGAGTGGAACCCTCTATTTATCTAGTTAGAGAAAGCAGCAGAGTTCATTAAGAAGAGCCCAATTAGAAAGAAATGATACAGTACACAACAAGACTGCAGACATGATGGAGGAAAGCAGCGAGGAGCTACAGCTGAGAGGAACCCTGCAGCAGCAGTAATGGCCGCCTTAAATCAGCCTCCAAGTGACACAAAAAAAGAGACAGCACGGTCACGCTGACACGTCTGCCTGTTTGGAGTCTTTAAACACATCACAATTTTACACAAAATCACTAAAGTCTCTGCAGCATCACTGAAACATGAGACACAGCAGCAATTCTGAACTGTTTCTTCAGCCTGGCTGCACACAAGATGATTTTTGGGCCCAATGATTGGTGGAGGTGTGGCCCCATTCAAGGGTTTTAGCAGCCTGTTACTAGACCAAACAATCCTCAAGTCCTTTTGTCACTGATAGAGTGTGAGGATCCCCAGTCTTGAACCACAAATATCACACGTTAGATATCTATGGTTCCAGACTGGGCTGCCTCTGACAGAACACGGCAAACTCCCAATGAGAGCGGGTGACCCTGAACAGCATCCTATCAGTCGATGCATCGTTATAAAGATGATCCTGATCATACAGGAGAGATATAGCAGCAAGATATTAGTCACCACTGTTGGCTCAAACTGAAGAGGATGAGGGCAGGTGGAGAAAAACTCTGAGATGCAATTTTTTCTTTTCAATTATGAAGTCAGAATTCTGAGATAAATATCAGAGATTAAAGTCAGAATTCTGAGAATAATCTTAGAGAATTAAATCAGATTTCTGAGATAAATATCAAGATTAAAGTCAGAATTCTGGGATTACAGTCAGAGATAAAAGACAGAATTGTAAGATTAATATCAGAGATTTAAATCACATTTCTGAGATTAAAATCAGAGATTAAAGTCAGAATTCTGAGATAAATGTCAGATTTCTGGGATTTAAGTCAGATTTCTGAGATTAAAGTCAGAATTTTGAGATTGAATTCAGAATTCTGAGATTAATATCAGAGATTAGGGTCAGAATTCTGAGATTAAATTCAGTTTTCTGGGATTAAAGTCAGATTTCTGAGATTAAAGTGAAAATTCTGAGATTACTATCAGAGATTAGAGGGAGAATTCTGACATCAAAGTCATAATTCTGAGATTTAAGTCAGAATTCAAAAAGATCTCATGTCTGTGGCATCTCCACTCTAAAGTCGTTACTTCTAACAGCAGCTGTGTGAACTCTCAGTCTGACTCGTCTAGAGCTGTGTGGTTCAGGACTGTTTTTGGTGGGCTCTTGAAGTCATAACCCTCTTAGATGGCCATCTGCACAATTAACTCCAAAAACAATGAGGTCCTTCACTCATGCTGCTACATGTTGAACTTGACTTTATTCTTGCAGGCCTATAGTTTAGTTTTAAACCTTTTTCTTGTGTTTTATGACCTACTGTATTGGCCCATGTTATGACCCAGATTATTTAGGGGAATAAGAGTCAGGATTTGTCATTAAAGAGACTGTGGTGGGTCTTAAGGATTGTAATAGTTAAAACTGCCTAAAACTGTCCTCATGTTGGGGTCTTGGTTCAGATTTGTCAATCGTCTCGTGTGTAGCCGGCGTGCGTCAGGCTGTGAGGGAGCGGCGAGCAGCAAAGATCTCAGATTGTGTTTTCATGATTCATCAGATTTGGTTTAAAAGAGCAACAACATAATTTAACAGCTGGTTTCTTAACAAACGTCAACAATCACAAAGAAAATAAAGGATTCTGTTTGGCTTCAAGGAATGGAGCAAAGAACAAACAACTTCATAAAATAATTTTCACTAAGCAGTAGAAGTTAAGGAGAAAAATATGCCGATGTGCCATACATACGTCAGAGGAAACTAGATTTTTTATCTTTTACTAGATAGAGGAGGGAATCAGTGGAGAGCAGGGAAATGATAAGCAGGACAGAAGCTACAGGTCAAAATCAAACCAGAGCCTATACCTGGAGAATCACTGGGACATCAGCCCTCTAGATTTTCAGGGCTGTTTTCACACCTCTAAACATCTAGGGGTGCTGATTTTAAACTTTCTGTAATGTGCCACTACTTCCAGGACTTGAAAGTAGCACAAAACTTTGAAATTTTGATAGCGCTTCTCTATGCAGAAATCACTTCCTGCCCCCCGTCTGGAGTTCCTCAATATGACATGACGTCTTCTGCAAAGAACTTACAGGTGTGAAACTCAAACTGTGCCACATGCTGTTTACAAGACTTCTGTTAATAGCTTCAAAGTTCCTCTCATTGAAGAGGGCTGAAAAATCAAAGTTTTTCTGTACATTATTTTTGATTTTTTGAGAAATCAAACATAAAAAAATAAATACTGGGCTTCATTCTGCATGCAAGGAAGGCAATGCTTTTACTAAACTAGATAGGGAATGTTTTGGGATGAATGAGCGCTGCTAAATTTAATCTCTGCAGAAACAAAAAAAACGTGAAGGCAAATTAAAGTGTAATGCTACAGTCATTCTCTAAAGTTTATAATACAGGCACAGAAATGAAGCTTAATAAGCGACCATTAAAAACTCATAGGCAACAAAGCACAGGCTGATATGGACGACGTGTTTACTTCACCACAACATGAGTGCCTTTGTTTGTTATTTTGGGGGTTGGTACATGCACACGCACACTCACATATACACACCTGTACTACACGCTAGTCACAGACGGACGCAGTGACGGTTGAGATACCCAGGTGGTTAAACTCGTCGTCTGAAACACAAAGTCTAACACAAACACGGCGTTTCTGTCTTCATGTGAACCCTCTGGGCTCACTCGATGCTCTCCTCACCCTGCTCCACCTCCTCTTTTCCCATGATGCTCTCTGATACCCCTCCCTCTCCCTGGAACAGCTCCTCCATCAGTGTCTCTCCAGCACTCCCGGCTCGTGACGCCCACAGAGCGGCGCCCTCCCGAAGCCCCAGAGAGCGCAGCAGGCGAGCGTAGTCCAGGAACGCCGACTCGATCAGTTTATGTGCAAAGGAAGGTCAAGGAGTAAAAACAGGATCTGTTTAAGAGGATTTTTATACAATTCTCATAAAGCCTCAATGTTTTGAAAAAAATGTAACCCACTACTGGGTCATTTCTTGTTTTTAATTCACAAAATCTGCATGCAAACTTCAGAACACTGTCTTAATTGCTCCCCTGTTCAGATTGAAGGATGCCCTTGATCAGGGTTTTAGCAGTTAATTTGATCATCAACCCCCTGTGAAAGAGATCAGCTGATCAGCTGGTTTATCGGTCGGTCTGTCGACTTAGCAGTGTAGTGTACTGGGACCTCCTACAGGGGGCAGTGTATCCTGATAAAGGAGCTCAAAAGTCATCCTTATTCAGTCAACCTCACGCTTTTACCTCTTTTCTCAGAGCCAAACAAAAACCTCCAAAAGAGCAACACAACAAGTGTTACAGTCAGGACAGCTGGATGGTGCAGCATGTAGGTTGCACATGCAACAAGAAAACTGATCTGTGCTGCACATTATTTTGCCTCATTGCACTAGTGCAATGACAGACAGCTGCTTTTTAGTGAGAGAGAAAGAGAGAGGTGTGTGCATGCATGTAGATGAAATTTCACTTGGACTTGAAGTTTGAGACCTGTACCTCCACAGCTGACCAATGCTGTGCATGCCACCTTAAGCTGAAACAGACGGGGTAGGTTTAAGGCAAACATCTTGCAGGTGCTGCCACATTTAAGAGAAGCACTGCTTTAAACCCCCAAGTGTTTATAAACGGGCCTGTACATGTCCCACATGAGGATAAGTTAGCTGACATCCCCGTTCTCCTTGGCTTCACCTCCCTCTCTGCGCCTGGCTCCACCACTCACTAATTACGCATGGACTGTCACACCGTACAGTTGGTGAAATGACAGAGTGCTCAGCCTCTGCAGTAGCTTCTGGTTGATTTATAACATGATGCATAATTCTCTTCATTGTGGTTGGGGGCCCTGTCGCTTGGTTAATGAGCCACTGCATGTCTGCTTTTAACAAACAGGGCTGATATGAGACAGACAGCGGCGTATGATGGAGAGAGACGTGAGGTGGACACAAAGATGGTTAAAGCTTAAACAGCCTAGAACCACAGTGGCTGAACTGTAGGTGTAATGTGTGAGTGTAGATGAGTTTAGGTAGCAGGCTTACTCTGTACTGTGTAACTTACGAAGTTATGATTAATCTGTGTCTGAGAGAATGGAGGGATTTCTTCATTTACATTATAAACATTAGCATGCTTATTACACTAAAGCTTACAGTTTTTTAATTCCATATCCTACAGTGTAACTTTTAGCAATATGTTGTCTTGGTATCTTGTGTGACACAAGTTTTTATTTCTTTAACCCTCTGAGCCCTATGCTATTTTCTTTTAACAAAGAAACTTTTTTTAACAAAGGATTTTTTGTCTTAAAAAGCTTGTAAAACATCAACCTTGTGGTTCACAGTCAAAAGCTAAGCATCTTTTTTTCAGGAAAACCTGGGCTTTAAGAATACGTGAGCAGGAGTAATGTAAAAAATATTTACATACTGTTTTTACAAAAAAAAGTCCTTGTGATTTGGAAATTTGAGTCATTAGTCAGAACAGTTCCTGTCAGCAGAGACTCTGAGGGATACGTCACAGCCTCCCTGTGTCTCTTTCTCTTTATCATGAGTCACTCAGACTCTCTTCTTCAGTTTCTAAGTCTGTGCACGTAGGCTGTTTGCAAAGCATGACATGACGACAGAACAGTCTGCCATTGGTTGTCACAGCACTGTCACAATGTATTCTGGGATACGAACACACAATATGGTGGCGAGGTAAAAACGCTAATTGCAGAAAAGACTTTAAAAAATGATAATAAATGGATAAAAACACGCCCAACATCAGAAATACTGGTGTGATTTAATCTTTAAAGACCACAGAAAGCCAGCCAAGTTCCAGGCTTGCTATAAAAATGTTCCGTTGGAGCTATGAAGGCATGGGTAGTGTCATTAGAACAGCACAACAGAGGGCTTTCAGAGGAAAAAAACATGTGGCTCCATTTTTAAGTGCAAAATTTATTTAACTTTTAATAACTTGTGTCTTATCTTGTCATACAACAAAAAAGGTCCAGAGGATTAAATAAAGACTCTTCTTGATTTTGAAATGATGTTTCTGCCCTACTGGGCAACAACAAACTTTTTTATCTGAAAACATTAAGAGCTAACATTGGTTCTGAGTGGTCCTCAAAGAGCTAACGCCAGTCCTGAACAATCCTCAGAGAGCTAACGCCAGTCGTGAACAATCCTCAGAGAGCTAATGCTAGTCCTAAGCAATCCTCAGAGAGCTAATGCTAGTCGTGAACAATCCTCAGAGAGCTAATGCCAGTCCTAAGCAATCCTCAGAGAGCTAACGCCAGTCCTAAGCAATCCTCAGAGAGCTAACGCCAGTCCTGAACAATCCTCAGAGAGCTAATGCTAGTCCTAAGCAATCCTCAGAGAGCTAATGCTAGTCCTGAACAATCCTCAGAGAGCTAACGCCAGTCCTAAGCAATCCTCGGAGAGCTAACGCCAGTCCTGAACAATCCTCAGAGAGCTAACGCCAGTCCTAAGCAATCCTCAGAGAGCTAACGCCAGTCCTAAGCAATCCTCAGAGAGCTAACGCCAGTCCTGAACAATCCTCAGAGAGCTAATGCTAGTCCTAAGCAATCCTCAGAGAGCTAATGCTAGTCCTGAACAATCCTCAGAGAGCTAACGCCAGTCCTAAGCAATCCTCAGAGAGCTAACGCCAGTCCTGAACAATCCTCAGAGAGCTAATGCTAGTCCTGAACAATCCTCAGAGAGCTAATGATAGTCCTGAACAATCCTCAGAGAGCTAATGCTAGTCCTGAACAATCCTCAGAGAGCTAATGCCGGTCCTGAACAATCCTCAGAGAGCTAATGCCGGTCCTGAGAGAGCATTAATTGGTTTTTAGAAGGATATTTGACGTGTCGTTGGCCTCCATGACTCCATACTTCAGACAAGCTTCGATGAAGAGGGCAGCTCGATCAAAGTGTCTCATACTGCAGAGAGAGAAAGGAGATAATGCTGAGAACATGCTTCACAGGAATACTGTTAATTAGCTGTAAGAATGATGTATGAATTAATTGAGTTCCTGCTTTAGAAGACATGCTATCACACCTGTTTCTCTTTCCTTTTCCATACCAACAAGGGCAACAGGAGGAAGAAAAATAGGAAGGACCATAAGGCCGTCACATCACACTGTTAATATATTCAACAGGAAAGGACTGAAATCAGCTGATCTTGCAGCCGAAGCAGAGCTTAGCTGGCTACAGAGCAACGGTACTAACATGGAAGCAGAGCAGCAGGGGAGAGAGGAGCATTGGTGCTAGGATCCAGTATGAAAGAACCAAACTATTCTCAAAACTCTGAATACTAGAAAAAACGAAATAATGCTGCATTGCATGCCCTAAGAATTTACAAAAAGCTTGAAAATTCTGTTCTATTATTCATAACTATTACATAAAATGGGTTTAAGGGGTTTTATGTTTTAATGAAAAAATCTACTTTCTGCATTTTCTTTTGATTATTTTCCTGTAATCACCAGATGATTTCTATGATCTGTTTATTTTCCTTCCTCTGTGAATCTCCTCAGATTTATAAAACTGCTCTCTGAATTAAAATTATTATTTTGTTTGTCGGCTGAATTTGATGAAGACAGAATAAATGACAGTTTGTCTTCCTCATTTCCAAATAAATTGATTTTCAGCCCTCGTGTTCAGACGTTTCCAGACATGTATTAAAGTGTGAACACATAAAAAGGTGTTGTTTTTCTCATACCTGTGCAGCATCTCTCCAACTTTGTAGAAACAGCCGAGGCTGAGCAGCACCAGGATGGCTTTGGACTTCTGGTTCACCTGCGGCGAGCACAGATGCTCCGCCCACCGCTTCAGCACATCTGAGCTCTCTGCGGGACTCAGACGTACCTGAAAGAAACAAATCAGACATGAGGACTGAAGATCCAGATGGAGCTGTGAGGAGGTAGGATGCACCGCTCGACAAGGGAAAGAACTCAGGTGAAAAAATGTGAATAAAACCGAACATATTCATGCACTAATCCTGGAGTTATGGATGTCTGTCAGGTTTTAGCAGCGAGATTCATTTACCACAGGATTCACTGTTAATGCTGACTCTAAAGCTAATTAAAGGACTCATTAAACAAAGTTAATATGGGATTATAAGGCTGAAATAGAAGCATTACCCTAATGAAACAGAGCCATAAATTAACAACCATTGCACGAGTTTCAGGAGAGTTATTCTTCTTTGCAAAGACTCCATAAAATCACCAAAACTAAACTAAAAATTCAAACACACTCAGCCACCCCCCGACGCTGTCACATTATCCGACGTTTCCTCGTGAAGGATGGGGTTACCTTAGCCAGCCAGGCGGCGCGGTTCCACTCGCCATACGTCTGCAGGTAACGACAGGCATCGGCTGCCTTGTCAATCAAACACAGCAGCTGGACTCCCTCTGACGGAGACAGACGGAGAAATGTGAGTTTAAGGCGTGAAAGATGGAGAAACCATGGCCGATCACTTCACAGTAACTCTGCAGAGACGGCAGAGAATGATTTCTTCATCCACTGCTAACATGCTGCAGGGAGGGAAAACTCTGAGTCTTTATTTTTCTATGAAAATTAAATTTATGAGTTTTTCCCTCTTCAGTCAGATCAATGACCGCTCATTAGCTTTGTTTTCAACATGTTTTTAGATTTTTATTAAAACCATCTCATTCTTTGTCTTCAGTCTTTCATCATTTATCACCCTGGATAACAGCAGAATTATTAATAACTCTATTAATTCCCTGTTCTTATTCCTAACAGTAATTATTGTTGTTTTCAGCACTCTGATTACTTATCTTCATGTACAAGCTTTTTCAGACAAATTAAAGGTATAATACGTATAATTTTCTCACTGAAATGTTTAAAGTTGTAACTGCTGCAGGGCAGAGTTCCTGTGAGGAATGCTGTATCTCAGTCCGGTTTTGTGGACCAGGATCAGTCTCTGAACTTCTCTGCCTGTTCTGTCCCCCGAGTGGACCGTTTAGAGTTTAACTCCAATACTAAAAACTGAGAAACAACCCAGAATGGTTCAGGGGAAAAATTAAGCGTAAAAATGGCTGGACATTTTTAACAGATGTTCTCCCTCATTATAAAGTATGTGTGAGAGAACATCCATCCATCCATCCATCCATCCATCCATCCATCCACCCATCAAGCGATCCAACGAGCCATCCATCCATCCATCCATCCTTCCATCCACCCATCAAGCGATCCATCGAGCCACCCATCAATCCATCAATTCATCCATCCATCCATCCATCCATCGAGCCATCCATCAATCCATCAATTCATCCATCCATCCATCCATCCACCCATCAAGCGATCCATCCATCCATCCATCGAGCCATCCATCAATCCATTTATCCATCCATCTATCATCCATCATCCATCCATCCACCTCTCATCCATCCATCCATGCATCCATTCATTTATCCACCTATCATCCATCCATCCATCCATGCATGCATCCATCCATCCATCCATCCATCATCCATCCATCTATTTATCCATCCATCAATCCATCCATACATCCATCCATCATCCATCCATCCATGCATCCATTCATTTATCCACCTATCATCCATCCATCCATCCATCCATGCATCCATCCACCTATCATCCATCCATCCATCCATCCATCCATCCATCCATCCATCATCCATCCATCTATTTATCCATCCATCAATCCATCCATACATCCATCCATCATCCACCTATCATCCATCCATTCATGCATCATCCATGCATCCATTCATCTTTCCATCCACCTATCATTCATCCATCCATCCGTCCATCCATCCATCCATCCATTGAGCCATCCAGCCATCCATCCATTCATCCATCCACCTATCATCCATCCATTCATGCATCCATCCATCCATCCATTCATCCATCCACCTATCATCCATCCATTCATGCATCCATCAATGCATCCATTCATCCATCCATCCACCTATCATCCATCCATCTATCATCCATCTATCATCCATCCATCCATCCATCCATCGAGTCATCCATCCATCCATTGAGCCATCCATCCATCCATCCATCCATCCATCAAGCAATCCATCCATCCATCCATCCATCCACCCATCAAGCGATCCATCCATCCATCCATCTATTTATCCATCCATCCATCGTCCAGCCACCTATTGTTAATCCATCCATCCATCCATCGTCCATCCACCTATCATTAATCCATCCATCCATCCATGTTTATTAATCATTCCTCAATTTTATAAAACCAGCATAATTAGGTGGAGTGTTGCACTATCTCTGTTTTTGTCATCTGTTGTTGCTTTGATTGAGCGCCCCCTGTTGGCTGAGTTTGAATACTTTGAGTTTGATCTGAAAACAGAACAGGGGGAAGTCAGAGAATGCATCCAGACAAATTAACAGTTTTCTCTGTAAATAGTGAGATTTTACTCTCAGCTCATAAACGAGTTTGCCAACAGAACTTTTGTTTTTAAATCCAGGTATTTGCTGTTGGAGTTCAAAGTTTTATTCTCAGGTGAGCTCAGTCATTGTGGGCGGAACTAAGGCTGAAAGGTAAAGATACGTCTCAGTGACACCTCATCTCCGCTAAGCCTAGAGTTGGCATTTTTGTCTCACTCTTTCTGCCAATTTCACCCACTCCATTCTGCAAAACTTTAGTCTTTAGAATCCAAACTTTAGTGATTAACTGAAGAACTACAGATTTTTTTCACACAGTTTTTGTTTTGCATGAACACTTTTTTAATCACCGTCTTTCGTTAGCATTAACAGACAGTTTTGATTGCAGGGTGTTGATAGTTTTGCTTTTAAGCCTATTTAGTTTGATTGCTTCATAAAGACTCCAAAGTAATCTCATCTCGGAGCAGCCAAATTCAATAAGCAGTATTTGGGTTGAGTCCAGAGCTAAATCTTTTAAACACTTATGAGAGGCTTCATATTTGAAGTATTGAGTTCATTTACAGGCCTAAAGAAAACATGAATTATTAAATGGTGTTTCAAGGCATTTTCAAGGCTGCAGATGTCCACAGAGAGAGAGAGGGAGCTGTCTATGCTCATTGAAGGGGAATAAAGAAGGTTTTAATCCAGACACAAACACTAAATGTACCTGCTAGCTTCCCGTTGGCGATCATGTTGGTGGCCACCAGTTTGATGGTGGACTGTGAGGGTCCAGAGGAGGTGATGGTGGTCACCAGGCATGCCTTCAGGGAGTCACAGTAGTAGCTCTGGTTGTCTGCACTTGTCTCCAACAGTAACTGCACTGCCCGGTCCGTCTGACGGGAATCAAACAGATGGTGTAAAACACACGGACAGAAGGTTTGAAATGAGGCATGGATAAGAAGAACCATGACAAAGAATTAAGATAACACCTTCAAAGAGACAAAATAGGACAGAAAAATTAGATGTTACTACAGAAAATGAGAATTAACACTATGTACCAGATACAAGAGAAAATTCTGACAGACTGTGGAGGAATGTTGTCCCACTCATCTCTGCAGAATTGTTTTAATTCAGCCACATTAGAGGGTTTTCCAAAACCTTAATTTTGTAGTCCAGACACTTTAGCAATAACTGGCTACTCCAGGGCAAGTTCACCCCTGTTCCAAGTTTTCTCCATTTGTGGATAATGGCTCACACTGTGGTTGGCAGGAGTAAAGCAAAAACCAGAGAAATGACCATCAACTTTTTGCCATTTGTGGATAATGGCTCAAATCGTGGTTGGCTGGAGTCCCAGAGCCTTAGAAAAGAACGTCCCCTTCTGGGAGGTTCTACATTGTCCATAGTTTTCACCATTTATGGATAAGAGCTCTCATGTGGTTGGCTGGAGTCAAAAAACATAGATATTATCAGCCACCCCTGGGATAGTTCCCAGGAATTGGGGTGGGGAATTTCGTTCAACATTTTCCAGAATTTTCATGGATTTTTTAGGGAATATTTCTAGATGTTTGGATTATAATTTGCCTGTAATTTTCCACAGAATTTTGGAGGAATGTATCTATATATATAGGGACATCTACTATGAAATTTTGGGTGGAATTTGCTTACAGATTTTTTCGTTTTTATTAATATGGACATTTCCCAAATTTTACACTGAATTTTAGGAGAGTTTATTTGTAAAAATCTGGGAATTCTATTAGAAGTTCTGGGTGGAATTTTCCTGAAAGCCATAAGTCAGCGTATTATCACCTCAAGAATATTTCTAGGATTAAAGGACTAATGTCACAGCAGGACCTTGAAAAACTGGTCCACGCATTTATCTTCAGTCGAGTTGACTACTGTAACATAATCTTTACTTGTCTGCCCAAAAAGTCTATCAGACAGCTGCAGCTGATCCAGAACGCTGCTGCTCGAGTCCTCACTAAGACCAAGAGAGTGGACCACATCACTCCTGTTCTGAGGTCTCTACACTGGCTCCCTGTCTCTCAGAGAATAGACTTTAAGATCCTCCTGTTAGCTTATAAAGCACTGAATGGTTTAGGCCCAAAATACATCAGAGACCTTCTAGTCCAGTATGAACCATCCAGACCGCTCAGGTCGTCTGGTGCAGGTCTGCTCTGTGTCCCTAAAGTCAGAACCAAACATGGAGAATCAGCGTTCAGTTACTATGCTCCTTATATCTGGAACAAACTCCCAGAAAACATCAGGTCTGCTGAGAGTTTGAGTTCTTTTAAATCAAGTTTGAAGACACATCTGTTCACTGCTGCCTTTGACTAAAAAACTTTTTACCTATCAAATTTTCCATTTTTGCTCCAACTCTGCACTGCGGCTTTAACTTTAATATCTGTTTTAATCTTTATTGTTTTTTTTTTTTTTTTTTGCTGTTTTCATTGTGTTTCTTTTTCCCTTTGTCAATGTATTTTAATGACCTGTGTGAAGCACTTTGAATTGCCTTGTTGCTGAAATGTGCTATACAAATAAACTTGCATTGCCTTGCCTTGAAAATTTTCACCTTCTGGGAGATTCTTCACTGTCCAAAATTTTCACCACTTGTGGATAAGAGCTCTCATGTGGTTGGCTGGATTTAAAAAAAATGTAGAAATTATTGGCCACTCCTGGGAAAATTCCTAGGAATCTGGGTGGGGAATTTTGTTCAAAATTTTCCAGAATTTTCATGGATTTTTAGGGAACATTTCTAGGTGTTAATTTGCTTGTAATTTTCCACAGAATTTTGGGAAATTGCCTGAAAATTTTCACGAATTTTCAATTTTGTGTTTGGGACTTTTTTTTTTATTTATATGGACATTTGCAAAAATTTTACACCAAATTTTAGAAGAGTTTATTCCTAGAAATCTAGGTGGAATTTTCCTGAAAATTCATGGAGTTTTCATGGAATTCTTTGTGCATATCTTTAGGCTTCTTCAGAAAAGTTGACCAAAAATGTTTGGGGAATATTTTTAGACATTTAATGGTATTTTTTAGGGGTTGTTGGAATTTAACAGATATTTTTGGTAGGCTTTGAAAATTTGGGGGAATTTAGGGGTATTTTTTTAAGTTTGGTAAATCTGATCATTTAATAGGGGATAGCCCCAACATCTCCAGAACTTCAAGTGGGCCCCCTTCCAATGTTGTACAGTAAGAGAGACCTGTTTTCTTCATATGCAGATATTTTTGGTGAAAACAACCTAAATACTAAGTGGGAGAAAGTAAGAATGCGTTCTGAACAAAGGCTCAGGTGTCAGTAGGATAATGACAAAGAGACTGAGCTCAGTCTGCTTGTCTGGTCTTCTCTCAGAACAGGGCTAAATAACCAGGGGAAATCATGTTTGATGTGGCGCCTTCATCTGCTGGAGACAAAGGTTGGTGATCATGTTGGGGTCAGCTCAGTCTGACCTCAATCTGGCTTCTCATTGGTCGACTCTTCCTCAGACACCTTAGTCTGATTGCAGCTCTGATTAGAAGCAGAGCGGTAACACAGAGCGGCACTTACCCTCCATCCTGATTCATTAGGCTGCAGAATCACCAGCATGATTTAACTGACGTTATGAGCACAAGCACCAGAAATCTGAGAACTGTGAGGGTTTAAACGTGTAAAAGGCTTCATTTAGAGGAAAGGATAATCAGAATAATGTGGACGTGAAAAGACATTCATTTTCCAGTAAGTTTCAGCAAACAGAAGCCACAAAAGACCTTTATATTTCTTAGCATGATAATCATTAAACTGTTAGCAACTCACCTGACCCAGCAGGAGGAGCTGGTCGGCACACTTCTTTGTGTGCTCATAACTGGAGCGCTTCACTTCCTGCAGGTGGACCCGGTCAAGCTGGAACTTCTGTGATCAGAGAGGAAACGTGGCGTTAGCTGGCTTTATTTTGGTGATTTTAAAAAGTTTGGAGATTAAAACTTCGGGAGAATGTGCTGGAGAGGGGGAGAAAAGATGAGCCTGTACATCGATTAAATAAAAAACACAAAAATAGATGGGAAACATAATTATAAAGTCTTTAAAATATTCAGCAGATTTCCACGCTGACTCTGCTCTCACAGCCTCCCACATGGCCGTCATTATTTCGTCCATTTCCTCGTTATTATTATTTCATCACTCGCTCCCTGATGGGAGATCAGACTTTTTTATTCACTGAGCAAACGACGGCATCAAACATGAAACAGATATTTCAGAGTAAGAGCGCTCATCGGTTTAAAATAAGGAGGGAAAATGACACAGAGAGGAGAGCAGCAGAGCTGAAAACGAGCCACATTCATGACAAATTTTTAACCTTTGATTTGATTCCAGTAAAAATCAAACCATGCTGATACCTGATGACTACCATGGGAACAGAAATAGATGGCAAAGACACTGCACTTTTATTAAATCCTTATTTTTTAAATGCTAAAAGCTGAAGATAAAACTCTGCACTGTGTTTAATCAGGGGTGTCCAAAAGACGGCCCACAGGCCAACAGCAGACTCTGATCCATGTCTGACTTGGTCTGCAGCAAATTTTAAAAATGCAATGTGACGCACATGAAGCTGTATTGGTTTTATAAATCAATCATGGTCAATATAACCCCTTAAGTGTAAAAGTGAAAACAGATTTCTACAAAGTAATGCCAATTAAATAAAAATCTGTAATGTAAAATAGGTGACTGCATAAATATTCACCCCCTTTAAAGTCACTGACTGAACTCAGCAGAGGTCCAGACAGTTGGAGCTAGTCGTCCCACAGTTAGTGAAATGAGGACCACCCGTGTCTGGAAGGTCCAGTCACTGTTTAATCTGTATTCATGGCTACCATTACACCACGAAGGCAGAAGAACACTCCAAGCAGCTCAGAGAAAAGGCTATTGAAAAGCATAAGACAAAAACATTTTTCTGAACATCCCCCAGAGTTCAGTCAAATCCATCATGAAGAAATTAAGGAATATGTCACGTGTAAATCTGCCTAGATCAGACTGTCCTCACAAACTGAATGAGCGTGCAAGAAGGAGACTAGTGGGAGAGGCCACCAAGACACCTATGACTTCTCTGAAGGAGTTCCAAGCTTCAGCAGCTGAGATGGAGAGACTCTGCAGACAACAACTGTTGGCCGGGCTCTTCACCAGTCAGAGCTTTATGGGAGAGTGGCAAAGAGAAAGACACTGAAAGTTCTTTGGTCTGATGAGACCTGAATGGAGCTTTTTGACCATCAGACAAGACGCCAAACACTCACTACAAACACACCATCCCCGCTTTGGAGCACGGTGGTGGCAGCATCATGGTGTGGGGATGCTTCTCAGCAGCTGGCCCTGGACGGCTTGTAAAGGTAGAGGGTAAAATGAAAGCTGCACAATCTAGGAAAGAGAACTACGACTTGGGGGAAGATTTATTTTCCAGTAAGACAATGAGCCGAAGCATACAGAGAAAGCTACACAGAAATGGTGTAAAGACAACAAGGGAAACTGTTTGTGTTAAAATATCATGTTTTCTATTGGAATGATGTACCACAGCTAAGTTAAGTTTGGCCCACAGTTGGCAGGCTACTAGAAATAGTGGTCAAGGACAGTACTTTTAAAGGACTGAAGTGATTACATGGGGTGCTCCCTGGAATGGGCGTCAACAGTATACTTTGTCTTTGGCCTGTGCATCCGTCAATGACCCCAGTTGCTGCTCAAGTAAATTCTGAGAGATGCCCAGTCTGTCTGTTTCTGAATCTTCCCCTTGTGTCAATACATTTATTTCCACATAACAGGAATGTTCTGGAGTGGCCGAATCAAAGCCCAGACTTCAATCCAATAGAGTATTTGTGGCTAAGGGCAATTTTTAACCTGATCCCTGTACAACCTGGCAGAGCTTGAGCAGTTAAGCAAAGAAGAATGGAGTAAAATTCCAGAGTCAAGATATGCAGTCACATATTTTACATTACAGATTTCGATTTAATTGAAATTACTTTGTAGAAATCTGTCTTCACTTTAGCATTAAAGAGTTTTTTTTTTTTGTATTTTTTTTTGTCAGAAAAAGCTAAATTATGTTGACCATAATTAATTTACAAAATCAATACAAGGGTAAAACATCAAAGGGGGTGAATACTCTAAATACTGTAGCTTTAAATGATGTTTGTAGTGTGTTTCTTGATGACCCTGATGAAGGCTACATGCCATAATGAAGATCTTTTCTAAACTGCTAGTGTTCCTGGAGCACGCACCTTGAAAGCTGGTCATGTTACACTGTGGTGTTCATGTTTGCTGCCATGGATGTGAGCTGTAAAAGTACACAATATCCAGCTGACACTTCCTGACCTTGCATGTACTCAATATAAACAGGATCAGGAGCAGTAAAATAACTGTACTGACACTACATACTTGAGGATTATCCTGACATATGATCGGTTCAGCAGGCCTTGAGTTGGTGCTTCTAATTGCTGGTGAAGGGGGCAAATCAGGCCAAAAATCATGTAGCGTGCATGCATCTCAACATACAGGCTTCACTCGGTCCATCTGGTACCATGCTGAATGTTGTTGTGATTCATGCCTGCAGGGAGAGAAACTCTTTGAGTCCAGTAACTGTGAGCTCTGAGTCTGGTTTTAGTAATTATTGCCGCTCTGCTGGTGAATCTGAAGCTGTTTAAAAACAACAGGAGTTAAATGTAGCTGCAGCGTGTCTGTGCGTCTCTTTAAAGTCTGTGATCACTGCGAGGCCCCTCATTAACACAGAGCACAACTTCTGCAGAGACAGAGCGCAGCCCCCAAAAAAATGCTAAAACATACTAAAAGGGGGGAAAAACGGCTGATTGGAGACTTTTCCATTAAAATCAGAATAAATTAGCCCAGTCATTTACATTCTGCTGCCTCTAAAAGCTTCTCTATATTCTCTTAGTGTCTCACTGATGGTTAAAAGGTGCATCTCTTCTCTGCAAAGCTTTCCTTTCACTAATCTAGCAAAAACACATCTGTGTATCTGCAGCTGCACAGTTAGCAAACTTTTAATGACTTGTATTCTAAACCTCTGAAGTCCGGAGGAGACTTTTCTGCAGGCTGGACACTAAACAATGTGTAGAACATCACGACTACAGTAAGAGATTTAATTAAAAGTCAGTGCTTCACTCGTCTTCGTTGTTTAATCTTATCTGCATCGCTGTTAAGTCCAAAGGTGGATGTCTCTGTTGGATTGATGAGGTTTCTTTCTGCAGGCAGGCAGACGCTGCAGTGAGGACCAATCAATGAGTTTCTGCTGCAGAAACTTTTAAACTCTCCTTACATCACACCGGCTCGATATCTGAAGCTTCGGACGAGATAGTCTTGGCTTTAAAGGGCCTGCACTGTGCTTCAGGTGGGCCATCAGTAGTCCACATCGATTTAGGACAAACAAACAGGACAGGGACTTTTATTTCTGTGTCTATCTATACTAACACTTCTCCACCAGGGCTGGTCCTGAGTCAGTGCCTCTGCCTCAGTAAACCAGTTCCAGCGTGGCCCCCAACTCCCTACTGAGCGGGGGGGAGATGTGGCCAACGTCTGGCTACTCCAGGGCAAGTTCACCACTGTTCCAAGTTTTCTCCATTTGTGGATAATGGTTTAAAGCATGGTTGGGTGGAGTCCCAGAACCTTAGAGATGCACGCCCACTTCTGGGAGGTTCTCCACTGTCTGTAGTTTTTGCCATTTGTGGATAAGGGCTCTCACTGAGGTTGGCTGGAGTCCATAAACAGTACGTTAATATGTGAATATATCTAGTCTTGAACAGTTTATACGACAAAATATGAAAGTTTAGAGCTGTACTGTGAGAATTCACCACATTAAAAATAAAGTTAAGTTTAGCTGGTGTTCAAATTAAACTAGATAAAAGTCAGAAATCCTGGGTGCGCTGATCTCGTTTCAAAATAGGCTGCAGCCCGAAGTTTTACAAACACGTCTAACAACCACAGAGCGATGTTTTAGGAGGTTACCTAAAGTAAGAAGCAGATGAATAACTAGTTACAGTACAGAGAATCAACTGATCTAAGGCTTCGTATTCACAAAACTTCAGCATTAATTTTGTTTCACATCCATTGCGGACAGACCAGGCTGATGTGAGCCTTGGGGCTCTGCTTTGTGTTCTTAAAATCAGGTCAGGATAAACATCAGGAAACTTGACTTGTGGGCACTTGTGGAAATATATCAATACCCACCGACTAGGAAACAGTTTGGATCTCTGTTGAGTCTAAACATCTCTGATTTAAGCAGATATTAGTCTGCTTTTCTCCTGTTTTCGTCTGCTCCTCACAGCGCAGAGTTTGTTTTGCAGCCCAGAGCCGAGCAGCTGTGTTACGTGCTGACATGACTTCAGTACAAACCCCTATTGATGTGTGTGTAGCTCCACCTTTTTGGTACAGATAGGTAAGACTGGTGTCCCTACGGAAGGGTGCCAAAAAGTGGGACGGTACGGGTCATTTTTTTGGGATCCTTTCCGACTTTTGCTCTATGGAAGCGCAAAAAAATGCGTGTCGCTCTGCACCGAACTGAGCCGGACCGTTTGGTGGAAACGGCCTATTTTGTTGCCGTGTCCCTAGTTTTTTGAGGTGTGCTGCTGCCATCAAATTCAAAATGAGCTAATATTTTTTCATGAAATGGTAAGAGGTCTCATTTTCAACATCTGATATACTGTTTTTTCTTCTATTGTAAATCAAATATGGGTTCATGAGATTTGACAATCACTGAATTTAGTTTTCATTTTCATTTTCCACAGTGTCCCAAGTTTATGGAATTGGGAATGTAAATGCTATCTTTATTTCTGCTTTTCCTTTGCTTAAACATTGTGATATGTTGATTAAAACGTGACATATGTAGACCAAAACCAGCATGATCTCGAATATCTTTGATTTTCCTTTTTAATGTTTGAGAATATTTTGCAGCTCTTTCATGCCCAGCAGACTGAGGCTGATCCTGTTCTCTCTAACAGGAAGAGAATGTGTCGTGGATCAACAATCTGTTTGGACCTGAGCTGTATGATGGAGACAGGCTGCAGGTGTCTGTGCTGAGGACGTTTGTTAGACTCCTGAGGAATCTCTGAGATGTTGACAGCTGGGATTGTGACTTTTCTATGGTCTCTTAGGATAAAACTCTTCTTCTGTGGTGTCACTGACCTGGAAGTAGGAGCTCTCGCACAGGACGTCATGGCAGATGTCCAGGTGGTTCTGAGGAGACGGTTGAGCTGCGTCGCTCTGAGTCTGACCGTCTGCAGAAGACACGCTCAGCTGGCGAGCCTGAGCAAACGACTGAAGGTAATGAGACGCTACCGTCCAGAAGTGAAGGTCGGACTCGTCCCCAAACAGCCTGAGGATCAACAACAACAGAGAGGATGCTGTTATCTCTGGATGGAGAATCAGACTCTGCAGCAGGGCTGACATGGTACAAAGGTTTTTAACTCTGCCAGTAAAATTCAAACAAAAACCAGCAACTAAAGTAAAAGTCTGAGTCATGCAAAACTGAAAACAGGGTTATTTCGTGTTTTTGCAGAAAGCTTTTGTAGTGTCTGAAATGCAAGAAAACATCGGCAAAGTTTTGGTACCAAAACTTTAATAATTCTATTGTACAATATGGACAGTGCAATTTCTGTGAGGCTGTAAACAAAGAGTCATAGAGTCACTCTGATGAGACAGGTATTATGATACAGAGATGATGACACGATATGATTACAACGATTATGATAAGAATCAGGATAAGAAGTCCATGATACTGAGGCCACAAGAGGATACACTTTTAGATTACAAAGACCACAGTTGTCAGGATGCAGAGACCATGATAGGATAAGTATTAGTGTTCCTGTAATAAACATGTCTGAGTTATCAACAGTTAACTGTTCTTTCAGGTCAGTTACTGATTTTTAAACCCTCATAGAATGTCGAATCCATGGACTGGGTCTTTATTACCATGGAAACCACATGTGCATCAGTTAAACCACTGGTCCATTTGTCTGAGTATGTCAGCAACAAGACGAAGAAGAAGACGTCTATTAGCATATTAGCAGAGAGAGCTAAAGATCACTTTGAAGGTAAGACAACAGCAAGCTCTCTGTTTCATTTCTAGTTGATCATCAGCACTTAAATATTCTTCACATCTGATCAAATATCAGAAACACTACAGTTAACTTCAGGATTGTTCTACAAACTTCTGCTAGATGAGAGTCAGTGAAACAGCCAAAGTTAGCTGCTAAGTCAGAGATTTTATCAGAGAACCAGAAGCTTCAGCTGCTGTTACTGAGAAAACCAGTAACTTTAATCATGAGGCCTTAAAATGCTTTTAGAGTTAGAAATGTCTGACTAGATTAATGCTAACTGTCACACCATTGTACTCTGCTGTAATCTGGATTATCTGACTGTTCTCTGACTTATTTGTTCATGTCAGAGCGGATTCAGTAATGGAAGAGCATCCTGACAAAGACAAGACTGAAACTGGCAGCATGAGCTCAGCTGAAGTGGTGAGTTATATTAACACTGGTAAAAGTAGATATTTAGGAGCATTTAGTCCAACAAGCTTGGTAAAAATTGATTATAATATTGATAAGGAGGATTAAATCAGTGTTTAATCAGCTGAATATATAAAAATAGTTTGATTTTTATGTCCTTAAATCATTCTGAGCCATCTCAAACCTCCATGTTTACCACAGAAGGACCAAATAACAGCTATGTGTTTTTATATTCCACTGGTTGCTACGGTTACCAACAGACCAGAGCATTGTAATCTAGAACCTGTGGTTTATTGTAGGGTCCTAGCACCGAGGGTGTGAGGACCCTGTTGAACTGGTCTGATTAAAGATGAACTAAAGCCTCGAGCATCAGCTGAGATGAAATTACTCTGATCAGTTAAACCTACGTTCATGGACAGAGCTGGGAGGAGGTAAAAGATGCTAAAACTTAAAGCTAAAATGTGGACTTTCTTATTCTGCAATTTAGACCGTTTCCACCACACTGCAATTTTTTTTCTGGATCAAAAAGTTGCCAACAATTTGTGTTACCAAGAGTGTGTAGAAGATTCTCCACAACTGTTGTCTGTACTAAAACACTGCCAACATCTCTGTGCAATTAAGAGACTCTGGGGAGGTTTATTTGCAATTTTACTGAATGGATATTGTTGCCAACATCTCTGTGCAATTCAGACACTATGAGGAGGTTTATCTGCAATTTTACTGGATGGACATTGTTGCCAATATTTTTGTGCAATTTAGACATTATGATGAGGAACTTTATCTTCATTTTCATTGCATGAAAATGTTGCCAATATTTTTGTGCAATTTAGACATTATGATGAGGAACTTTATCTTCTTTTTCATTGCATGAAAATGTTGCCAATATTTCTGGGTAATTAAACACAATGAGGAGGCTTATCTGCAATTTTACTGGGTGGAAATATTGCCAATATTTAGTGCAACTCAGACACTATGAGGAGACGTATCTGTAATTTTACTGTATGTTATCGGTCACATGTATCCTACAATAACATTGTCATGATCATCTCCTTGTCTTTTTTTGTGTCTTTGCACGAACAGCTTGGAAGAAACCCAGGCAGCTCTCACCAGGAGCAAGAAATCGAACAATCAACTGATCCCAGGCCTCAAACAGGTTTTCCCTGTGAGTTCTGTGGAAAGACATTTGGTAAATTAAACCTCTGGAAGTATCACCAACGGATCCATTCGGAGAAGATGCCATTCTCCTGTAACCAGTGTGGGAGGAGTTTCAGTCATGCAGGGTACTTGAAGGTTCACAAACAGATCCATGCAAAAAAGAAGCCATTTTCCAGTGACCAGTGTGGAAAGAGTTTTGTTCAGTCATGTGATCTGAAGATCTACTGTGGGTTCCACACTGGGGAGAGGCCTTACTCCTGCAGCCAGTGTGGGAAGAGTTTTGTTCAGTCATGTGATCTGAAGAACCACCTGAGGATCCACACCCGGGAGAAGCCTTACTCCTGCGACCAGTGTGAGAAGTTTTTCCGTCGATGTTTACTCTAAATATTGTGTTATATTTTATTATATATTCTCAATCATACATATATTTGTACATATACATTATTATCAATAATGACAACCCAAAAAACTTTGCTAAATCAGACTTTTTATGATGAGAAAAATATGCTGAAAAAAAACCGAAAGAATTCTGTGAACAAATGCGTTTCCTACTGCCCTAAATTATATATATATAAATGTATATAAATTGCTTCAGGTGTGATTTCTAGATTGCCAGCACCTGTTACTGCCACAGGTGAGTTTAGATGAGCATCACATGCTAGAAATAAAATGATTTACCCACAGTTTTAAAAGGGTGACGATCATTTTGTCCGGCCCATTTTTGAGTTTTGTGTAAAATTATGTCAATTTTGGCTTTTTGCTTCGAAATTTTTCTATTGCTCTAATGCACATAAAGGCAATGTACATGTGTATACCAAAAACATTTGTAACTGCAACAATTTCTGGGAGGTATGGTGTATTTCCTGGAAAAATTCCAGGGGTGCCAACATTTTCGTCCATGACTGTGTGTGTGTGTATGTATATATATATATATATAATTTTCTTTTTTACATCTATTTGCCTCTTGGAAATGACTGCATCTATCTTTTCAACAAGTTTTTACACAGAAACTTCAAACTTAAATGCTTAAAGGTGAAGTGTGTAAAACTGAATATCAACATCTGGAAGTGGGTTCTAGATTGCATTTCTCTGCTGGTAACTGTGGCAACCAGTTGAATTTAATGTGTATCTGTAATGTGAATACAATACAATACAATAACTTTATTTATCCTTTTTTCCTCTATGTTACCAAGGAAACATGTAAAAATCCAAGTTGGCGGCATCCGTGGAGGGGACCCTCCCTATGTATGAATTAAAGGTTTATTCTGAGTTGTTTTTTCTAAATAGCTATTTTTGAATTTAGATGACTAAACACTTATTTAGATAGACTGTCTTAGAAATGTTTTGCTTTATTTTACTAAGTTTGTTCAGCTAAATGCTACTAGGCTAAATATTACACACTGCACCTTTAAGTTTCTGTGTTCAACAGAAATTGAAGTAGGCATAATTATTCCTAATTAGCAGATAAATGTGAAAAACTGAAATAGAATCATTGTTTAGAATGGCTCTCCTTTATTCAGCGGCACTCATAAGCAGGAAGCACTGCGCGTTGTGATATAATCCATGACAAATTCAAGGCTGCAGGAGTTAAATGTGTCTGTGGAAGATTAATTATTCTCATCAATAACAAGACTGATCTAGCAAAGCACTTTTCGTGTTTGTGAAATTTCACTGTCAGGCTATGGTGGTGATGACAGTGATTGTCAGGAGGATTGATAAAAAAAGAGTTAGAATAATTTCTAAAATTAATAGCATGACTTTTTCTACAGAAAATGGCATTTATAACCCTTACCACTAGATTTGTATTAGATCGTTGATCCCCTCTGTTTTCACATCTGGATGCTTTTTAAAAACAGCGTAGGGATGAGGAGGAGGAGAAAAGGGCAGCAGGTCTCACTGCTCTGCTGCTCTTGCCTTTGAAGCAAACTTTTCTTCTTCATGTGTTTTGATATGCTGTCTACTTCCTCTTCTTCTTTGGTGGTTTAATAGCAGCTTGAAAACACTTACCCACATTACTGGTACGTCAAGATAAGTGGGTAAATACAGCAACATTTGTTTTCCTTTTCTAACTCTTTTTAATGGTTAAAATTAATTTAAGTGAATTGATATGGCTCTAAAGTCAAACATCAAATCTGTTTCAATTCCACAACAGAAAAACAAGAAATCCTAGACAACCAGATATGGTGTAATGCCCTCCTTTTACTTTGCAAGGGAAAATTGCAAGAGAACTCCTGCATGTCTAAACTGCACAAAAACAAATGCTGTCAATATTTATTTGCAATGTCACAAACAAACACACAGAACAAACAAACAAAGCTTTTAAAGCTCATAAACACTGTAGCCCTGCTCACAAAAAAGTGGAGTTTTGACTCACCTGGAGACAAGCAGGCAGCGCTGCAGCAGGCTGAGCTCAGGGTCCTGAAGAACACTCTTCATGTCACTAAGGAGCCAATCAGAGATGGAGAATTCAAAGGATGAGAACAAAGTACTAGTCTCATACATAGACATTATATACGTAGACGCCTCATTGGCCAGTGGGCTGTACGTCAACTCCGCCACCATCTTGCCAGAGGTATGCTGCGTGGGGCTCACAAGATCGCGTGGAATAACATTTCAGACATTAATAAAACCCTTCATCCCCTAGTTACTTGCATTTGTTTATGGAAAGTTCTATCCTCTGGCAATATGGCGGACAAGTTGACGTACAGCAGCAGCGGGCAAACACAGTCAATGAGGCATCTACGTATATAATTTCTATGGTCCCATACACCTACCAGCCAACCACATGTCTTATACACCTTCCAGCCAATCACGTCTTATACACCATCCATCCAAACAGGTCTTATACACCATCCGACCAATCACATGTCTCATACCGTCCAATCAATCACATGTCTCATACCGTCCAACCAATCACATGTCTCATACCGTCCAACCAATCACATGTCTCATACCGTCCAATCAATCATACGTCTCAAACTGTCCAACCAATCACACACCTCATACCGTCCAACCAATCACATGTCTCATACCGTCCAATCAATCATACGTCTCAAACTGTCCAACCAATCACACACCTCATACCGTCCAACCAATCACACGTCTCATACCGTCCAACCAATCACATGTCTCATACCATCCAATCAATCATACGTCTCAAACTGTCCAACCAATCACACACCTCATACCGTCCAACCAATCACATGTCTCATACCGTCCAATCAATCATACGTCTCAAACTGTCCAACCAATCACACATCTCATACCGTCCAACCAATCACACGTCTCAAATTGACCAACCAATCACATGTCTCATACACTGTCCAACCAACCACACGTCTCATACACCACACAAGCTAGTACAAGATCAGGATCAAGATCAGTCAGGTAAAGTGGCCAAAAAGACAAAAATGTAAGTGATTTAACTGATTAAGCATCAAAAATGCTAATGAATTAAAAAAAATTAAGAGACAAAAATGTTTCTGGCATGAAAAATCAGAGCGGTAATCTAGGAATTAAATGATCATAGTTCTGAGAAACATCACACTTTGACTTTACCCATAGTGCCATAGTGCCTTACAATCCTGTAATTCAATCAGAACTTATTTATCATTTATTCATGCTATTTTTCACAGCTCTAGTATGAATACATTTCCACATACACATGTACAAGCTCCTGCTGTGGTCGCTGCATCACAACATCATATCTAATATTCTGATTTAAGCCAAGCATAATATTCCCGTCACAAGGAGCGGTAACTTACTTTGACAGGGAGTTGAGCTGCTCCTGGATCAGTCCTTTAATCTCGTCTTTCTCGTTGTAGTCTCTGAAACAGACGGATCAAACTGTGTTAAATAAAACCTGCTGCCTAATGTGAAATGAACCCTGATATTAAATATTAAATACAGAGGCTGAATGATGGATAACTCTATTCTGTGTTTATGCTGAGGTCAGATAGCACAGTGAGAGCTGTTATTAAAGCTGGCTGAGTCAGGATGAGACAGCTCTGTGTTTAATAGAACAGAGTTATGTGGGTTCAGATTAATCTCACACTGTTACATCAGGGTTTTATTGAAGAAAGATGTCTGAAATATAAAAACAGAACCTCCACCTGGGGGTTTTATGTGTGGTTTCAACATGGAAGAGAAAGTAGAGGGTGTTGGTGTTGTAGTGTGGTTCACAGAGCTGCTTTAAGCAAAGACTGACCCTAAGCCCTTAAATAATCTCTGACAACATTCCAGGGACGTTGCATTCACAGGTAAGGAATGCACATGAACCTTCTGTGTCTGAAATCTGGTCCAGGGATGGGCAACTTTGGTCACTGAGAGGGCCACGATGTTTTAGAGTAGTACTGATGTCAAATGGTTCCACTGTTCTTCTGGATTGTCATCCTTTATAGCCTTTAAAACCAACCCAAGCACAGAATGATTCCTCCAGGTGGGGAGGGAGTCTCTACTCCAAGTGAAGGAGTTGAAGTATCTTGGGATCTTGTGCACAAGTGAGGGGAAAAGGAAGCCAGCGATTGACAGGCAGATCGGTGCAGCGTCTGGTCGCTGGTCGATTTATATCCAAACCCTCACCTATGAACTCTGGGTAATTACTGAAAAAAATGAGATCACGGATACAAGCGGCTGAAATGAAATTCCTCAGGAGGGTTTCTGGGCTCAGCCTTAGAGATGGGGTGAGGGGTTCAGTCCTCCAGAGGGAACCAAGAGTAGAGCTGCTGCTCCCCCACATGGAAAGGAGCCAGTTTAGGCATTCGAGCATCTGATCAGGAGGCCGCCTGGTTGCCTAACTTTAAAGGTCATCTAGGCACGCCTGGCTAGGAGGAGGCCTTGGGGAAGACCCAGAATGCACTGGAGGGATTATATATCCTGTTTGCTCTGGGAACACCGGGAGATCCCCCAGGAGAAGTTTGGAAGTGTAGCTAGGGAGAAAAATGTCTGGGGTGAGTAGCTACCTGCTATTGGACCCTGCCCTGGATGGATAGATGGATAGATAGATAGATGCATAAATGAATTAATGGATGGTTGGATGGACTTATGGATGGATGGGTGAATAAGTAGGTAGATGGATGGATGGATGGATGGATGGATGGACTTATGGATGAATGCCTGGATGGATTATGTTGGATGGATGGATGCATGGATAGATTAATGGTTGGGTGGATTGATGGACTAATCGATGGATGGCTAAATGAATGGATTAATGGTTGAATGCATGAATGAATGGAAGCATGAATGAATGTATACATGGATGAATGGATGGATGGATGGATGCATGGATGGATGGATGGATGGTTGGACAAATAGATGAATGGTTGGATAAATGGTTGGATGGATGGATACATGTATCGATTAATGGTTGGGCGGATTGATGGATGGAGGAGTGGTTGGATAAATGGTTGGATGGATGAATGGATGTACTGATTAATGGTTTGATGGATGAACAAATGGAGGAGTGGTTGGATAAATGGTTGGATGGATGCATGGATGTACTGATTAATGGTTTGATGGATGAACAAATGGAGGAGTGGTAGGATAAATGGTTGGATGGGTGGATACATGTATCGATTAATGGCTGGGCGGATTGATGGATTGATGATTAATGGTTGGATGAATTGATGGACTAATCAATGGATGGCTAAATGAATGGATTAATGGTTGAATGCATGGACGAATGGAAGCGTGAATGCATGCATACATGGGTGGATGAATTGTTGGATGGTTGGATGGATGGATGGTTGGATGCACAGACTGATTAATGGATGGATGCATGGATGGATGGATGGATGGTTGGACGACTAGATGAATGGTTGGATAAATGGTTGGATGGATGCATGAATTTATTGATTAATGGATGGATTAATGGTTGGATGGATGGACAAATAGATGAATGGTTGGATAAATGGTTGGATGGATGGATGCATGTATCGATTAATGGTTGGGTGGATGGATGGATGGATAAATGGTTGGATGAATCAATGGAAGATGTGGCACGAAGGAAAACACAACCACATGATAACTCTAACCAGAACGCTTTGCACAGGATGAAAATGCAGAAATCTGTTATTTCCTTATACAACATGCATGAATGAGACAGTAGGCAGACATAATCCTGCCTGATAGTTTTCATCCTTTGAGAGAACACGTGATTCTGGCGTCTTTAAAAATGTCTTTGGTTTTTGATCGGTTATTGATCAGTCCAGTTTTCTTTGAAAAGCAGGGACAGAAGTGAGCTCCACTGAGTCCCTTTTACAGCAGCAGTGAAAACACAGAGTATTGATGTTTTCATGTGTATTTTCTGAAGAAGCTGAGAGTCTGAAGGTCAGACGAGGCTGATTCACCCCTGGTATTGTGTCGCTGTCAGCCTCACTAACACTGCTCTCACTGTGACACACTGATTTATGACACTCTCAGAGTCTGAATGGAGTTGGAGAGGACACTTACACCTGGGTGATATCCATGGTGAAGGTTCCCGACCACGGCTGCAGCAGCAGGAACGTTTTCAGGGTGAGAGCGGCTCGAGGAACCAGCAGGTATGGACACCACACCGGGTCTGCGGAGGATCCAAACAGAAAACAACGTCCACAATAATCATCTCTAACAGGCTTTATGGTTAGAAAAGAAAGTTTTTCTAAAGAAATACAAATGAAAACTTCCTAAAGTAGAAGGAGAAATAAATAAGAAAAGAATTAAACCCCCTTCCTCCCTCCCTCACCGGTCAGGTCTTGCTCGTCCATGCGGTAGCTCGCCGACTTCATGGCCATCTCCAGAACTCGGATGCAGCCGTCGTCAGAGGCTAACACCACCTTGTCTGATGTGCACCAGTCAATGTCGAGGATGCGATAGTTCACATTACGGCCGATCCTCATGCTGCTGACCATCTGGACCTGAGAAAGGCGGAGAAAGGGTGACGCATGTCAAAGAAAGATTCTTAAATTCGGCTAAAACTATGACAATCCAGGTTCATCGCTCTGTTTCCTGTTCAGTGTTTCCTGTCACACTTACAGCTGTTAGGATTTAATTTTCCCTCTAAAGGGATAAAAATCGTTATGAACCTTTAATAATGCACTTTCCTGTTGTTACCAGAAGTTTTAAGATGACTGAACTGTAACAGATTTAAACTATTTGATTAGGATGGCGCAGCTAAACATAGTTTCATGACAGAGCATGAAGCTGAGGCAAAATCACAATCAGATATTTTCAAAAAAAATCTTTCTTTCCCTAGTTTAATTTATTTAATATTTTGCTGGTTATAATATAAAATTATTTATTGCTTGTGCTTTTTGAACAGAACATAAGATGAGGAACCCAAAAAATAATTGCACTGTCAACACTGTCACACCCCACTGTTCCTGCTAAGCTTCTCATGTTTACGTTTAGTGAAGTGACGCAGGAAAGCTCAGACAGGCCATCAACTGAAGCTACAGCACCCTCTAGTGGTGGGAGGATTATTACGGTTTAAAGTGCATTATAGACGAGGATTTCAAGCCTGTGCTTATAAAATTGACACATAATTAGTTTAACCAACTTGTAAATCTTCCACCAGCTTATTTTATACACAAATTTATCTGTTGAACCGTTAAATTGTGCACATCCTTAGCATGAGATCTTGTAACTCCAGAATCAGCACTTTACTCGTAGTAAAGTAGCACACAGTTGTCTAGAGCTGGGGTTCTACAAAAAAAAGGTGCAGGGGACCGGGGTCCCCGACTATACCTGAAGGTGGTTTAACAGCCACACATATTCAAGAATAGTGAAGTGTAGACAGGCTGTCCATAAGGGGGGGTGAAGGAGAGAGCCCAGACAAACTGAGGGCTGCTAAAGTTCAGCAAAATCATGGTTCATTGTAAAGTAGAGCTGTGATAACCATGTTTTATATTTAACCCAGATAATATCCACTCTTATCAAGGAATAAATATCTTTTTTATTCATTTGTGCCACAGTTTTCTTAGAAATTAAAAACCTCTTTTCTTAAAATGGGTTAAAAACTGCTAAAATGGGTTAAAATGGTAAAAACAAAAAACTACTGGAAAAGGTGGGGGAACTGAATTTTTAATCTAGCATAAATAGGTTAGAAGTGGCAAAAATTAGATACAAATAGCAAAAAAAAAATTGGCATCAAAGGGGTAAAAGAGAATTAAAATGGGCAGAAATTGATCAGACTGATTTTAATGGGTATAGCAAATAGTGAAATGTGGTTACAATGGGAAAAATGGGTATAAAAAAGATGTACAACGGTAAATGTAGTGACAATAATGAAGTTAAGTGGCAAAAACAGGCCGAAAAAAATAAAGGAAAGGGTTTAAAACTGAGAAAAAAGGTTTAGAAGAGGAAAAAAATGGTGGGAAAAGGGCCAAAAATGGGTGTTTATTAGGGCTGGGCAATTAATAGCAAATAAGATTAAGGGCGCATTCACACCAGAGCTGTTTGGTCCGCTTTAAACGAACTCTGGTCTGTTTTCCCGGATAGTCCGGTTCATTTGGAGTGGTGTGAAAGCTGACATGAACTCTGGTGCGGACCAAACAAGCAGACTCTGGTCCGCTTGAAAATAAGGGGTCTCGGTCCACTTCCAAACAAATCCTGGTGCAGTTTGTTTGAGGTGTGAAAGCAAAGCGGACCAACTTGTGAACCAAAGGCAGGAAGTGGCATAAAGCATAATGATATAAGGATTTATATGATTTAATACACTCAAATACATGTCGGTACCTTGCTTGGCGTCTGTGTAACCATAGCAACATGTCGTAGTCTGTGCTTATTTATTCATCTCATGTTAAGAACGACATGTTGGACAGCTCACCGCCTCGCTGGCTGCTCGTAATGGTCCAATGGAAGAGCAGAAACCCCAAGACAGCGTAAATTCTGTTTTTTCATTGATGTGGAAAAAAGACTGGAAGAAGGAGTTTCATCTTCTTCTACGCCTTCTGTCCTTCTTGGTCGCTGTTTGTTAGTGGGGACAGCGGCCCTAGCGGGCAGAGGTTGTAGGTGTTCAGACAGTTTGGTCCGCTTGACCAGGAGAGCAGTGTGAATGCGAACCAAACCAAAGGAAAGTGCAACAGTGTTACCATTTCTGTTCCAAAACGGACCAAGTCTTTGGACTATCAGGTGTGAAAACGACCTAAATCCCAATTTGGATTGCTGCAATTTTCAAATCACAGAAGGTGCAATACTTCTTTACCCTGAAATTTGTGCCAAAATACCAGTTTAAAACATTTTTTTTTTTTTTTTTTTTGCAGCACAGATTTTATGCATTACATGTCATGCAATTATTCAAATGCCATCTTTTAAGAAAAGTCTGCAAAATATCCTACTTTCTTCATATTTGCAGGTTTCTCTTACTGAATTTAAGAATAAAATCTAAATGATCACTCCCTTCATTCCAAGATTTCATGTCCGATTTGCATTATGAGTCAAAATGGTCACAATTAGATATAAGATTAAAATTGTTTAGCCCTTGTCTAATCTAATATTGTGTTGGTTATAATATAAAATGATTTAGGCTGAATCTCAATCCTCCTCTTAATTGAGTATTGAGTAGTTAGTTCGTTTTGAGTTAGGTAGTTTTAGTTCGGGGTGGTGACTGGTCCAATGGCCCATTGTGTGGCCAGCCATATTCACACCCCTCTTTTGTTCTTTTGGCCGGCGCCAACAGCTCTTTTAATTTCATTGATTCCATTTATTAACTGATCAATTTTTATGTTTAATGAAGCTGGGACTATTTATTTTGAAACTCAGTATCATTTATCTGTGTCCTTTTGTTTATGTTGCTCGTCTCTTTTTGTTTGAGCATTGTTTGTTAAAGAGTTTATCAAGGAGGCCATAACACCCTCAATCTTACCCTCAAGCTCAACCCTCAGTCATAACTCGCCCCTAAAAACCAAGTGTAAGGGCCATCTCATGACTCAGAAATGGGACACCCCTTAATAGCAGTTACGATTTCAGACTATAGAGGGCAGTAATGTGCCAAAACTGCGTAGTCTGTCGATTCAGAGGAAGAAGAAGAAGAAGGAGATGGCACGGTTACCGGCTTACGATCGTAAAAATAAAAGTAAATGTTACGCTACAAAAAGGCAAATAATCCATAGAATAACATTAAACTAAGATATTGGAGTGGTTTTTTTAATCTTTAGATTTCTATTCAGAAAGAAATTTACATTTGTAGCTTGATTTCTTCCCTGCATTTGCCACCATCTTTCTTTGAGTGATAACCCTCAATACCAAGGGAGCTCCAGGAACATCTCAAAGTTGAGGGAGTGTAGAGCCACATTATGTAATAACGCCCCATTATGTAATAATGTAATACATTTTCAATTCATTATGTAAAAACGCCGCATTTTGTAAGCCATTAAGGGGTTAGGGTTAGGGCAAGGTAGTAGGGTATACCCTGGAGCCCACCTTAAGTCCTAGTTAGGTATTTAGTCTAGAGCCCTGAAGGGGGGTTAGGTTTAGGCGTAAGTCACTAAGCTGTTAGATTTAGGGCAGGGTAGTTGGGTAGGGCATACCTTGGAGCCCACACTAAGTCCTATGGTTAGGGTTATTATATAATGGGGTGTTATTACATGGTGTGGCGCTACAGGGAGATAAAGCCCTCAAACTCGCCCCTCAACTCAACTCTTGGGAGAACTAAGACAGCCCTGGCACTTCGCGGGAATGTGCATTTTGAGACTGAGGGTTAAGAGGAGAATTGGGATTTAGCCTTATTGCTTGTGTTTGTTAAGAAATATATAGGATGAGGAACTTTAGAAGTAATTACATTTCAAATCACAATAAGATTATGTTCCCAAATCGTTCAGCCCTAGTGTCTATTGGACAAAATTCATGAAAAGTGGTAAATAACTGTGGCAAACGGGAGGAAAACTGATTAAAAAGTGGCGCAAATAACTTTTCAGCCCGAAAATGAGGTTAGCCAGGATGCTAGCACCAATGCTACTGATAAAGACATTGATATCAAAATCAAAACTGGGTAGGGCCCATTCTCTGGGTTTGTCAGGGGCCCAGACTTAATTTTTACAACTTTTTTCACAACTTTGATTTCAGTATAAATCTCACCAAATCACCACGTCTTTTAAGGCATCTGGTGACCCCCCTCTCAATGTCTGGTGACCCCCAATGGGGTCCCGGCCCCTATGTTGAGAACCGCTGGTCCATATTTAGCTGTGTTGCTTGACTAGTAAGGCCTTGACATGTACTAGTCCACAAAAAACGGGTCCCGAGACCAGCAGAGCTGCACAATGGTTGATATCACTGATTTAACATAAGGTATGGAGGGAAGTATGAGAGGATGTCGCTGTATGCTTGGCCTGAGCATGTAGAATCAGAGCGGTTCATTGGTGACGGGATCATTGAGGACTCGTGTTCATATGAGGTGTGAGCAGACAGTTCTCTGGAGCCTGTTGAGAGTAGCAGACTGAAGGACAAACCGCTCTCTTTCTCCACTAGCGCTCTCTCTGGTTTTTATGGGGCAGTAAAGGAGCAGCCCAGCTGTCAGCAGACATCCCCCCTGCACCTCCTCTCCACCCCCGTCTCTCCCTCCTCTGCAGCTTGATCCATCTGTTTACCAACGGTGGCTGAAAACTGTCTTATCTCAGCTCCCCTCAAGAAAACACATCCCTCCATGCTGACAATACTGCTCCGATGGGACCCCCTGCCCCCCCTCCCCACCACGCCGACACTTCTTTTTACAGCACAGCGTCTTTCTGCAGCCACATCTCTCTTCTTTTTTTATCACAGTGCTGCTGGGAAGGCTAACAGATTCTTTTGTTATAGATGCAGATAAAGAAAGTCCAGCGTGTGACATTAGATCAGATGATGAACTGGAGCGGGAAGCCGCCGCGGGATGTTTAGACGGAGACGGTGCAGGGAGAGAACTGTTGGGATAATAATGACTGCAGTAAACAAAGTTAAAGAAGAAGCGAGGACGCTGCAGCTCACAGAAACATCCATCCTGCTCTGCTCGGCCTTATTAATGTCTGCAGAAAGCTTTAAAAGCTTCTCTATGTGTGCTTACACCGTAATAATGCTCCAATACAGCGGGACAATTACAGCACATTTTCTATTAGAGAGGACATTAGGTAAATATACTGCAGCACCGTGTCTGTCAGTGATTACAGCCAGTAGAAAACATGCAGAATGACTCTGTTTCCATGTAAACGGCTGCTGTGAACCTGCAGAGTGAGGCACAATCTGCAGAGCAACCTGGTAATGCATGCTGGGAATAATTACTTTATAACAACAGTGCAGGGGCACACGGATTCAGTACTAGTATTCTTTTGGCTTAATTTGGCCTAAAAATATTTTAATTTATTCAAATAAGAAGCAAACAAGCTCTACTTCTGCAGGATTTCTAAGGGGTTTGTGTAACCCATGCACAAATCAAATAAAGACAGTTTCTTGTTTGTATTTTCATCCACTCTGACTGGACTCTGCCTCCTGAAGGGACGCTCCATGGTGAAGACTCTCTGTGTAAACACATAAAAGTCTGATTGGTGTTTGTAAAAAAGGCCCTGAAGGACTCTGAGACTGTGAGGAACAAGATTCTCTGGTCTGATGAAGCCAAGATTGAACTGTTTGGCCTCAACTCTAAATCTGGAGGAAACCAGGCACCATGCTTCATCCCAACAGTGCAGCCTGGTGATGGCATTATCATGCAGTGGGGGTGCAGAAATCTTTGCATATTCATTTAAAATAAACAAATGAATTATCACATTGACATAAGTGTTCAGAGCCTTTACAACAACACTGTGAATTTAGCTCAGGTTCCTCCTAATACCTGGATCTTTACTGAGATGTTTCTACACCTTGACTGGAGTCCACCTGTGCTAAATTAAACTGATTGTAATTGATTTGGAAAGGCACACTCCTCTCTATAGAAGGTGTCCATGTGACAATGCCAAGCCATGGGGTCAAAGCAAATCAGTTCTGAATGTTATATCTGGGAACCTTTCACCCCTCTTCACCTTCCCAACACCATCTACGTACTGAAACATGATGGTGGCAGCATCATGCTCTAAGGCGTTTTACAGCCGCAGGGACTGGAAGACTGGGAGTAAAATCTGAAAAGAGCAAAGTAAAGTGATATCCCAGTGACCTGTCCTAGAGGGCTACATTGAGATTGGGTGACACGGGAGTCAACGCAAATCTCGCGGGAGCGGGCGGTTTGAACTTTGCTGCGGCCGGCTAGAAAATAACACTCCGGGATCAGGATGTGGCCTCGCGACAGGATGATGGAGTCAACAAATGATGTAGAAAAGAAGTTCAAACAAGGTCTTTATAACAGAAAAAGAAAACAAGGCAAGTCTGACAAGATTTGTTTCTGCAGACAAGCTCTGATGGAATAACAGATAAATATCTACTGCTGAATACTAAATGGCGAGACAAGTACAGTTTCATAAATAATTATTTCAACTGAAAAAGCGTGTTTTTGTGTCGTGAAAGTTAATGTTTATGCTGAGAGTGGCTAAATGAGCTGTCCTTGGTGCTGAAGCGCAGCAGATTTGACTGACAGTGGCCGCTCAGAGAGCGAGTGAGGGAGAGAGATGCTCTCCGTCAATGGCCAATTGTATATGCTTCTCTGCAGCTGATTCTTTTTTTCTTAATTATTTACATTAATAGGTTGTTTGCACTCACATGATCTTCCTGGCCCGTTTTCACACAAGGCACTTTTTTTCGTTTTTGATGTATTACGTGACACTTTTGTTGCCCCTTTGCTGCCAGAACAACACCCAGTCTGCGTTACAGGTCCTGAAGTTTTACAACAGAGCACTGCCCATGAATCTTTATTAATAGCCTATAAAATTACATATTTTCTCCTGCTGGACAGGAGAAGACACAAAATCAATGCATCTCTATTATTGTGCGGACATGAATTCTCAGGGTTTTGCGGGTGCGGGCGGGAGTGTAACACACAAGTTGCGGGTGTGGGCGGTAATGGTCAGAAATTCAGCGGGGGCGGGCAGGAGTGGGATGAAGAAAACAGTCCCGCGCAGGGCTCTAACCTGTCCTGCATGAGACCTGAAAATGGATGTCCACTGGCAGACCCGATCCAACCTGACAGATCTTGGGATGATTTGCAAATGAATGGCAGAAAATCCACAATTCTGGTACAAAAGCTTGTTCGGTCATATTCAAAAAAACTCGAGGCTGAAATTACTGCCAACGGAGCTTCGACTAAGTACTGAGGAAAGGGTCTGAATACTTCTGTCAATGTTTTATTGATTTAATAAATTTCCCAAAATTTCTAAAATTCTGTTTTCACATACGATAATTCTTAAGACAATTTTAAGATGCGTGTGAATTGACTGCAGGTACACGTCATATCATGCCAACACAGCAGAAATCCGTATGCTGCAAGTTCTTGCAGAAATTCACCATGACGGTGTATCTCTCTGCTTGCATTGAAGTAGAAGAGCAAAGAGGGGGATTCCTACTGGAAAATTTCCTCAGTTTTCCGTTCACGTTTCTTGCTCACAGAGTTTGTTAGCTTGTTTTCCAAAGCAGGTATAATGATGCATTAATAATATCCAGATCCTTGCTTTAAAAGCTGACAGAGGTGATGCTTTGGTCCATGGTTTTATCAGTGAAAAGTATGAACTCAGCCTCATATAGATGTTTCCTCCATCAGGTGGCAGATTGGGGTATTTGAACAAACCCAGTAAAGTGTTTCCTCACCTCTTTGGTGTCCCACACCTCGGCTCCGTCCGTGTACATCACCAGCAGCTTCTGGTTTCCTTTCCCCGGAGCAAAGCGGATCTTCTTCACCCAGCCGCGGTGTGTCGGGATTCCCCTGAAAAAGCCAGCAGCATGGTTATCAAACGTGTTTACTGAAGTAACAGTGAGATAAATATCAGTGTGAGGATGATACCTGGACAGACGAGCTTTAAGGTCCCAGAAGTTTAGATTTCCATCTACGTCCCCCAGAACTAGAGTGTCACCTTTCCAGGCGATACAGGCGATGCTGCCCATGCTGCCCTGCAGACAGAAGCATGCACATTAGAGAGAAGAGCAGTAACCAACAGCATTTCAGTCAACTCAGGACTCAGAATTAGTAGACCACACTGCAGTGACCTCTGACCCCCCTCCTTGTAAAGGTGGCCTTTCACAAGAGGAATGAGTCAACCTTATCTTGCATTCATAACTTTCCTTAACCTTATTGTAATTCTTTTTCTGTATCCTTTTAAGTGCATCAGATTTCTAACATCTGTGGCACCTTAAAAGTTATGTTACTCATAACAATTATACCTCTGCATTCATGCTTTTAATAATGGAGAAATAGGATCATACAAACAGCAATCTTAGCCAGAATAGCTGCCACCATCTGCTGCAGCTGGAGAGTTTCACAGAGCAAATAATAAAATGAAAAACAAGAAGAAGCAAGACTCAGAAAGCAGCAGCTGCAAAAGTGTCCTTTGTCCTTGGAGCCCCCCTGCCCATGGTTTAAGCAGTTGCTAGCACAGCCAAACGGGGGTCGGCGTCCCAAGCCTTGCAGTGCAAGATTTGCACTGCCATGAACTCAAACTTGAACGTAAACACCTACAAATGAAAGATCTGCACAGGGGTAGTACTCCTGATGAGCTGCTCTTAACATGAAGGCGGTGGGGCAAAGCCAGCCAAAGAAATCTCTGCGCAGCAAACATAGGCCAGGTAGGCAGGTAGAACGTTGCTGGTGGTGCTGAGGTGTCGTCGACTGGTTCTCAACCGTTTCATCTCAACCTGAGGTGGTCTTTCCAGGTCGGCACCTAGGACATGACTCATGCATACCTGCGATGTATCGGGAGCCTGCTTGGCTTGGGTTGCCTTCACTGCTTTGTCCTAAATGAGGTGCCCTGGCTTTGGCGAGACTAGTACAGGTGGGTTCACCTACTCCTTGATGCCTAAAGTCAAATCCAAGCATTTTCAAGCACTTGAAGGTGAATTTGTCAGCTTTTCCAGCACCTTTGACCTGTGCATTTATTGATGCATTGATCATGATTCAATAAATGTCTGTAAGTGCGTAATTTTGTTTTATCATGGTTAATCCATCCTTCTCACATGACCATCATGATCCAAACAGCATCACCGCCTTCAACCGACTGCACGTGCATGCTCTAAGTAGAGACAACACTGAACGTGGCTGCCCTCAAAGCTGCAGCTACAAAAGGACAACTAATACTGCTTCCAACACTACCAACATACAGTGATTTAAAAATGTTATCTTTTACTCATGCAGCCTTTGTGAAGAGTTTTTGCAAAGCCAGACAATGAGCCGAATAACGAAACACCTTTAAAAACATATTTTCCCAAAGCTATAAAACCTCTATCTTCTCTGACATTAACGTCTGTGTTTGAGTAAAAAAAAAAGGAAATAAAGTCAGAATCAGAATCAGTCAGGCTGCGCTGATATGAAGACGTGACGTGTCAGCTCGCCCTCAGTGTTTATGCAAAGGATTATGGGACAAAACTTTTTCAGAGTTTTTGTGTCAGTTTCCTGACAGAGATAGGAGAACTTCAATCATCCAGAGAGGAACATAAATCCTTCAGAGGATGCAAATCTGCCTGCAATAAATCTGCAGCTGAGATAAGGCTCTAGCATCTACAGGTGACGCTGCAGTGAGAATGAAGGTGCAGGTAAAGAGAGAGAGATGTTAACAATCCAGTCTGCTGCAGAGAAACAGAGATCCGATTGTGTGGAGGCTTTTATGAAAGAGACAAGTTTCATCAAGTTAAATAAATTTAAAAAACATATGAGATGTCATGTAATTTCCTTACTGATAAAAAGAGTTGGCAATCATCAACACATGAGGAGGTTTAGCTCAATCCAAAGTAGGGCTGGACAAGTTATCACGTTTTTAATACCAGTTCATTTTCAAATGAGAAACAGAGAGAGGGTCAGAATCCCGGACGAGCCCCCGTGGACCATGCACTGGCTCCAAGTCAGGAACAAAAAGGGGAGTTACACAAGTTTAAAAGTAAGTTATTCCATTGCAAGTTACATTTAAAATAACCATAGGTATGTAAGTCGAACAGATCAGTTATGAATGCAGTCTTTGGATGTGGGTAGTTAGTTGTGCAAAAAGAAAACACAAACCAGCAGGTGGAGGGAAGGAGAATAGAGATGTTAGAGTAGATGCTACTTAAATAAACTAAGAGCAATAATTAACTTCTGTTTGCAGATCCATCAGCTGACCCTTCACATCCTGACATACCGGTCCAGTTGGAGTCCACACCAAAGGAGTCCAGTTGGCATCTCTGGCCTTCAGTCAGCACCTCATAGACTGACCAGACCAGGAGGACCAAGGACCCAAATGCTATGCCACCTTCTCCAGTGAACCCATCGCCACGTGCACAAAGTAAGCGAACTGCTCTACAACTTCCATGCTCTCACCGTTCACAGACACAGATTCCATGGCAGCATCCATGGTGTTTCCAAAGTCCTGGATCTTTGTTTTAGTCCAGGAGGCGTGTATTCCCAACACTTAAGCCTTCTCACTCAGCGAGTTTAGGACATCTACAGCCTTCACAAGGATCACAGCATCGCCAAATGATACTCCACAGTTCCCTGCCCCTGTTACCTGGCCCATTATCCATTCCTTACAAGTACTGAAGAGCACAGGGGCTAAGACCAAGCGGCAACCTCGGGTCCTGAAAAATGAAGCTAATGCGGAAGTGCAAAAAAAATGCAATACCACAAGTGTCCACTTGAGGCTGGCTGCAGAAACACCGGAAGTCTCGTACACGACACGTGTTAAAAAGCAGTTTTTTTTCACCAGAAATAAACTGGTTTACAGCCTGGTTCATAAAACTAATTTATTATATTTAGGAAAAACCTCACTGCGCACTGATTGGCTCATCTCATTTGACTGACAGATAGCTTGACAGACGCTATCACCAGCAGGCTAGCTTTAGTGATAGCTTAGCTGACAGGAAGCTCAGTGGGCGGGCTCCTGCCTGCCGTTAGGCTGATCCAAAGTTCTGCTGAGACACTGATTTCAATATGGAGGCTGCCACGGATTGGCTTTGAGTCTGCCTATTGTAAGCAGGCGGCTGACATCACACAGGCTTTATCCCGTTCTTTCAACAGTCTTCGGCTTAGATGCACCCCTACCTCAGCCCAAACTGGGAGGAAGTCACTGAACCAGAGGACAGGACTGACATCAGCTGGAATCCTCCAGAGGGCATCCCTGCTCACTGAACTTCTGAAGGAGTTTGGCTCTCTGGTTAATACCCACTGTGGTACAGGTAAAGCCAACAGTGAAATATGACTCATCTTACTTTCCTGTCCTTGTCTTCTGATGTCTGCTGCAGAGCCACTGTCAGACCCACGTTTATCCCACTAAACCTGCCGTTCTTTGCTTGCAGCACAGACCATTGCATACTGTCTTATGAAGCCATCGGAGCACCCCGTCATCGCTCTGGGTCCCCCCTGTGGGCCACAGGCCCCATTTTTGGAACCTCTTCTCCACAACATGACTCAGCTCCACACATTAGGTAGCAGTGAAATGAAGACAGACGGCAGTTCCTCAAGCAAAAAACTTTGACAAGACTTCTCATCAAATAAATTCAATTTTGTGAAAAGCCTGGGACATAAAAAGATGTGTTAAATAAAAGATCAAGGACTGGGTCGTCTTTTCTTTCACATCTGTTTTACACGGCTGGTTTAAAGCCAAAACAGAGATAATAAAATCCATCAGCTTGTTGGATTTTTCATGTATTATATTTTATTCATACATATTACTTTGATTGGGACAAAAACTAGAGTGATTCAATGTATAATTCATTAAAGAACAACATCAGAACTAAACTCAGAGTTTACTTACTTCTGAATTATCTCTGTTAAAGTCGTTTCCTCCTCATTCAGGTTACTTTAGATCTGATTTGGCCATTCGGATACTAAGTAATCCTAAACAGACGCGCCTCAATGAGAAGCGTTGTGATATCTGATAGCTCAGACTACATACAGAGGAGGTCTGGGATGTCTCACCAGGACTGGATTGGTTGTGTAGATGCAACAAGTGCATGTATTCAAGACCACGCCACCACCTGATTTTATCAGCTGTATTTTCTTATTAAACGTAAAAAGAGCATGGCTTTATTTTTGTTCATCCAGCCTCGCTTGCAGTGATGGGAATTATCAAAGATCAGAAGGTGTTGAAGGTCGTGAAGGAGGTGGTGATCAGGAGCTCTCAAGAAGGTGGTGAAGATGCTGTGAGCAGCCAAAGAATCATGTTTTTGTGGAGCATTCTGTCCATGCATGGTTTTCATTTAATAGAGCTTCTGTCGGCACATCTAGCTGGACAGAGCAGAACGACGCAAATAAAAATCTAAAAACATTTCCCAATGAGTACAGACTGCTGATGGTATAAACCATGATTAAACTCATATTATGTTAATACAAAAGCAGATAAAATGCATATTAATCTCAAAAGGTATAAAACCCATGCTGTTTATTTGTTTTTCTTTTTATTCCAGACCAAGAAGGCAAAGAAAGATCAGCAAAGAGAGATCCTGGTGCAGAAAGAGTGAGGTATACATGGATGATGGTGCAGATAAATTGCAATGCACGTGGATTTTGGTCAAAGTGGATTGAAATGCACCTTGTGAAAGAAAAGTAATGTGCAGTTTGTAGGGTGTCCTTTTTATTTGACACCTAGAGGGCAAGGGCTGCACTGTCAGATGAAGCGAAACTCCAGTAAAGAGAAATCCTGGTGCAGATAGATTTCGGTGCAGAAGTATGATGGTGCAGACGGATTGTGATGTATATGAGTCCTGGTGCAGACAGATTGCTGTTGTACAAATGAATGGCGCCGACAGATTTTGATGCATCTAGATTCTAGTGCAGGCAGATTGTTTATGGATCCTAGTGCAAATGAATTGTGGTACATATAGACGATTGCGCAGATAGATTATGGCTGTGTTCACACTGCAGGCCTTAATGCTCAGTTCCATCTTTTCTCAGATCTGATGTTTTAGTTTGCCTGTTTACACTGCAGTGAATTTCCAAAAGATCAGTTATGTATCTGATTCAGAACCACACACAAAAGTGGCCTGAATCGGATTTGAAAAGGTCAGATTCAATGTGCCTTAAGCCGTTCACACTCTCAGGAAAAAAATCTGATACGAGTCACATGTGAGCAAAAAAATTAGATTCAGGTCACTTTTAACTGCAGTGTGAACGTAGCCTGTGATGAAGACTGATTCCAGACAGATGGATTGCAGCGATTATGGATCCTGTTGCTGACAGATTATAATGCATATTGATCCCGGTACTAAGGGATTGCAGTGCAAATAGATCCTGGTGCAGATGAAATGCAGGACATAGGGATCATGGTGCAGCCATATTATGGTGCATATGGATCCTGGAGCAGAATGAGTGTGGTACACCTGAATTATGTGGCTCCTCGTGCAGAAGGATTTTGTCCATATGGATGATGTGAACTGATTTTGGTGCAAACTGATCCTGGTGCAGACAGACTCCACACCATATTTATCCCGATGGATTCCAGCATTGACCATCAGACCAGCATTGATTTGCTATTCTTCGACTTCATCAATGTGATAATAAGGAGAAGCACTTGCAAAATCAAGAAACAGCTACACCTGGCTACACTTGGTTTTGACTCGGTTTCTAACCCCAAAAGTTTTGGTTATGGATGCACCAATCCACTTTTTTTTCAGCTCCAATCAGATTCCGATAAATATGTCCCGATACTGATTCCGATATGTGTATTTTTTTTCTTAACAATTATTATTGTTGTTGGTATAATGTGTGAGGTTACATGAGGCTGTAGTAAACCACCCAGCTCCTCTTATTAAAAAGCTAAAAATAAATAATTAAATAAATAAATAAATTGAATTTAAATGTATTCCAAACAAATTTATTTGAACTACTACTAAAAAATAAATATCAACATTATCCAAAAAACAACAACAACTGAGTGTAAATTATAAATCCCTGTCTATAATGCTCTATAATGAACCTCCTGCCACTAGAGACCGCTGTAGCTTCAGTTAATGGCCGCAGCCTTCCTCTCTGACCCTTCATCGTTGGATGTACACAATGAGAAGGACGGCGGTGGCTAACGGCTAACGTGTTAGCGTATAGTAGGAAGACCACGGTATGAAAGCTTTCCAAAGTAGTAAATGGAAATAAAGTGCTATGTGGGCTGTAGAGGGACTACTCACCCGAAGTGAAAAGAGGAACAAAGGCGGGCGGCGCTATCTTTCAAAGCTAGCCACGCTGTAGAGAGTATTATCAGGCTAACGTCACACCCACTCTTCTTTGTGTTCTCTCATCTTTAGACTAGTTTTGACCTTTCTAAATATAGATTTATGTTTCATCTACTAGGTAATTATACCACTAAGAACATCCCCAACTAATACTAGCTCAGTTACACACAGACTGTCTCGTGTTAGACTGCGGTGCGCTCCGCAAACTGTAGGATGGATTTGGATCGGTCACTTGGATCGACGCTGTCCGATCTATTAATTACGTCCCTATCAGACCCGATACCAATATTGGATCGGATCGGTCCCATCCCTAGTCTTGGACTTGGTGCACTCTGGTCTCAGGCAACTCTTGGTCTCGGATGGTGCGGTCTTGAGTACAACACTATGGTGCAGACATTTTGTGGTGCATATGGATGCTTGCTTAAACATATAGCAGTGCTTATGGACTGTGGCGCACAGATCCTGTAGGTTTTAGGGGTTAAAACAGTCCAATCTAATCTTTATTTAAATCTCTTTTTAATCCATATGGAAATTAGTCACTAGGATCACCTCAAATGTTCATGTCTATATCAACAACTGCATGATTATAAAGTTAAAAAAATAAATAAAACAGCAGAATGAAGGACAAAGAGGAGAAGTAGAGCTATGCAAACACTGGTGTGCAACCAGAAGTTTACGTTAATGAGCTGAAATATTGGAAAAGCAGAAATGCAGTAAAAAGAAAGTTATCAATGCAAAATATTAGTATCTTTTCATAGAGACTCTGAAACAACAGAGCACGCTGCAGGGAAAGAGCTAACCTTTAAAACAAATGAGAGAAGAGCAAGAACATAAAGTTCAACACTTAATAAGACTTATGGGTTTGTTAAAAAGTTCTAGAAGATGGAAAATAAATTCAAACTTAAGCTCTGATAGAGTTAAAGTATTGAGGGGGGTGATTTAGCTTTAGTTTTGACTGATTATTTGTTTTCAGAGAGGAGGCGGCGGAGGAGGTGACTGCAGACATCTTTACATCCACAAAAAGAAGAAGAAAAAGGAGGGTTTAGATCTTTGTGAGGAGAAAGGATTAGACAGAGACAAAAGAAAGGAGAAGGGGAGATAAGAAGTGTGTGTATAAAGGATCTGTGTGACCACCTTGGTGTGTTTCATGAGGATGTGAGATAAAAAGATACATTAAAAAAAGACACACGGTCCCTGGACTCACATCAGGAGGAATTCGAGCTCCATCTTTGACCGTGTTGCCCTCCACGGTGATGTGGTACACTTGCCCGTCCGTGTCTGTGAAGACAAAGTGCTCGCGGGCTGAGATGGCTTGGCTCGTCTCTGATTTGCTCTCTGCGTCCTGCAGGAGGCTGAGGGGTGGAAACATATCAGGGATTATTTGAGGTGTGACATACTCGCCTGGACCTGGATATTCTTTTCTTTCTGAGATTAACTTTGGCTGATGTTTTACTGTAACTCATGGAGAGAATGTGGAGAGTTATGGACTCATTTCTTAAAGGAAAATGTGATAGTTCGAGGCCTTTGGATACTGCAATTGAATAATAATTGGTCCAGCTGACTTTTAACAGTGAGAGTCCATTATTAGCATGCAGTAGCAGCTGTAATATGTCTCATACTTTTATTGTGTCTGGTTTAAAAAATCACATTTAAAATCGCTCAGCAATGTCCTTGCTGCTGCAAAGCAAACCTGCAAAACAGGGTTCAAAAGAATAAACCCAAAATCCATACAGAAATTGTGCACCAGATGTGATTTTAGACTCTTTTTCGGGCGGCTAAAGCACCCATACATTTCTTCTCAGCACCTCCACAATAAAATCAATATGGACAATTTGACAGAAACTTTGCAGATAACTACTCTCAATAATACTGCTGTATTAATGAATGAATTTTTAAGCAAAATTCATTCCTCTACTTGTGCCGTGTATCACACCTGTAAACCCCCCAATTCCCAGCATGCAACACAAGCGAGTGTTGGAAACAAATCAGCTTCAACAAACAGTTTCCCAAAAAAATGCAAGTGACACAGTGCAGCTCAGGGTGCAATCTCTACCTGTTGTGCCCTTTCAATTTTCCTTTCCATCACTTGCATTAACTTGGACACAGAACAAGAATCTTCAACGTTCTGAGAGCGTCCTGCAGGAATATTTTAGCAGTTTTCTTCAGTTGTTGTCACAGAGCTTGTTAGTCTGAGCTACTGGAGCAATAATCAAATTCATATCTGTGATTTAAATTTTACAATCTGAAGACCAAGCTGTAGATCTGCAGAGGTCGTCACCTCACAGTGAAGAATTTCAGCTGGATGCCACAGAGAAGAACTATCAACATGCTTGGGTTTTGCACTTTTAACGGCTCTGCCAACCGGTGAGAACAGACAACAATATGAGCTTCTTTTGAGTACTGAAAGTAGGGACAAATTCAGATATGGTTCACATATGGTCCATTTCCACCAAGCGGTCTAGTTTGGTTCAGTCAAGTTTCTCACAGTAATCCCTGGTCTTTTTTGTGTTTCTACTGCTAATGTTAGTCCAGCCTTTGGAAGCAGTGTGGCTTTTTAAAAGTGGATTAAACAACTACAAAACTGAAGTAAAATAAACTGGAGCCACCTCCTTACATTCATTTAAAAGAACTGGTGGTTTCTGTTCAGAGATCTGGATCATTTGGCTCGTTCTTCTGGCTGGCTTGCCAAAAGAGATTACAGCTAGATCAGCTTTGCCACCACAGCTCTTCATTTGGAAACAATTTTGATTTTTAAATGTGTATTAAATAATGACAAAACTGGAAGAAAGGAAACCAGATCTTACATAGGAGCCCCTGTCCTTCATATCAACGAGCTGGCTCGTATAATAGACTCATTCACCAATGAGACATCATTACTTATTCTCTTCTCCCACAAGGTTAATTTGTTGTGTTGTATGTAAGCCTTTCCATTAAGACTAGTAAAGCTACCACTGGACGGTTTCATCCTTATGTGACCTTTTTAACTATCATTGGAGTTCTTTATGTTTATGCCATCCTAAAGCAACAAAAAACCTGGGTATAGAGCTTATGTTTGTGCAAAATCTCACAAAAATCCCTCACTGGATTAAGGAATCATGTGCACAATAATTTCAGCACAATCTACGTTAAGTAAAGCTAGCTGACAAGCTCTACAGAGTGAGGACAGTGAGAGAAAATCTAGGTAATACTTCATTCTTATCTACCTGTGACCTTGTTCTTCGCCCACTTCAACATGAGGAAAAGAGGAAATTAGAAATGGGACAAAGGGGAATAAAATGTCTCGCTATACCGCTTCTGAGCTTTCAGGATGCTATGATAGGAATCAATGTATTTGAGCTGATTTGCTGCTGATGCTCGCACACATAGCATCCAGTTAGGACAGGGTATAGAGTTCTTTTAAACCTCGAACCTGATGACTGAAGACTCGACGCTGCTCTGTTCGGCGTCTGACACCGTCTGCCGGGCTATCGCCTCCCTGGCCGCCATCTGCTTCTTCTTCAGACTCTTCAGGTTGTGTGACGGGGACCACTCCTGTTTAAGGACAAGCACAGTCAGGGCAGAAACACAAAGAACCAGATTCCCTGACGGAGCAAAGAGCTGACAGTCACTTTCTCCTACAGTTGACCCTCCCAGATGAGCCTCCTTGCTACCTGCAGCTCCACGCTTCAGTCCAGGTTCTTATCAGTATGTAAATGAGGCTGTAATCGGAGCCTGGAGGAGGCTGAATGTGTTATTGAGGTTAGTGTAGTTTTTTTATTCTGAGGATAAGTTTACAGCCACTGTAAAGTTTGTGCTACATAACTCTTCTTTTATGAGAGTTTCTCTGACTAATGAAGACTCGGCTCTCTGCTGAGCTGACAGAAAAATGTTCAGACTAATCTTTAAAATGGGACACACAAACACAGAGGAGGGAGATGGAACCGGGAAAGTCTGAGGGACTTTTAACGAGGGGAGAGTCGACAGCGGGTGTACGGTTGTCATGAAACCAGAAATTTAAACTCTGAGTCCTTGTCACCAATACTGAATAAGTTCTGTTTTAAAAGAGAAACTAAAGCCAGAGTTTCAGCCACCATGGAATTTAACTTCCTACTGTCCCTTATCAGCCACACCATCATTCAGACTGTGCTGCTTTTTAGACTTGATTAGCCATAATGTCAGAACCAGAATAAAACCCAGTTTAAATAAAGTAAAGATGATATATGAAGAAGATTTTAAGAAAAATGTGTTATTTTCAAGATTTCGAGCAACAGCACTACATTACCCACAATCCAATAGTGTCGGAGGCATCTCTGATTGACTAATACCACCTCTACACACCAAACTTCCATGATTTGTCTGGCTCCGCCTCTTCTAAATTCACAGACACAGAGATGTACATTGGAATAAAAGGCTCCGAGGGGCTGGGTACTCTTTCATGATAACCCCTGCATGTCTGAAATGTTCATAACAATTTCCAGCACTTTGCTGCAATCTAGCGATGGATTCATTACCCTTCCTTACATCCGTCTTGTGAAATTTATGTATTTTTTAACGCTATAGCGCTTACCAATGTTATCAATCATTAGAGTTTTTGCTGTTTAAAGCCACAGCACACATAAAAAGCACTGAAGTATCAGTCAGCTTTAGGTCAGACATGCAGCTGCGAATTTAAAGACATTTAATAAAGTCCACCACTAGGGGGCACTAACAAAAGATGACATTACTGATAGTGGGGAAGTATGGGGATGATTCCTGCCAATCCAGACCACATTAAAACGAACTCAGACTGGACTGCTGTCAAGACGAACAGGGGGAGTTTGGGCGATGGAAAAATCGGCCAATGTCAGAGAAAAATCACGGTCCATCTCAGGTAAGCAGGAGAAGAGTCTGTAACCTGACACTCTAAATAGACTGTTTCATATATCCACTGCCTGGACATTTCACATTAATCTGAGAAAGCTTGATATCAAGGTGTTTGGGAAGGGCAGGACTTACACGGACCAATCAGAGCAACCAAACATGATGTAATAGCATGCATGCGCAGCTCTGCAACAAACCTACCGGGAAACACTACCGTAATTTAGGAACTGTGGATTAAACGCCGCGGCCGGTTGGAGAAGCGCGAAAACATCTTCTATGCTAAGAGGAGCAAACAGTGTGGCTCTTTGTTTGCATGGCATCACGGGTCATCTAGGTTTTGATCTATATTTTCGCTCTTTATCGCTGTAGATGAATTATTATCTGTCTACATGTCACGCTCTGTCTTCTTGTCTTTTGTCTGGGTTGTTGCTTTGTTTTTGTACTTGCTTTTGCACATGTCAAAGCACTTTGTAATCCCATGTTTTTAAAAGTGCTATACAAATACAGTTATTATTATTATTATTATTATTATTATTATTTGTTCTGTATTGATATGGAAATGTGGTCTAGTTCTGGTTAAACTGCCACTACCAACGCTACAGCCGAGCTAACAGCTCCACCAGCTTCCATTGAATATACAGACCAACACAATATGCAGCCCCAACTTGCCCAGCAGGTCGGCAGGAAGGCGGAAACATCTTTTCTACCATGAAAACCTTTCAATGCTGTTTGTTGCTCTTGACTGTTCAAAGAAATGTGGTCCAGTTGTGATAAAACTGCTGCTAAACTCCACCAAGCTAACCACGTGTCAGGCTGGCCACACGCTACAGGATTTTAAGCCTGATTATAGGCAAGATTTGACTCCCCCAGTGATTGTGGGGGCATATCCCGACTTGAGCCTTGTCGCAAACGATTATTTGTCTGAATAGTCTGCATGTGTGTGGTGTCAACACGATTAATTTACTGCTCCAAATCGTATCGTAGCCTCCCAGACCCTGAATCGTAAATATCAAACACATGATATTTATGATTCTAGGTCGTAGGTCAGCTAACAGGGTACCCACAACAACCAATGAGAGTGAGCACACCAGGTAGCATCACCAGACAGATCATAGGTACTTTCACTGCTCACAACCATAAACACAACTGTACCTTAATTCCAGCCAGGATTGCATCCCGAGTCTTTCCCTTGTTCTATGAGTTTGCTGCTCCTGTAACGCATGCCAGGGCACTCTGTTGTGGAGAGACAGCAAGACGGTATCCACAGACATCCATGTTTGTTTGTTTTTTCTGAAGTCACGTGATCACGCGAGGCCGTTGACAGGTTGGCAGCTGTGTGGTCTCCAGTGATCTGACAATCTGGCTGAGTTGTCTAGTGTGTGCGTTCAGTGGATTAAAGACGAAAAATAGTTTGAAACTGTACCCATGTCTGTGGTCTCCCACTGTTTTAAAATCGTTTAAGATTTAAAAATCATCTAGCGTGTAGCCAGTCTAACATGGATGTTGCTGTCGGCATATGGTACAACTAAGCCCCACCCATGTTCTCCTCAAATGACGCTGATTAGTCTGGACAGCATCTGGTTCGGCACTGACGCTGCAGACGAGACCTTGTAACTTCATTTCCAGAGCACGTCTCAGAAGCATTCCTTGTTGCTATCTTATCAAAAAATAATCCTGCTTTCCCCGGTAGAATCTCTAACATTGTTTTCAAAATGCCTTTATGTGCTTCTTATTTACATATTTAAAACAAATATCAAACAGAAGACATACGGATAATTTCAAGGAATCCTGTCCTGACACAGGCAGCAGCTGCAGACCTGAAAACTACCCTTGAAAAGACCAGTCAGATCAGTTTCTCTTCTGCTATTGTCAGAAGGCCCACCCCCCTCTTGGTTTTGTTTGGCCAGTGAGGGAAAGGTGAGTGACAATCACACATGGTTTCAAAGTTTAACAGTTTTAAACCGAGAGTGGCAACAAAAACAGCTGAGGGCACCGTTTCTGCCCAAGGCGCTGAGCCCTCAGAACGCTGGAAAAAAAAGCTAAAAAAGCCAGGCTTTAAAACATGACTGAGATACAGCAACAGAACAGTAGCTTCCAGCAGGCAATGGCAATGATAAACAGGTTGTGTTTCTTGGGGCAGACGATAACGTCTAGTTATGACTAAAAATGAAGAATCTCTCTGGCTTTGAATACTGTTGGCAATATTTCAGATAATTTCAGTACTAAACTTCAACATATAAAACACAGGTTTAGTCATTTTTCAATTAATCTGAACATTTTTTGTGCAAAAATTCTGAATTTTGTACCTGAAATGAGCAAAACTTTCCATTAACATAACACCTCTTATGAGTAACCGTATTGTTTTTGGTACTTTACCAGAGCAGTGACGGTGGGGAAGTTTTTAGCCATCTCTCGGAGCAGCGTCCCCGTCCTGATGTCCCACAGCTCCAGAGGTTTGTCTCTGAACACGACCACCAGGTACTGCCTGCAGATACAAATAACAAAAACCTTCAGAGTCTGAGTCAGTGAAGGATCAGTGGGCTGTTGTTTGACCTCAAATAAACATATTTCCTAAGACTTATCTTGGGACATTTTGTCTTTATTTAATGGGACAGATGAAGAGAGAGCACATGAATCAAACAGCTCCAGGATCAGGATTTAACCCTGTGCAGTGTGGTGAGGCCTGTAGCCTCTGTCTGAGCTAAATCTGCATCCATCAAATAAACGTCTTTATTTTACAACCAATGCTTGTTCTCTGTTTCTTGTTCAGCGGCATTCAGCCCAACACAGACAATAAAGTTGTTTTGTAGGTGTTTTTGATGATATTTTACAGTTTCTCATTTCCTGGAGAGAATTAAAAATATTTATGAGCCCTCCTGCACCCAGGGGCTTCACTTATTTTGCATCCAATCCTAAATTCTCCCATTTTATGTCTCTGTGTTTGAATATTCTCACATTCAGCAGGACTGAATCCAGTAAAAGTCAAACACCTCCCAGGAAAGGTCCCTCCGGTGCTCCCTGTTTCCTTTCTAAAATGCTGAATCACACAGAAACCTGTTCAGTCACGAGAACTTAGAGAAGTAAAAGCTTCCCTGTGGAGAGGAACGGCACGAGCACAGCTGGCCACAAGGGAGGAGAAAGGTAAGCCCCATATTCCAAATGCCCCGTTTCTGCACGATAAGCCAACCAGCAGCACACACACAACACCTCGACAAAACATGGCACATCTTATGTTTAGGAGATGATGAACCTTATTTTTACACCTAAATGCCTTTTACTCCTGATTTTGTCTTGCATGTTTAAAAATGTACAGTCTTCTTAAATTAGCCTATTTCAGCTGTAAACATTAGCCTATTTCAGCTGTAAACATTAGCCTATTTCAGCTATAAACATTAACCTATTTCAGCTGTAAACATTAGCCTATTTCAGCTATAAACATTAACCTATTTCAGCTGTAAACATTAGCCTATTTCAGCTGTAAACATTAGCCTATTTCAGCTGTAAACATTAGCCTATATCAGCTATAAACATTAGCCTATATCAGCTGTAAACATTAGCCTATTTCAGCTGTAAGCATTAGCCTATTTCAACTGTAAACATTAGCCTATATCAGCTATAAACATTAGCCTATTTCAACTGTAAACATTAGCCTTTATCAGCTATAAACAGTCTATATTAGTGGTAAACAGTCTATATCAGCTGTAAACATTAGCCTATCTTAGCTGTTAACATTAGCCTATTTCAGCTGTAAACATTAGCCTATTTCAGCTGTAAACATTAGCCTATATCAGCTGTAAACATTAGCCTATATCAGCTATAAACATTAGCCTATTTCAGCTGTAAACATTAGCCTATTTCAGCTGTAAACATTAGCCTATATCAGCTGTAAACATTAGCCTATATCAGCTATAAACATTAGCCTATTTCAGCTGTAAACATTAGCCTATATCAGCTGTAAACATTAGCCTATATCAGCTATAAACATTAGCCTATTTCAGCTGTAAACATTAGCCTATTTCAGCTGTAAACATTAGCCTATATCAGCTGTAAACATTAGCCCACATCAGCTGTAAACATTAGCCTATATCAGCTGTAAACATTAGCCTATATCAGCTATAAACATTAGCCTATTTCAGCTGTAAACATTAGCCTATATCAGCTGTAAACATTAGCCTATATCAGCTATAAACATTAGCCTATTTCAGCTGTAAACATTAGCCTATTTCAGCTGTAAACATTAGCCTATATCAGCTGTAAACATTAGCCCACATCAGCTGTAAACATTAGTCTATATCAGCTGTAAACATTAGTCTATATCAGCTATAAACATTAGCCTATTTCAGCTGTAAACATTAGCCCACATCAGCTGTAAACATTAGTCTATATCAGCTATAAACATTAGCCTATTTCAGCTGTAAACATTAGCCTATTTCAGCTGTAAACATTAGCCTATATCAGCTGTAAACATTAGCCCACATCAGCTGTAAACATTAGCCTATATCAGCTGTAAACATTAGCTGAGATCAGCTGTAAACATTAGCCTATTAAAACTGTTAACATTAGCCTATATCGGCTATAAACATTAGCCTATTTCAGCTGTAAACATTAGCCTATATCAGCTGTAAACATTAGCCTATATCAGCTGTAAACATTAGCCTATATCAGCTATAAACATTAGCCTATATCAGCTGTAAACATTAGCCTATATCAGCTGTAAACATTAGCCTATATCAGCTATAAACATTAGCCTATTTCAGCTGTAAACATTAGCCTATATCAGCTGTAAACATTAGCCCACATCAGCTGTAAACATTAGCCTATATCAGCTGTAAACATTAGCTGAGATCAGCTGTAAACATTAGCCTATTAAAACTGTTAACATTAGCCTATATCGGCTATAAACATTAGCCTATTTCAGCTGTAAACATTAGCCTATATCAGCTGTAAACATTAGCCTATATCAGCTGTAAACATTAGCCTATATCAGCTATAAACATTAGCCTATTTCAGCTGTAAACATTAGCCTATACCAGCTGTAAACATTAGCCTATATCAGCTGTAAACATTAGCCTATATCAGCTATAAACATTAGCCTATATCAGCTGTAAACATTAGCCTATATCAGCTGTAAACATTAGCCTATATCAGCTGTAAACATTAGCCTATATCAGCTATAAACATTAGCCTATATCAGCTGTAAACATTAGCCTATTTCAGCTGTAAACATTAGCCTATATCAACTATAAACATTAGCCTATATCAGCTATAAACATTAGCCTATATCAGCTATAAACATTAGCCTATATCAGCTGTAAACCTTAGCCTATATCAACTATAAACATTAGCCTATATCAACTGTAAACATTAGCCTATATCAACTGTAAACATTAGCCTATATCAGCTGTAAACATTAGTCGACATCAGCTCTAAAAATCAGCCTAAATCAGATGTTAATGTCAGCTTTTACAGACTGTAAATTTCAGCACTTATCAGAAAACATCTGCCATTATTTGCTGTAAGTATCTGCCTATATTGGCTGTAACTATCAGTGTATTGTGGACATAAAAATTGGCCTATAGTGGCAGAAAATATTGGTCTGTATTGTCAGGAAGTTTTTAGCTTCACCGACAGACCAACATCTCCTGAATTTGATTACTCTGTTCATCCTCATTCCCCAAACTTTTGGGTGTGTTTTAAGGACTGTAATTTTAAGATAACATTTTTTATTGGTAACTTCTAAAATGAATTTGTCAATATCAGTAAATTATATAGTGGTAAACATCCACATAGTTCTTCCCTAAATAAAGTTGTCCTGTTCTATTCAATTGTAAGCGCTGTCAGCAGGTCTCAGATATGTTCAGGTTCATGAGTCAGACAAAGTGAGATGTATTTGTTCCTTCTTTCTACAGCAGATTTCCAGTTACTACCTGTCATTAACTATGATTTTAACAGCTGTAAGCTGTACACTGACTCTAGCATCCACTGCAGAATTAAGACATATATTCAACTCATTAATTATTGAATGGAGAAAAATGTTAGCATGAGAAGAATGATCAGAGTTGTAGTGTCCCATCAAAGCACAATTTCAGTGAAATAAAATCAAAATACAATCAAAGGCTAAGGGTCTGAAGGAGAAATCCAGCCTGGAAAAGAAAGGATTTTTAGAGACATTAGTAAACAATAAACCATCTGCGGTCTAATAACCTGATATTTCATTTCTGAATAATAAAAACATCTTTTATTGTAGTGACTGTCACCCTGGCTGATTAACAGATGCAGAGATGATTTATGCTTCAATCTGAAATCTAATCTAGGAGGGTTTTAGGGGACGATAAACAAACAAGAATTAATGAGAGCTGTGTTTTCTACAGATCTGCCCTCAGATCCTCCAGCCTTTATTAAAAAGAGAGCAGCGCAATCACACTAAAATAAAAATAGAGGTTTGTGTTAGAGTGTCCCATGTAAATCATGACTAACTGTGATGCTGGTTGTGTTTTTGTTTATTGGTGCGGCAGAAGCTCACTTCAAATGAGACACTTTAATCATCTCGATGGGCGGCTCGTCGTTCCCTCTCTCGCCTCGGAATGCAAAACACCGCCCTGAAACACAAACAGAGGAAGAGAGAGAGAGAGAGAGAGAGAGAGAGAGAAAGAGAGAGAGAGAGAGAGAGAGAGAGAGAGCATGGAGATGTCTTTACTTCCACTGAAACATTCATCTCATTACTCTTCAGAGCTCAGCGTCCTACTTTCACCTGGCTCACCTGAGAGGAGGGGCTAGAATGACAAATGACTTCTCATATTTTCATTTTAATCTCAGCTTCTTATTCACAAGTTTTCACCTAAAGGAGGAGATGTCATACAAAACATCAAGGTGCCTCTTTAGGATAAACAACAACCTTCAGGAAAGACCTAACTTCATACGGAGTATGCCGAGGATCAGGCCTGCTAACAGATAAACCCAGAGAATGGACCCTGATAAACCCAGAGAATGGACCCTGATAAACTTAGAGAGTGGACCCTGATAAACTTAGAGAGTGGACCCTGATAAACCCAGAGAATGGACCCTGATAAACTTAGAGAGTGGACCCTGATAAACCCAGAGAATGGACCCTGATAAACTTAGAGAGTGGACCCTGATAAACCCAGAGAATGGACCCTGATAAACCCAGAGAATGGACCCTGATAAACTTAGAGAGTGGACCCTGATAAACCCAGAGAATGGACCCTGATAAACCCAGAGAATGGACCCTGATAAACTTAGAGAGTGGACCCTGATAAACCCAGAGAATGGACCCTGATAAACTTAGAGAGTGGACCCTGATAAACCCAGAGAATGGACCCTGATAAACTTAGAGAGTGGACCCTGATAAACCCAGAGAATGGACCCTCACCAGTTGTGATTCATTGATAATATCAAGTATATCAGTTGCATTGGTGCTAGGGTCCTGGCGGACTGTTTCCTCATTTTGGGGCTGATATGTGTGTCAAACTATAATTTAACTCTGATATTGAGATTATTTGTGCCACTTTTTAACCTCTGTTCCTGTTTAGTTTTGCTCCAATTATTTGCCACTTTATCAATTTTGAGTGATTTGTACCCCTTATTTGCCTATTTTTACCATTTTTTTCCCCAGTTTATGACAATTTAGCCACATTTTCCACATTTCTGCCACTTTTAATTCAATTTCATCACCTTCTCTACCAACTTCTTCTACTTGGAAGCCATTTTTGTCACTTTTAAGTCCTTTCCACAGCTTTTCTGCAACTTCTTTGGCAATCTCTGCCTATTGATGCCTCTGATGAGCCATTATTGCCACTATTAACCTCTTTTCACTCCTTTCAGACCTTTTTTTGCCAATATTGACAATTTTACACCATTTGTTATGGCCACTTTGCAACTTTACACCTCATCTGTGTTACTTTTTAATCCTATTTCACCATGTCTCTGCCCATTTTTGCTACTTTAACCCATTTTGTGCCACTTTGCAGCTATAATTTTATTATAATAATAACACATTTTATTAATAAGTGCCTTTCTCAGCACTCAAGGACACTTAATTAATTATTCTGCCTTTTTCATCTAATTTTTGCCACCTTATCCCATTCCTGCTACTTTTAAAATACAGCTTTGCTACCTTTTCTTGACATTTTAATTCTGTTTTTAAGAAAAGGGGTTTATATTTTTAAGATTTGTATAAACTGTGTCACAAGTTAATAAAAAATATGTGTTGGGTTGAAAAGAGTTCTTATTATTCTGGTGAAAATATCAAGTATGGATATCACAGCTTCGGTTTAAATGGACCATGGTTTTTCCAACCCCCATGGATCCCCAGTTTGGCCGGGCCCCAGAAAGCTCTCTCCTTAATGTACACTTATGGACGACCAGGTAGAGGATGGGTGTGGCGGTGTTAAATCTTAAAACTAAAGAAGACAGAGCTGCTAGGAGGGTACATTAGGACTGACAGGAGCCATCCATTCAGGTACTTTGTCCAAACTATCCTGACCCCACCAGGCGGCCAGCTACACCGGTGGCAGCCTTTGCGATTGGCTTCCAGTGCGACTAAATCCCGCCTTTGGCTACTGCCTCATTCTCCTGAAATGATGCTGATTGGCCAGATCTGTTCTCAGACCAGACACAGTTTTTTCAGGTTGGAGCTTTGCAGGATGGAGCTGATGACAGACATAGAATTAGGATAATCCATCTGCTTTTCACGGTTATATTATTGTTCAGATGATGTTTGCTCAGTTTGGTGGAACAGACACCCATAAACACCCACAAGTTTGTTTATTTTATAATGATACAATGTGGATCCTTGTTTAGAAAAGTCATCATTTTTATGTTTATCTTACTGGACAGTGAATTTGAGCTCCAAGTTGCTGTTAAACTCTACGTTTTTGTATTCTACAATCTGAATATGAGGTTGCTATTACCTTTGTGCTATAAAGGAGGATGCTGGGGTGGAGGGGGTGAAACTTTCCTTGCAGGGACTAGAGATTAGTGAGAAATAAGCCATATTTAAATACACTGCTGTGTTGAGAGAAAGAGCTGTGATTGGCTGTGGAAGCTGGGAGGCGATAATTGTGATCAGCTGGCCATCAGCTGATCACGACTGGCTGTATGACTACTGTGTCCTCTACTACTGTAACTTAAAAATTTGGCTTTTTATTTTAGTTCAAAGAGAATATTGTGATAAAAGTAAAGACTTTAATGTAAGGACTTTTATCTAAATTGGACTGCTGACATTTACACTGATGGGTGGCGTTCCTGGGTAGTAGTACAGTGTGTCGTGGACATACTATTTCAGCAGGTTTTAGCTGAAATTCTGGAAGATTCTAGAGAGGCCATCACAGTCGCCACACTTGAATCCTAGTAGAAATCTCGGGTGGGATTTAAAGAAAGACATTGCAGCACACAAACCAAAAGATTTCAGTGAACTGGAGGCCATTACCTGTGAGGAATGGGCTCAGACTCTTCAGGAATGCTGCCAACGCTGGCGTCTGGCTATGCATCACATTTGTAGAAGGTCAGAAAAGCTAAAGGATACTCCAGGAAGCACCAAAGACACTTATCATGGAGGGGCTGGATAAATATTAGACTGCTGCAGTCATTAACGGTGACATTTCATGCTGAATTTGGGGAAAACACTGAAATATGAGCCATTTTGAGCTATTTGAATGGTTCTTTTTATAGTTGTTTACTGCAACAGCTGGCATTTCTTTGACTTAAAAACAGTGATTACCAGAGTTTTATGCATCTTCATTTGAAGGATAAGCATCGAGCAGTGAGGTGGTTCTTCATTGAGATTATCCTGTTTTACAGCTGTAGTAAGTCACTGATAATGAGGTTGTAAGTATCTGTTTCATGATTTCTACTCCTTTTCTTTGTTCTTTGCCTCGCCTCACTCCTCTCTTTGTAGCTGAATTGCTAACAGCTCGAACAAAAATGTTTTCTCTTTCACTTACAGCTCTCTGAATGCTTAACAGCACTGTCTGAATAACTTCAGCTCCTTTTGTTGCTTTCCTTTCACTGAGATTTACCAGTCTTATTAATAAAACTGTGCACTCACAGACACCTGCAGGTGATGACAATCATGAAAACACCTCCCCATGCTGAGCTTACAACACCTGCCGTGTTCATGCATGAATAAATAACACTGAAAATAATGCATCAAAATTATGTGTACATAATAATTAATTACAGTGTGTGTTGCAATCGCCTCTCTTTAATGTCTCAAAAGCAGCTCCACAAAGTCCCTGCAGGATCTAATAACTTCATGAATAAAGAGTGTTTCTATTCACCACAGCAGCGATCAACAAGACTGAGACGTAGCTGCAAACAGATGGACCTGAACTGACATCATTTCAGACAAAAACAGACCAAATTCAGCATTCTTCCTGCGTCTATCATCATGGTGACTGTCCTTTCTTGGCAACTTTTTAAAAAGTGGGTGGTACTGGAGAGGAAACCTGCAGTCCTCAACAGTGACACCCACGTGTTCAAAAGGTCTCAACTATGACCTACCATGAGGCAAAAATGAATGGAAATGGCCCCAAACGGCCTGAGCTACACAAATATTCTGTCCTCAGATTAGATGATGTCATCCTTAACAACCTATGAAACATTCCATCCTCTGCCTTTGAGGATGATGACAGCCTTAATAGCCTTTCAAACATTCCACTCTTGCCTTCATGATGTCATACTTTAAAGATTATATACCATTCCATCCATCTCTTAGCAGGTGATGTCATCCTTTAAAGATTATGCAAATTCAGTTCTTTTGCCCCGTTTAAGATGTCATCCTTCAAAGCTTTGGATACATTTTATCCTTGCCATAGAAGGTGAAGTCATCCTTTAAAGATTTTATAGCATTCCATCCACATACTGGAAAGTGATATCATCCTTTTAAGTAGGAGTGGGTAAAAATATCGATTAATCGATGAATTGCAATACCCCCCCCCCCCCAATTCAATATTGATTCAGCAAATCCTCTGAATCAATTCACCTCCTGGCCAGTGGGGGTCGCTGTGCGTGTGATTCATGTTGTATGGACGGAGGCCACACTCGACCAAACAACAACCAACCATAACCATGTTATGTGAGGTTTATCATAATCTCCAAGAGGACAGAAATATTATTAAAGTTTACATACACTTTACTTTTTCAGTGTTTATACAGAACAGTCATGTTTTTTACTTTTGTACTCCATATGCACAGATAAGTTATTATTGTACAATTTTTTATTTTCAGATGTTTTATTGCTCAAAAATGTGAGGTGACTTACCAACTATGTTCACATGGGCATGAAAATAATTATTAAAGGTTATTTGTGTATTTCTACTTCTCACTGAATTGACATTAAAGCATTTAAATCAATATCGAATCGAATCGAATCATGAGGTTCTTAACAATACCCAGCCCTACTTTTAAGGTCGTATAGCATTCCATCTGCATCTTGGCAGGTGATGTCATCCTTAAAACATAAAAAAAAACATTCCATTTGTCATCCTTTAAAGATGCCATCCTTCCAAGCGTATAGATACATTCCATCCTCGCCATAGAAGGTGATGTCATCCTTTAAAGATTGTATAACATTCCATCCACATCTTAGGAGGTGATGTCATCCTTAAGAGATTACAAAACATTCCATTTGCTATCCTTTAAAAACATTCCATCCACATCTTTGGAAATGATATCATTCTTTAAATGTTATAAAACATTATATTACATTTTCATTTAAGGTCGTTTTCACACCTGATAGTCTGGGGGACTCGGTCCGTTTTGAACTGAAATTGCAACATTGTACCTTTCCTTTGGTTTGGTTTGCATTCATACTGTTCTTTGTCAAACGGACCAAACCGTCTGAACACCTACAACATCTGCCCAATAGGGGCGCTGTCGTCACAAACAAACAGCGACCAAGAAGAAAAGCCGGAGCAGAAGAAGAAGACAAAACGGGGAAATCCAGATCCTTCCACCGGTCTTTTTTCCACATAAACAATGAAAAAAAACACAGAATTTACGCTGTCTTTGATTCACAAGTCGGTCCGCTTTGCTTTCACACCTCCAACGAACAGCGCCAGGGTTCGTTTGGAAGCGGACCGAGACCCCCTGTTTTCAAGCAGACCAGAGTTCGCTTCTTTGGTCCGCACCAGAGATTGTGTGAGCTTTCACACCACTCCAAAGCTTAGAAAATATTCCATCCCTGCCTGAAAAAGTGATATCATCCTTTGAGGTCTATATAACATTCCACCCTTGCCTTTTACCATGATTTCATGCCTACTCACTTGGCACTGTGAAGCCATGCCGTTGTAACTCTTCCTGAATGTGGCTTGGCTAAATCTGAGCTTCTCGTTTGGCTGTCCTCTCTGAGATTGGCAGTCAAACGAGGCTCTTTCCAAAGAATTGTAAATTATTCGCCTATTTTGGGGTCATTCCCAGGTTGATTTATGTAAAAACATGGTCTATTAGCGCCCTGTGAATAAGACATCTTCACTCATTGATGCATTTTCTCTTTCAGACTGATCTCAAAGAGCCGTTTCCCTCCCCCTCCGTCGTCTCTTTCTCTCCCTGACAGGCTCAACACGTCTCAGACCTTTTGTATCTCCATACTGAGTACACACAGATTAAATTGATATTGATCTTTGCCTTCTGGCTCTTAAAAGAAAAAAAGTCTAATTCCCAAAATGCTGTGACCGTAGCAAACTCTAACACACTCTGGAGTGCATCAGCGATGAGATCCAAGCGGCCCGAGCAGGCTAAAGGCAGCAGCGTTTGAGTCAAGGACACCTTGGAGAGAGAGCCAAGGAAAAATAATTAAGGCTGTGTGAGGCTGTAACCAAAGCGAATGCTGAGGACTGTTAACTTTGACGACTGTGCTTCTTTGGAGGGAGTCATTAAAGGAGTGAGTGATCCCCGCCATCACCCTGAATGGACGGATAAAGGCTCTGAGCCCAAACTATTACACTGACCGTATCTCTGAGAGCATTCACAGATTTCTGATGCCAAATACTTCACTTAGAAGTTTATGGAGCACTCAGACAGCTAAGGCAGGCAGCACATGGGCAATATAAGGCTGAGACTGGGCCTCATATGTAAGACACTTTTGACGATCTTTCTAACAACTATGCATGCTGCTGTTGTAAAGAGCGCTGTGTTTAGAATGTCTTTACTGTAACAAAAGTCCACATAGCTTTATAATGAGGTGTGTGGTCCTGGATGGTGAAAAAAACAGACCGAATCAACAGTCTGCTAGAGCTGATTTCTCATTTCATCAGCTCTCATACTTCCAGCTCTGTGCTCCCTCAGGGTCAATGTAGTTTCTGGCAGATCCATTTCCTGGTTGAAACCAGATGCAAAAATTGGAAGACACTCTCATTATTACGTTTTTTTTTTTTTTTTCATTTTTGATCAAAAATGGAAAAAACTAAAAGCACTTAAAACTATGGCTGCAAGCAGCACTGAAGGGCCCTCACATCCTGGCGCACTGCCCAAATGTCAATGGAAATAATTAAGAAACCACCGGTTACCACACACTCATTCCACCTTAGAGTGATAGTAGAAAGCCAACAATATATCTGGCCCAGTAACAAGGCAATCTGATGTGGACTTTCAAAATAAAAGCCTTCTCAAATATGCCATATCCATTGTGCAACTGCTTTACTTTAAAATGAAATAATTACAAAAAAAAAACTGCCCAACGTTCAATTGAAATAATTCAGAAACCCCCTGTTACCACTGACTCATTCCACCTTAGAGGGATTGTTGGACACCCCACAATATATCTGGCGCAGTAACAAGGCAATCTGATGTCGACTTTCAAAATAAAAGCCTTCTCAAAAACTATGACCTTGATTATATATGGGAAATTTTAAGGTAATCACATGTTCAGTATGAGAGTTACACATAATTCCTGGCAAGTTGACAAAATATTCAAGTGCCTGCTGTCTAAAGTGAGGAATCCTTCAAAAAACGCCTCTGTTGTGAAAAAAATATTGCAGTTGTCTTTCTAAATTAGAGCTTAAAAGGTAAAGTCCAGCAAGCGGACTGAAGATATGACTCATTGGAGTTACTTCTGATTGTCAGTAGAGGGCGCTATGATGATTTTTTTTGTATGTAGGTGAGTTCAGTGTGACACTGTTGTCACTGTTGCCACTGGCTAGAGAATTTTGAAGAACATAGAATGAAGTTTTTAAAAAGTTATAAGGCGTTACATTCATTTGGCACCATCAAAAACTTCTTATTGGGAAATTGCAATGAAGCTGGTGGACCTCCTGTAGGGATTTGGCTATGGGTCCATGAACCTTTTTTTGTAGGTCTGATGATGACATATATGCACACAAAAATTCAGAATCCTGGGTTGAACGGTGTGCCGGGGCTGATTTTTTTGGGTGGCAACAAAGACAAAACTAGTGGAGCTATGACCTATTTTTTTCACTTCCTGTTGTCAGTAGGGGGCACTCTGATTATAATTTTGTATGTAGCCATGTTCAATGATTCACTGTTGTCTTGCTAGAGAATTCTGAAAAACTAAGATGAAGTTTTTAAAAAGTAAGTAGAGGTCAAAGGTCATTTGGCACCATCAAAAATCTTATTGTGTAATTTCAATGAAGCTGGTGGACTTCCTGTTGGGATTTTGACATGGGTCCAAGAGGCTTTTATGTAGGTCTGATGATGACCTACATGTATACCAAAAATTATCACCCTGAGCAGAACAGTGTGCTGGGGCTGATTTTTCTTTGTTTACAACACATGAAAAACACACGAAAAATCTGTGGAGAGAATGTTTGACTGACAGAAGGGGGCGCTGTGACAAAGTGATGATATTGATGCATGGATGTATTCAGGAGCAATGAGCATTTATCTTTGTGGAGTTTTGTGATGATTGAAATAAACATGAAAAAGTTACAAGGCAATATTGGTGTAATCTCACAGCTGAAAATTGACATAAACGAAGTTTAAGTTGGTGCTCCAATAACGTCGCCACCCTATGGTGAAAACTCACCAAGAACACAAGTTTGGGTCTCAAGGTTGTCTAGTTTGAGTAAAAAAATATTGGAGTCAAACAGATGAACGCCCTCGGACGAGTTTGTTCAAATGCGCCGAGTGTCCGTCAGTGAAAAAAGGCCAAAAAATGCCAAATTTTTACATTTTGGTGTATGTAGTTCGGTTCCTGTACGTTTTAGAGGATGGTCATAATGTATTTTTTTTTCATCTCATCATGATACATATGTGTGCCGATTTTCGTGCACATAGATATTACCCACGGCCCTATCTTACTTTTGGCACCCCAAGAAAAAACTGCATGACTGACCACCACCAGATGGTTATTTCTCATGGGGGAAAATTTTTGAGAAAAAAAAAAAAAGGGACGTTTAACATATATTGAGGCCCAGAAAACGGGCCTCGAATTGCCTTAATTTTTTTGGACAAACGAAATCCAACAGGGTCCTCACCAACCTTTGATCGGTGCTCGGGCCCTAAAAAAAGGGTCTAATTTCTTTTTCCATTTCTGTTATTTTTTTTTTCTTCATTTATTGAAATACTTGATGGAAAGGAAATCATGTGACCACTGGGGTCAGTTTATTTTCTGGTGGATCCATTTCCTGGTTGAAACCAGACACAAAAATCAGGAGAAACCCTCGTTATTCCTTTTTTTTGTTTTTGACCATAAAATGGAAAAACAAGCCGTTTTTCCATTTTTTTTTTCATTTTGGTTACAAAAACAGAAAAACAAATGACATTTTTTCTTAAAAAAGGGGTCCAATTTTTTTTATTTTTTTTTATAATACTGTAAAATGCAATGAATGGCTCTTGTTTTGACATGGAGGCTTTTATTTTGAAATGTTCACCTCTCTCAGTGGGTGAGTGTATTTTCTGACAGATCCATTTCCTGGTTGAAACCAGACTCAAAAATTGAGAGAAACTCTTGTTATTCATTTTTTTGTTTTTGACCAAAAATTGGAAAAAAACCCCTGAAAAATTAGCAGTTCTTCCACTTTTTCGTCTTGGTCGCAAAAAGCAGTGTTTGATGCAAACCCCCTCCAGCTGGCTGAGTTTGCAGTGTGCAGGATCTTGGATGTGGTTGAACGGCAGTTAGTCGGCTCATCAGATTCATCAGCTGATGAAGTGATCTCCTCGGTAAGAGCCCTGAAAGCCACGGTGTTAAAACGACAGAGACTACTTTATTAGAGGCTGTTGGCAGAAGACCCAAACTAAAACAGTCTGATCCAGTTTTCTGCATCTCTACCTTATCAGTTCCAGCACAGAGAAATCAGAGTGACATGCTGACGAGCACGATTGCCAAATGAATTGCTAAAAAGCTGTAGACGATCAAGACTGGTGAGGACGAGGGATTCACCGAAGTTTTAGAGTGGCAACAGAGACTCATCAACCTGTGATTAATCTGATTAATTCACAGAAACCTGAGATTAACTTGATTAAACCTGTAAGATTTCACAGCCCTAATATTTCCACATCTACTCTCATCTGAAGCCGCCAAAGCTCTCTTGACTTGACCTTCTCGTTTCTCTCCCTCGCTCTTCAGCAGAGAAAACAAAGCCGTGTATTTCTGCAGCCCCCGAGGAGTTCGGAGCACACAGTGGTCATTGCTGATGCAGAGCGTCTATAGACTCCTGACACGGCTCAGACGGGGATATAAGATGCTCTGCAGGCACTCACAATAAGATCTCATTTTCAGAGATGAGCTTCCTCTGGTTATTCCCTAACACGGTTTAGTTCGGACCTAATTTAGACGAGAGCGTGAGTGAGTGTCCCCCGGAGGAGAGCAGGAGAGACTCTCGGAGAAACACAAACTCAGACGGACACAAAGACACAGGGGGAGGCTGAAGAACCTCTCCTCTTTGTTGTTATGGCTGCAGGAGCTCTCTGCAATACGGAGACCTGAGGAACAAAGGCTCTGACAGAAACACAAAGAGCTTTCTTCAAGTCTGGATCTGCTATCGACCTCATTTCTGTCCCTCCGCAGCTATTAGAGAGCAGCAGAGACAAGAACCAGGAGCTGGATGGAGGATGAATTAACTTTAGTGAGACCTCTGGCCTGGGTATGATACTTCAGATATGTGACTCTTTCAGCATCTCAGGATCTGGTTCTCAAGGCCTCCTCTCATCAGATGTGTTTTGTAGTGCATTTACTTTACATGTTTGTTATGTTTTAAGGCTAACACCATGCATTTACCACCAACGTCTGCTCTGACCTCAGACATGCAGCTGGCCTTTGCAATCAGATGTGTGAAATTATTCCTCTAACCCAGTGATACTTAACGTGTGGCTCTTTTGTGATGATCTGTGGCTCTCTTATGTCTTAATTTGAAACATATTCCCATTTTTGCCACTTCTATTTGACACTTTAATCCTGCTTTTTGCAATTTTTATGCCCCTTTTTTACCTCTTTTCATCCATTTAAGCTGCCTTTTGCAAGTAAATGCCACCTATTTCCCATTTTACCATTCTTTGATGCGTTTTGCCCATTTTTCCCACGTTTTCCCTGATTTTTGCCCACATTGGTCACTTTTCACTCATTTTTTACCACTGTTTTGCCACTTTTGGACCATTTTTGCCACCTGTAACTTTTTTTTTTTTCCACTTCTCACACATTTTGCCACTTTTCTCCTATTGTTTGCCACTTTCTGCCCATTTTTGTCACTTCTTTTTGTCACTTTTCACCCATTTTTGACACTTTTATCCTGCTTTCTGCATTTTTTTGCCCATGTAGCCTATTTTTGCCAATTCTCACCCATTTAAGTTGCCTTTTCAGTTAAATTCCACTGAATTCCCAGTTTTCTACCTTTGCTCTGATTTTTGCCCATTTTAGTCACTTTTCTCTTATTTTTTTGCACTTTTGGTACATTTTTGCCACCTGTAACTCATTTGACATTCAGTGGTACATGAACCTGAGCCAGAACTGCTACTGCTTCTGTCTTCTGAGCAGCTTTGTGTTAAAATATGTCTTTAATACTTTCTGACTCTATTCTAACACCTTAAAACACGTGGCATTGAAAAGAATCAAAGTATTGTAAATTCTTCCAGCCCTGCTTGGCATCGTAAACCTTGATGGGCAGCGTTCATGTTTAATTCTGCTCCTCCTGAAGCAACTTCCTGATGAATGCATGCCTCGGTGAGAGCTAAAGATTTAAGGTCGATCCACGCCGCTCTACCACCTCTTCAACCTCGCCCTCTAGGATGATCATCTACTCACCACGTGAACAGCTCCAGGCCGGCATAAAGACAAACCTGTAAAATCCACTGCAGTGATATGCAGATGACTGCCCTCTCTATGCTCCTAACTTTGAGCCGATGAGAGATGCTCTGAACTTTTCTCCCGAACTTTCCCGCTCCGGTTACTGTGTTTACTTGACTCTATTTGACCTTATTCATGTCTTTAACTTCTAATATTTTCTTTGTGAAATGGAGCCAGCAGGTTTTCACACATTAAACACCTCGAGTCCTTTGTCTTATCATCCAAACATCAAAAGTCACTGCACAACCACCCAGCTCTGAAATCGCTGAAGCTTCTCTTAAAACAGCGAGCCTGTTCAATAATAATGGATCTACTCTTTCCTCAGGCTGATCCCTCGACGATGAAACAAACATAAAATCAACAAAGCCTCCTCCGCTGTTACCAGGTCTGCAGAGCAAAAGCAAAATCCTGCACCACACAGGGCGTGTCAAAATACAGAACAAGGTTTATGAGTCAGAAATGTGGACCCCACACAGAGGAAATGACACAAACTTGGAGTTTTCCTCACCTGCTGCCTTATAAAAAGGCTCTGGGTCTGTTTTGGGATAATCAATACTTCCTAAAAATAACAGAATCTGCACCAAAGCTGCAGAAATCATCTCTGAAATTCCCCAGGCCAGACTGCTTCCTGCAAAGGTTGTCAAATTTTTCAATATATCAATAATCTTTAATGCAAAGTCTTTAAAAATAAACAGTCTGTTATTTTAATGATCAATAGTATGGATAAGTCAAAGAGCTTTTAAAAACAACCCACTATGAGTCGTATTTTCATCCTTAAGCTGAGATAAGAGAGAACTGTGGAGATCTGCTCAAACCTGACTGGTTAACATGAGTCTGGTTCTTTTGAGGTTGCTACCTATTACATCCTGGTTTGTTCTTTCGTCTGTAGCTTCATACTACCAACTACTGCAGAGCTGGGCATCCAGGTAATCAATGCCATCAATCATGTAACTACATCGATGCACATACCAGCCTCAGGAGAAAGATGGCTGCACCCTGTCAGAGCGTTTGCACCGATAAAGAGCGAGTTGAGAGGAAAATACCTGCTAACCTCCAGGTGAAACTTAACAGCATCTCTATAACATTCTGCTCTGCAGAGCTCGTGTAACCCAGGTCACAAAATGACCAGATTTATTTCTTTACAAAGGTGATAAAGATAAAAATGTTCAAGTTGTGTTTAAAGAATGTATTGTAAATTTTAAGAAAATGTTTTAAAATGAAATCTGTTAACTGTGACACTTTTTATATCAATTGCCATGATACAAAAAAAAAAAAAAATCTCGTAAATCACTCTTTTTTCTCTTTTCAAATCTCATGCGGTGCTTCCAGCCAATGGTAGCACTCATGCAGTGTTTTTAAGCAGCAAGTATGACACAGACACGGAGAGGCAAAGAGGCGACATCGCTGCAACCGAGTCTGCTCAAACTCTGATTAAAACTTCAGAAACATCATAGGAACTTTTTCATGAATTGAACCTGTATTAAAACCTGTTCAACAACCAAAAGAGCCTGCTGGAACTCGCCAAAGGACAGCACAAAAGTATAGAAACAACTGCGAATTGGCCAGTTTTTTTCCCCGGATCCCCCGATGGCGAGCTAAACCCAGGACAAATCATCATCAACATCATCATCTCCCTTCACCCAACATGGCCTTACCGGGCTGGTAGCACCAACGAACCTTTCCCTTTCCTTTACTAGAATTTAAGTTGACTGTTTAATGAACTGAGATTCGAAGTGCTTGAAAAAAAAAAACATGTATCTTACTGAACCAAAGAGCTTGAAAAAAGACTCACTGTTATTGTTGTTGTTGTGAGAATTTAATTTGTGTGCTTATTTGTTTTGAGTGACCTTATCTGAGTCTCTTGAGTTTGAATATTGATATCAGTTTGTTTCATCCTCTTTTCGAGTCTAGAGTTTTTGAGTTTATTTAGCCTTATTATTTCTTATGTTGGTTATGAGTTTATTCCAAAATAAGTTTAAAAAAGTAAAGTTGTGCTACACTAGACAGAGTAGAAATGATGCATCACAGCTTCAAAACATAAGCATCTCAGAAGAAAGAATCTAGGGGCGATTTACAGGATGGAGTTTATCCCTAAACATATTTAAATGTTTTTAATCAAATGTAAATGACAAGCTTTTAAAATGCATTTGTAAAATCTGTAGTTGCAATATATTAGATTAAAAAAAAATCTCAATTCATCTTCAAAATAACAGATTATTCGATACAGAAACAATTGTTAGGTGTAGCCCTAGCTACAATTGTTTGCAACTATGAATGCTTTATCCTTTCCTCATTTACCTACAGCTCAGGTGATGGAATGGGTCCATGTTGCAGGGATACAATTATTTTAGAAGAGACAGGAGAGTTGAGAGTCAACTTAGCAACCCTTTTTGCTGACTACAACCTGTGTTCATCCATAAGGTGAGTCAGATTAGACCATTTGATGACTACACTGTGTTTTTCACCATGCATTTAGAAAAGTGCTGCAGAAGTTTTGTCTGTCTACCAGAGTCTACCTGAATGGTGCCCAGGACCACATCTCCAAGCCAGACTCGGTGCCCTTGTGCGGTAGGTTTGAATCCACACTGACCCAACAGAACTGGACTTTGGGCTCAGGTCTACTCTCATCCGAGGCTGGGCTCCTAATGTGAAATCAGTTGTTGCATCATCTCATCCAGGTAAAGCGGTGTGAACTGACAGGCTTTCAGAATGAGGCAGAGCCTGTCACAAGTAATCTAGAGCTTCGACTAGACTCAGTGAATCTTTGGTCTGAACCGGACTGGACTCAGTATTTACTATGACTTAGTGCTGGACAAGGACAGATTCATTGATTCAATGATTCATTGTGCTATCTCAGAAACAAGAGAATCCCCAGGACTGGGTGTCTAGGACTCTATTTGTGTTGAAAGCATGCATCAATGATTTTGATTTTAAACTGGAGGCATAATGCAGATTATTCCCTCCCACACACAGCCCTCTGTGGACAGCTGAGTCAGCAAACAGGCCGCTGGATGACAATAAAGACGATAAAATGACCACATCAAACGCCTCCAACATAAACCTCGTCTATCATGAACCATTTCCTGTGATGGATTAGCCAGCTCGTCCCCTGAGCCAGTTCCATCATCCGACACAGAGACGGAGTATCGGTACGCGTCTGAGAGCGCCAGCCTCACCTGTAGGCAGGTCCACGTGCTGCAGCTCGTTCCTCACCAGACCCATGTTGTTTGGAGCAGAAGTGGCAAAAGACAGAAAACTGGTGAGGCTCACCCATTCGATCCCCCTGTGGGAGAAATAACACATATGATTGAGTTTAGTGTTTCTCTCTGGTGTAGGTGTGCTCTATCCCACAGAGCGCTAATGTAAATGAGACCTTAAAACTTCCACTAAATCCATTTCTGAGGAGCTGAAAACTCAAATGGAACCAGTGGGTGAGAAATATGAATAATTTTGAGCAGCTCAGGAGGCAGAAACTCGCCGTAATGAGATGGTAAATAGGCACATGATTAATTAGTCAATTTCAACACTAAATGTAAATGAGATGCTAAGCATCCAGGCCTGCTCTGGCCCGGCTGTTCTGGGCCAAACGTCTGCCCGGCTCATTTCCATAAAGCACCTCCGCTCCCCTCAGCACAGAAAACACTCAGCTTTGAACTCCGTGGACGTCAAAGACTGGAAATAACACCGACGCCGAGCACAGAGGAGGACGCAAAATCTTCAGAAGTGTTTCAAACAAGGACTGGTCTGCAAACTGAAGGGGTTCAGTCATGACTGATACAAAGGTACCACAGTAAAACACGGTGAGGACAGTCAAAGTTGAATGACCAAAATATCAAACAAGCTTGAAATTCATCCAACCATTCCAGAGCAGTGAGGTTCTTCGCAGAGGACGTTACGCAGCGAAGAAGAACTCCAGATGGGGGGCAAGTAATGATTTCTGCATTGCAAAACTGCACCAGAAAGTCATATTTGAGCTTTTTGCTCCACAATAGAGCCTGGGACAGATAATTGCACAATGTACACCTGAATTTAGATAAGAGGCCTGTAGCGCCACATTATGTAATAATGTAACAAATTTTCACTTCATTATGTAATAATGCCCCATTATGTAATAATGTAACAAATTTTCACTTCATTATGTAATAATGCCCCATTATGTAATAATGTAACAAATTTTAACTTCATTATGTAATAACGCCACATTTTGTAATAATGTAATAAATTTTCACTTCATTATGTAATAACGCCACATTTTGTAATAATCTGACACATTTTGTAATAAAATTCTTGAACGCAATATGTAATAAACTTTGCTGCATTAGCTATGTAATACGTTCTTACATATTGCATCAGTTATTACAAAATGCAGGTGTTGCAGTTTTTTTTATCAAGAAAATGTAAGGATTTGGTGCATTATGTAATAAACCACCAAAATGGATGTCTTAATTAGGAAAAAAAAAAGAACATTATACCATCAGAGCAACATTGACTTTAAGCATACCAGCATGAATCGTAAATATCAATTGATTCTAAACCTAGTAGAATGTTTCATTGGTCAAATCTAAATTATAATAACTGAATTCATAGAGAACATGTTTGAAAGCTCCAAGAGACAAAAACTGCACTAAATGGGTGTTACTGGCACGAACATTATCGGTGCACCGAAATGTTGGAAGACATACACACATGCAATCTGGATTATGTTATGCAAATATTATACGTGATAGAAAGCAGACAAAACACAAAACAAATATAGAAAAGAAAATGTAACAAATTTTGCCCTGCATCTGTAGTTATAGGATATGTAAAACAAACCTTCACAATATTTATGAGTGAAAATTAGTCTACAGATAAGAGCTGACAACTTTTTCTCAAAATTCCAGCAAAGAAAAAAGTAACTCGCTCAATACATTTGAAATTGTTTACTGTAGTAGACTTATATACGGAAGTACCGAAGGGTATTGCTGCCATTTATCTTTTTGATGCAAAAGATAATTTACGCTGTTTTTTGTTGGTTTAGTTTTGATGGTCATTTATTTTTAAAAGTGCAACACCTGCATTTTGTAATTACTGATGCAATATGTAAGAACGTATTACATAATGCAGCAAAGTTTATTACATATTGCGTTCAAGAATTTTATTACAAAATGTGTCAGATTATTACAAAATGGGTGTTACTACATAATGAAGTGAAAATTTATTACATTATTACATAATGGGGCGTTATCACATAATGTGACGCTACAAGGCCTATTGCAATATAGTCAATAAGAATTATTTGGTCTAGTTTTAATTTTCCCCTTCCTATTCCCCCTCCTCTACCTCTCCTCAGACGTGCATGCAAACAGGAAGACTTCCTGGTGTGAGGGCCGAGTGTGAGCACGTCAGTCAGAAAATTGTCTGTGTAGTGTTATGATGTACAGAGGTTGCTGCAGAAAGTCTATCCTTGTGGTTCCACGTTCACCTCAAGTTTGTTGTAGTTCTTAATCCGTGAACACAAACTTCTCTCATTAAAAAGGCCGGCTCTGCCTGAACTGATGGTGTTTTCTCCTGATCAATCTCTTAACTGCATTAATTGATTCAATCTGCTGCTTAATTAATCCTGGAGAAATAGTTTCACTGCTAAGTAATAGAGCTCAGCAGGCTGTTGCTGTCTATTTGGCTGGTGCATTGTGGGAAATCAGAGGGTGGTATGGTTTAGATATCACCTTTCATGGATCATTAGCCAAATCATGGTGTGGGAGCCGTGCAGGTTAAATAAATAAATAAATAATAAAGATAGATGTAAATCAAGCACATCGCTGCAGTTAAGCTGGGAAGGATCTGTTTGGTTTTAATGGAGATATATGTTCTAGTCACAAAGAGTGGGGGAGTGAGCCTCGCCTGGAAGAGTTTAACGAAACCCCCACCTCAACCCCCTCAGACACCCCCATAAAAAGGGTCTCAAACATTAAGACTTTAAATAACTATACCAGGGAGAAACAAGAGTCCGTTACTAAATTTGTCTTATTGGCTGATCTCGAGGCACATGGTATCTGTAGTGACAACTTTCATCAAGAAAGGGCTAGATAGTTACCATTCAGGAGCCAACAGCCAAAATCTGCATGCATAAGGCAAGGATGGCATGTTTTATAAGCTCTGAAGACATCATCTTCAAAAGCGAGGATGGAATGTTTCAATGACAAGTCAAGTATGACATCATCTTCAAAGGCAGGCATGAACCAAATTATATGGTAAACATGAAAGGATGGAATCATCTTCAACAGAAAGGATGGCATGTTTCATAAGCCTTGAAGACATCATCATCAAGGGCAAGGATGGAATGTTGTAAAGACAAGTTAAGTACAATATCCTCTTCAAAGGCAGAGGATGGGATGTTTTATAGGCATGAAAGTCTGACATTATCCTCAAAGGCAAGAATGGAATTTTTCTCAGGATTGAATGTATGACATCATCTTCAAAGGCTAGGAAGAAATGCTTAAAAAACATAAAAGGATGAAATCATTTTCAAAGGTAAGGATGGAATGTTATGTGGAGATGAAAAGATGACATCATCTTCAAAGGCAAGGATGGCATGTTTTATAGACATGAAAGAATGAAATTATCTTCAAATGCAAGGATTGCATGATTTATAAGATCTGGTGCCACCCTCTTCAAAGGCAGAGACGAAATGTGTTATAGACATGAAAGGATGACATCATCTTTAAAGGCGGAGGATGGAATGTTTTATAAGCTTTGAAAACATCATCATCAAGAGCAAGGATGGAATGTTGTAAAGACAAGTTAAGTATGATATCCTCTTCAAAGGCAGAGGATGGGATGTTTTATAGGCATGAAAGTCTGACATTATCCTTAAAGACAAGAATGGAGTTTTCCTTAGACATGAATGTATGACATCATCTTCAAAGGCTAGGAAGAAATGTTTCAAAAACATGACAGGATGAAATCATTTTCAAAGGTAAGGATGGAATGTTATGTGGAGCTGAAATGATGACATCATCTTTAAAGGCAAAGATGGAATGTTTTGTAAACATAAAAGGATAACATCATCCTTGAAGGAAGAGGATTGCACGTTCTACAAACATGAAAAGATGGCATCATCTTAAAGGCAAGGATGAAATGTTTAAATGGACATGAAAGGATCAGATCTTTAAAGGCAAGGATGGAATGTGAGATGGACATGAAAGGATAGCATCATCTCCAAATGCAAGGATTGCATGATTTATAAGCTCTGGTGACATCCTTTTCAAAGGCAGAGGACAAAATCTGTTATAGACATGAAAGGATGAATCATCTTCAAAGGCAAGAACAGAATTTTTCTTACACATGAAAGGATGAATTTCATCTTGAATCCACACCTCCAGACTTTACACGGCATGACTGTTGCCATTTCTCTGTGAGCTTTTAAAAACTTTTTTTTTTAGTGTATCACGACTTTCAGGACTGTAAAGATTGTTAAATACCTGATTTTCCATAGCTTTAAAAAGCACTAAATTTGGTCTTTTTGACTTTGCTTCTGAACACAGAAATCACTTCCTGTTTGCCATCTGGAGCTCTTCACAGTGATGTGGCGCTGTCTGAGAACAGCCTACTTTCTTTAAAGCCTCGACTGTTCTCTAAAAGGACTGTCACATAAAAAGAAGCAAACACATTATCTCTCCCTCACACAAAGAGCTTGACATCGCACTCCAATTATGTGATCGCTGTTTGCCTCTAAACATCTAATGAACCTGAAAACAATCAACAGAAAATCAATCAGCCCGCGGCGCTCTGAGGCCTCGGGGTTCCTCCGACCTGTCATTTCACCGATTCTTCATCAAAAAGTGGAATGATCTGAGTGCTGCTGGGAGCAGACCTGCTGACCCGGGAATGTTGTGTGTTGTAGGAAAACGAGTCTCACCTGACTTCACACGAGTGGACACTGAGCTCTTTGTGCAGGAGGCCGCTGGTGAGGTTATAGACGAGCACAGAGCCGTTACTGGTGCCTGGAAGGACAAACAGAGAGAGAGGATGATGAATATGAGATGGTGAGGTTAGAGCTAGGGATGGGCGATAAATCAAGTTTAGACTGTAGACAGCTGAGACGGGATAATTATAACAATATGTTGATGTTTAGTCTAGGAGGACATAAAAGATGTCAGGCAAATGTATTTATTTTAGGAGCATTTTTATTGTGATTAGGCAAAATTAAATGATGTTGATACCAAAGCAACAAAAAAAGAAATTAGACTCCCAACATTTGAAGAAATGTGCAGAAGAAGCCAAAGAAACCCATGTGGGCGTGTCCAGTGGCTCTGTTCTGTACAGTATATAAAAAAGTATTGACCCCCTTGGATGTCTCAGCGATGGTAGTGTCAAGACACCTGTGTCTGAAAGGTCCAGTCACTGCTTAATCAGTATTCATGGCTACCATTACACCATGAAGGCAAAAGAAAACTCCAAGCAGCTCAGTGAAAAGGTTATTGAAAAGCATAAGACAAAAACATCCTCAAGGCTCTGAACATCCCCCAGAGTTCAGTTAAATCCATCATGAAGAAAAGAAGGAATATGTCACATGTGTAAATCTGCCTAGATCAGACCGTCCTCACTAACTGAGTGAGCGTGCAAGAAGGAGACTAGTGAGAGAGACCACCAAGACACCTGTGACTACTCTGAAGCTTCAGCAGCTGAGATGGGACCAGTCAGAGCTTTATGGGAGAGTGGCCAAGAGAAAGACACTGTTGAAGTAAACTCAGATTCAATCTGGACTAGAGTTCACCAGAAGGACTGTGGGAGACTCCATGGTCAAGAGGAAGAAAGTTCTTTGGTGTGATGAGACCAGAATGGAGCTTTTTGACCATCAGACAAGACACCAAACACTGACATCACCACAAACACACCATCCCCACTGTGGAGTGTGGTGGTGGCAGCATCATGCTGTGGGGATGCTTCTCAGCCATGGAAGGCTTGAAAAGGTAGAGGGTAAAATGAATACAGCAAAACATGGGAAAATCCCTGAGGATAATCTTATTCAGTCTGACAGAGAACTACGGCTTGGGAGAAGATTTATCTTCCAGTAAGACAGTGAGCTGAAGCATCCAGAGAAAGCTACACAGAAATGGTTTTAAGACAACAAAGGGAATGTTGAAATGATGTAAATAAACTGACATGGCTACATTGGACAAGCATCTTACAGTCTACCCTCAGTGATCTTTGACGGTGTAGTGTGATAGTTGTTAATCTGAAGAAAACTATGATTTCTGGTCCATGTTTCCCAGCCCTACTGAAAGCATCACTGTGACATCTCTAAACATCCTCCTCTTCCCTTCAGCAGGATCAGACAGGCCGTGTGTCAGTGTGTTAGCTGTCACTGCAGCACATCAAACCCAGAGACGAGCTCTGTTTCACTGTTTGATCCGCTGCCGGGAAAATAACAAATTCCAAACCCGCCATGATTAAAAACTGCTGCTGGCGTTTGACGGTACGATCACAGCTTCATGAGCTCTGACAAAGTGGGGAGGTTTTCCTAATTTATTCACACGAATCAAACCAAAACCTGCTGAGAAGTTTGTATAAATTTAGATTCAACCAACAACTACTTTTTTAAAACATGCAGAGAAAGTTCACCTCTTTTAAAGGTGGAAGACTGGCTCAAATTCAGAGTTGGAACAAGTTTTAAACAAGCCTTGATTGAAAGGAACTGTGCTGAATAATTCTGTTTCCTCTGGGAATTTCAGCTACCCTTTTGCCATTTTAACTCAGAGCTATTGGAGATATTTTTTAGTTTTTTTTTTTTAATTGATTAGTAGTGGATTCTATCCTTGTTTCTTTTCTAAAGAACAGTAAATATTAAGAAGTTCAGCTTTAAACTTCATAAAGCACATATCCTAGCTGGGATGTAATGGGACAGAAAGTCAGCCCAGGACTTTCAGATGGACAGCCCTTAATATTATGCATGCATAATAAAGCCTGCTTGGCTTAATGTGAGGAGAGTATCCATCCACCCACTCTGCCATCAGTGGAGGCTGCAGTGATGGTTGCCTTCTGGAACTTTGTCCCATCTCCACACAGGATCTGTGTGTACTCTGTGTAATTTGCATGTACTTCATTCTCAAAATCAAATTCTTATAAATTGTTTTCCTGCATGTTTTCCTGTCATGTTAGCTGTATACTTGGCACTATTCTTTTATTTCTTGTTGATGATGAGTAACAGACAATACTGGATGGAGTGGTCAACTTTATCCCTTCTAAATATTAAAAGTATTGGCCCAGTCTAATGGCCTCATCTTCTGTCTGCACTAAGCAAGAGTGATGAAGTGGCTGAATGCCCAAGGACCACCCATACAACAACGACCAAAATAAGACACTGAAAAGTAGAGGCTAAGTGATCACAAAGGTTCAGCCCGGGTCTGCTGATTAAGAGTTGTTCTGAACTTCCTGATGTGCCACTCAATTGTCACAGTTACTCTAAAGACCACTCAGCAGTCACAGAGTCACTCTGATGACCACTCAACAGTCACAGAGTCACTCTGATGACACTCAGCAGTCACAGAGTCACTCTGATGACCACTCAACAGTCACAGAGTTACTCTGATGACACTCAGCAGTCACAGAGTCACTCTGATGACCACTCAACAGTCACAGAGTCACTCTCATGACCACTCAACAGTCACAGAGTCACTCTGATGACCACTCAGCAGTCACAGAGTCACTCTGATGACCACTCAACAGTCACAGAGTCACTCTGATGACACTCAACAGTCTCAGAGTTACTCTAATGTGCACTCAACAGTCTCAAAGTCACTATGATGACACCTCAACAGTCACAGAGTCACTCTGATGACCACTCAGCAGTCACAGAGTCACTCTGATGACCACTCAACAGTCACAGAGTTACTCTGATGACACTCAGCAGTCACAGAGTCACTCTGATGACCACTCAACAGTCACAGAGTCACTCTGATGACCACTCAACAGTCACAGAGTCACTCTGATGACCACTCAGCAGTCACAGAGTCACTCTGATGACCACTCAGCAGTCACAGAGTCACTCTGATGACACTCAACAGTCTCAGAGTTACTCTAATGTGCACTCAACAGTCTCAAAGTCACTATGATGACACCTCAACAGTCACAGAGTCACTCTGATGACCACTCAGCAGTCACAGAGTCACTCTGATGACCACTCAACAGTCACAGAGTCACTCTGATGACCACTCAACAGTCACAGAGTCACTCTGATGACACCTCAACAGTCACAGAGTCACTCTGATGACACTCAACAGTCTCAGAGTTACTTTCTAAAAGCACTGGGTAGTTCCAACCCACTGCTTTCAACTTTACAGTCTCCACTGAAATGGCTCCTTATAACTCCTTAACTGCTTCACTACCATTCATTCAAAGGTTGGGGCTGGAATCATCTGGGTAAAGTAACTGGACAGATTGCTGCAAATCTATTCAGCTGAAAAAAAAAATACCACGAATCTTTCTATAGACATCAACGGGACAGACATGCGTACAGACGGAAGACCTGACAGCCTAACATCTCCATCCTCAGCTATCACAGAAACTGACTGACACCAATGAAAATGTGTTTCAGAGCAGACAGAGCTGCAGTCTGCTGAGGTGAACCCCCCTGATGATAAGGTGAACTCTAAAATGAAGGTTTTGAATAGTTTGTTTGGGGATTTTTGCAGACATAATGGCGTTCCCTGACAGACCGGTGGGCCGGAGAATGAGAATCAGCCCATCTAATAATTGGTTTTCTTTTTCAGGTGCGTGCCTCAGCTGTTGCCTCCACATCATAATGTGTTTATTCCTACATTTTGTAGCTGAAGAGTGAACGGTTTTATTCTACTCTTTCTGCAGTTTTATTTTTCTAATAGGATGTAGGAAAGAGGAGCTGTCAGCCCAGCAGGGATAAAAAAATGAGAAATAAATGAGGCATGTCACCATCAGATGATTAGGAGGGGATGTGGGTTTGTCAGTGTTTGTGTTCATGTCACTGAGGAGGCTCCAGGCGCCATACCGATCTGTAACCGAGCTGTCAGGTCGCACAAAGACGGCGGCATCTCAGACAGGAGACCAGCATGCATTGCTGCTGGGGAGCGGGGTTGTCTGTACGGGTTTTGTTAACTCATCTTTGGAGGTAAGGAGCGGAGAGAGTGTCAGAGGGAAATAAAAATACACCCAAGGATCCCCCACCTTCTGTCGAACTCATCAAACTGTGGGTGGCACCATCCGCCCCCGCTGCTTCATTCACACATGAGCTCATCTCAGCCGTTATGTGCAGCCCAGGGGAGGTTAGGAAACTTGGTTTCCCGGACGGTCCTCTAACTGGTGTCACTTCACTGAAACTCTAACAGACAGCGAGCTGTACACAGTCTCCAGGATCTCTGTGGATTTATCAGTGTCCTGTTGAACCAGGAAGTCAAGTTGACTCTGTAGTTCTGTTAAAGTCTGCATAAAACCTAAACATACATGACAGGCAGCAACACATCTCAAAAAAGTAGAGACAGGGCCATGTTTCCTATTATGTAGCATCCCCTCTTCTTTAACAACAGTCTGTAAACGTCTGGGAACTGAGGAGACCAGTCGATGGAATTTTGGGAGAGGAATGTTGTCCCATTCTTGTCTAATGTAGGGTCCTAGCTGTGTCTACATTGCAGGATTTCTCCTTTTCTGATGCTCCAAACATTTTCTATTGGTGAACAGTCTGGACTGCAGGCAGGCCAGTTCAGGACCTGGACTCTTCTCCTGTGAAGCAATGCTGTTGTGATGGATGTGGTATGTGGTTTAGCATCGTCTTGCTGAAATAGTGGCAGCCTTCCCTGACAGTGACATTGTCTGGATGGGAGCATATGTTGCTCTTAAACCTCTCTACTTTTCAGCATTGATAGTTCCTTTCCAGATGTTAGAGCTGCCCATGCCATAGGCACTAATGCAACCCCATACCATCAGAGATGCAGGCTTTAGAACTGAGCCAGGAGAACAAGCTGGATGCTCCCTCTCCTCTTCAGTCCACAGGACACATCATCTGTGGTTTCCTCTGACCACAGAACAGTTTTCCATGTTTCCTCAGTCCATGTTAAATGAGCTTTGGTCCAGAGAAGACGGCGGTGTTTCTGGATCCTGTTCACATATGGCTTCTTCTCTCCATCATCCAGCTTTAACTGTCATTGGTGGATGGCACGGCCAACTGTGTTGACAGATGATGATTTCTGGAAGTGTTCCTGAGCCCATGCAGTGATTTCAGTCCAGAATCATGCCTGTTTTTAATGCCTGTTTCAGCCTTCACAGAGATTTCTCCAGATTCTCTGAATCTTTTGATGGTATTTTGGACTGTAGATGGTGGGATACTCAAAAATTTCTGAAACTGTTCCACAGCTTTTTGCTGAACCTCTGCCCATCTTTACTTCTGAGAGACTCTGCCTCTCTAAAATGCTCCTTTTACACCCAGTCATGTTACTGACTAACTGACATGCCAGATGGATTTGTTTCACACATGCATCTGGAAAACCTTCAATCCTAAGTGTTTGGGAAAGGCCGGAGGATTTGAAAAATATTTGGAGTGTGATTGGATAAAAGTTCTCTCTGTCACATCTTTATGGGCCAATCAGAGCAGCAAAACATGTGACATAGCCGCGACCGAGGTGTACGTGTGCAGCTAGGAGTAACATTAACCATGGCGACTGTAGACATGTCAGTACACGACTTTTGTTGTTTTTAAAAAGAAAATAACTCACTGCTGTTCTTTGTTCTTTTAACCAAGAAATGTCGTGAAGTTCTGATACAACTGGCGCTTTAGCAGCCTTCACGCTAATGTTTTCCGCTGTAACGGCACGGCCTCTTGTTGCTGCTGACTCCGTCCCGCCCAGAAGTACTGACCCTCATCGCTGATTGGTCCTGTCACTTTCTAACCGGGCCCAAACGGTTCAGGCGGGAGCTTTGCGAGATTGATTCGCCATTGAGAAACACAGAAATGGGCGTATCCATCTGCTTTGCAAGGTTACAGCTAACCCCATTAGCAGTAAAATGATTCTCCAGCTGTTTCCCATTGGTACCACTTACTTTTCCAGCCTTTTGTTGCCTGGTGCCTACATTTTCGAGACGTGTTGCTACAGTCAAGTTCAAAATGAGCTAATATTTTTTTATGAAATGGTAAAATGTCTCAGCTTTAACATCTAATATGTTGTTTATGTTCTATTGTGAATCAAATATGGGTTTAGGAGATTTGACAGTCATTGACTTCTGTTTTTATTTATATTTTACATAGTGTCCCAACTTTTTTGAAATTTTAGTTGTTAATTATGTAATTATTACCAGGTGGTTCAGTGATTTAATGAACATCTACATGCTACAGACTGTATTTATATAACATTGTAAATATGTAAATACCTTTCAATAATATTAATATTTTTATAGCAATGCACACTTTTGTTTCCCTCTTACATATGTGCTGCTGATTCACTGTGCTCTTATCTTACTAATTAATAAAAAAACAGTCTGAAAACTCTTGATAATGAAAAGTATTGACGGCCTTCGTGATCGACTCCAGCTGCAGCCGCTCCATGATTCCTAAACTCAGTAAACAGATGTCAGACCAGAGAACGGCTTCATTAGTGAGAACGGCGAGTTTGGTTGGAGCCTTTTGACTTTTATAAAACACACCTGAGTCGAACATGTGAGTAACAGATGGAGGGGAGCGGGAGCTGTCCCTTCAGGTCGTTTAAAGTCTTGCAGCCATTAATTATAGCGCGATCTGTGCGTCCCCTACACATCAGAGAGAGAGCCGGCGAACATGGAGGGAAGATGTGTAGGTTGAAGGTGGTTTTATTGATCTGCTTGTCTGTGGGTGTCAGAGAGGCAGTGTATCTTTGAGGGATGATTAAATTATGTGGGCTATGTCAGGGACCGAGTGTAGACGATTTTTCAGCCTGACAACTAAACCGAAGGATGGCTGCTCTAGGGAGGGAGCGGAGCAACGGCAGGGCCTTAAATGGAATCTGGTGCAGAGGCAGGGAATGTGGCAGTGCTGATAAACACAGACGCTCACGCACTAAGCAAACAAAGCAGGGAGAAAAACAAAAACCGGGACATATTACATAAAAGATCCCATTTAAACTGAGACTTGCATTATTTTATGCATCATTACTGAGACTGATAAGGACAGAGATTTTGCAGAATTGCAGCTCTGACCTAAAGCAACAAACGCTCTCTCTCTCTCTCTCTCTGGTGGAGCAGCTGTCCTAAGGGAGTAATAAAGGAGGCTGGTAATTGAGATAGACAGGGTTCATATCAGAGACCCAGGCCAGGTCCCTAAAGTCCAGGTCCTTTAGTCAGACTGCCCCTGAATCGAGAAGAGGGAGTCACAATTCATGTGGATCAAGTTGAGCACAAAGGAGATGTGAATGAGAGAGGCTCTAAATATGTACTGTCTCTTTAAAAACACCAAATCAGCTCCTAGTCCATCCTCTGAGCTGAACGATGCATACAGAAGAAAATTCTAAAAAATTAAAGATAAAATAAAAATCGACAACCTTGTTAAGCAGCCACAAAATTACAATTGAAAATAAAAATTCATAACTATGGGAAAATCTGGTTCTCATCTGGTGGTTCAGGACCCAAAAGTGGATCGTGAAGCTCCTTTTCAGTGGAAAAGGGGTGTAAAAACCCTGAGTGGACATTAGTGGTGGGCTATAATGTTGTCACCGGTAAAAAAATCTTCCACATAATACATTTTTGTGACACTGTCACAACCGGTTACACAATCTCTGTCCCAGTTCATCCCAAAGGTGCTGGATGGGGTCGAAGTCAGAGCTCTGTGTGGACCAGTCGTGCTTCATGAAACCATGTCTTTCTAGTCCTGCTTTGTGCTCTGGGGCACAGTAATGCTGGAATAGAAAAGGACCTTCACCAAACTGTTGCCACACAGTTGGAAGCACAGCGTTGACCAGAATGTATTAGTCTGCTGAAGCATAAAGTTTGGCCTTCACTGGAGATAAGGGGTCTAGCCCAGACCCTGAAAAACAGCCCCATATATCCCTCCTCCACCAAACTTTACAGTCAGACAGGTAATGTTCTCCCAGCATCCTCCAAACCCAGACTCACCCATCTAACTGTAAACAGAGAAGCATGACTGGTAACTCCAGTTTCCCACAGACACTGGACTTGATGATGTGGGGCTTGCATGCAGCTGTTGCCATGGAAACCCATTGATGAAGCCCCCGCTGCAGTTTTAGTGTTTACATCAATGCCAGTAGAAGTACTGTAATTTTTGGATCAATTAAATCCCACAAAAAGCTCACACGCCTGGAGATGATAGGAAGATCAATCCACATTGGCAGGTTTCTTCAGCAGAGAATAAATGAATATATAATCTAATCAGGGGGTTAGGTTATTCCACGTTTGACCTTACGCCGTCCTCTACATCAGCAGCCATTAATTTCCTGTTTGGCGTTAACGGTGATGGAGTCTTTCATTATCAGAGCTTATTATGTCTCACTTTGAGACACAAACTGATAAAGCTGCTGGACACAACGGATGAAAACACGGATCTCTGCTGAGTAATGGTGCGGCTCTCCTCTCTCCCTCAGTCTTATTTCATAAATCAAACAAGACAAGCCTCGTCCTGCTCCGATAGAGAGCAGAGATCTGATAAATGACAACCACCAACACATCGTACACTGCAGCAACTACACGTCTAAGAACAGAGACTGACTGGGCATGACAGAAGGCAGATGTACAAACACTCGCCAGGACACAGTCAGAGGGCTTCAGGTCAGGTCAGGTATAGGAGCATGTTCTGGTTCAGCACTTCATCACGTCAGCCTCGGTCCTGTACTGCTCCAGACTGCAGTGTTAACTTCGTCCACTAAAACTATTTGTCGACAGCTTTTTTTTCCATGACAAAAACAAGACTAAGACTAACAAAAATAGATCTGTGATGACTAATACTGACAAAAATGAAGTTTAGTTTTCGTCAAGATGACTAAAACTAGACTAAAACTACAAAGGATAGAAATGACTAAAATGTGACTAAAACTAAAATGCATTTTATTTAAAGACTAAAACCAAGACTAAAATTAAAAATAGCTGCCAAAACTAACACTGCCAGACTCCTTCGGACCATCTTCCAGGGCTGCCCCATCTGTCCAGGGAGCTGATCCCTCCACAACACATGCGGCTACCTCTTAAGGTCTGGTCCAAGCCACCGAGTCCTGAGCACCCAGAATGTGGTGAATGTGGTGCAGCAGTGCAGCTGCCACTCCCGTATCGAGCGGTTAACGCTCCACATCCCTGCTCTCCTGCTACTGAAATGATATGTGTCCTACTAATGAAGTTGTATAATGGAGTGTGTGTAAAAAAAAATGTGTGTATCTTATTAACATAAAGGAATGCACTCGTTCAGTGGTTTTCAAAGCATGAGGAGGGCCTCCCCTGGGGGGCGCCACAGAGCTTCAGGGGAGGCGCGGAACCATAAATCAGAAAAAAAGTGATTTGCTTTGCTAACTTCTGCTGTGCATGGAGCAAAATAAATCGACTTCTAGTTACTTTAAGGTAGCGATACTCAGCGTGTGATTATTATTGGCTCTTTGATGTCTTCATTTTAAATATCATTTCCCCAAAAAACCTTACAAAGGGGAACTTTTATGCCCCTTCATACCATTTTTTATTACACTTTTCATCCATTTAAGCATCCTTTTGTCATTAAATACCCCTTTATCTTACTTTTGCCCATTTATGCCACTTGCTTTTGCCACTTTTTTCCAATTTTTGCCCCTTTTCACTGTTTTTTGCCATTTTTTCATCCAATTAAGCATCCTTTTGTCACTAGATACCACTTTATTTCCTACTTTTTCACTACTTCAGGTAGTATTGGCAGTAAATTCATTACTGAAATCAAATAACTGATTACCTGGTAAAGACGGATGTTTAAGAACATTTGCAGACAAAAAATATCAAAGATATAAAAATGTTCAAAATATTTAGAATTAGACATAAATGTTTGAAAATATGGTTACTTTTTTTTTTTTTTTAAATCTGAATCTTTATGTGGGTGGGGGTTCACTGAATGAATAACTTTCTCTTAGGGGAGGCTCACTCTCACACACTCTGAAAACACCTGCACTAGTTTATGTTAAGGTATATGTGGCATTTTTAATGATTTTCAGTGGGACTTCTTTTGTCAGAAACAAACATGTCAGTTTTTGTGTAGCTTAGCCATTTTAGGCTTATTCAAGGACCTGAGATGACAATTCTAAAAACGTTTACAAATATCCTCTAGAAAATTTGACCTATATTCATTCAACATGGCTAAAATGGCCTGAATAAAAAACTGAAATGGCATAAAAATGTTAAGCTCAGCATAGAACCTCAGAATTTCAAGGGGATGAGATGCTGGTGAGGAGCGCTCTGAAAGTGAGGTGAGGACTACCAGTGCCAGAAACATCAATTCCTGTATTTTTTAAAGCTGTAGCTTTGGGAGTGGAGAAAAAATGAAAACAGCTTGAGTTTCATGCAATGATAAGTTTTAATTAAAACTTTCTGAACTTCTTTATAATCTTTTTACAACTAAATAATTCTCAGGGTGAGTCAGGGTGCTGTTGTTGCACTTTCACTAGTGTGGACACGCTGGTGTCTCTTCAGGTGACTTGACTGTCGGAACCACTTCCCACACTCCTGACACCCATAAGGATTTTCTCCAGTGTGGATCCTGATGTGAACTGTCAAGGTGCTTGATCGGCTGAAAGTGTTCCCACATCGTTCACAGGTGTAGGGCCTTTCTCCTGTGTGGACTCTCTTGTGACGCTTCAAAGAAGAAGGCCAAGCAAAAGCCCTCCCACAGTGGTCACAGGAGTAAGGCTTCTCTCCTATGTGAACTCTCTTGTGGCTGTTCAAAATACTAGGCTGAGTAAAGCTCTTGCCACACTGGTCACAGGAGTAAGGTCTTTCTTCCATGTGGATCCGCTGGTGAAGCATCAGCTGTCTGGATCTATGGAACAACTTCCCACACCAGTTACAGCAGTGAGGTTTCTTCCTAGCTTGGATTCTCCCGTGATGCTTCCAGAGGTGCTGTTCACAAGTTCTCTCCCCACAGAAGTCACAGGGAAAACCTGTTTCAGGATCAGTGGAAGGTCGGGTTTGTTCCTCCTGGCGAGAGCTGCTAGGATTCCTTCCAGGCTGTTCCTGCAAAGACACAACAGGACAGAAAAGGAGACGATCGTAAGACGGGATGAAACAATCAGTTCAGATAGCTGCACCTGTCCTACCGTGAAGTACTAAAATTGACTCAATGCATCTTGAAACCAGGCCACTGTAACTGAATATTGTCACAATTCAGTGTTTCAGATCCTTAAACTAATTTTAATATTAGACAAAGATAATCTGAGGAAATGCAAAAGTCAGTTTTAAATTTGGGATTTCATTTTTCAAGGGATAAAAGCCATCCAAACCTACTTGGCCCTGTGTGAAAAAGTCATTGTGCTAGTCAACCCAGACATCCTCATCCCAGCAACACTTACAAACAGCTTCCCAGCTGAGGAAACCAAAGACAAACCGGTAACTTTCCTACCCCCAACTACGCCTCGAGATCCTGTCCATGAAAATCACAAACAGAATCAGAAATAAGGGGCAGACACAACTCTCACTTTGGTTGTACAAGAACCCAATGACTCACCACAACTGCCCTGTAACCACATATTCCTACCTTACTGCCCACATGACCCCCAGAAAGGACGCTACTGTAGGCCTTCTCCTAGTCCGCAAAACACATGTAGACTGGAGCAAACTCCCATGCTGCCTTAAGGAGTCCTGCAAGGGTAAGGAGCTGGTCCACTGCCCCATGATCAGGATGGAGTCTGCATTGTTCCGCCTGACTCTGAGGTTTGACAGTCAGCCAGAGTCTCCTTTCCTGTACCCTAGAGCAAAAATTCCCTGGGAGGCTGAGTAGTATGATACCCGATAACTCAAGCCCACCCTAGGGTCCCCTTTCTACAAAGCGCGAACCACCACCCCGGTCTGCCACTCCGGAGGCACTGTCCCAAACCTGCTGATGCTGCAACCCTCCAATCCAAGGTGTCCACCAGCAGGTTCTAAGGTCGCTGTTACCAAAGGCACCGACGGTCTTCAGGCTGCAACTCCTAACAACCATTTCCACAATGTAGGCAGCTGAACACGGAGCACTCAGACTCCATGTCCCCTTCCTGCCCCGGAATGTGCAAGAAGTTTATCTGGATGTGGAAAATAAATGGCCAGCTACCCTCTGATTCACTGAAGAAGTCTTCAATATATCACCGCTCAGCCAGGGGCCTGTGAGTATCCCAACTCCCCTCACCCTTGGCAACTTGGCAACTCTGAATAAGTAGAGAGTCAAGCCCCTCTGCAGGAGTCTGGGTCTAGAACCCTGGACTAGGGCCGGACAATTAATTAGATTTTGATCGTGATTTCAATTTTGGCTTCTCATGATCATAAAAAACATTATAATCAAAGAAAAACGATTAATGTGTGCTTCAAAGAGTATTTCTGGGTTGTGTTTTTGGCTGTGTTATTAGTGTTTTTCGCATGTAGCAAATTTTGCAAGTTTTACAGGAGCGCATATAGATTGGATATTTTTTTTAATAGTTTTTTTATTGCTATTATTTAATATATTTTTTTTATCATTTTACTTGTTATTAATTTATTTCTGATTGTTCTTTTAAGTTGTGGTTCAATAAATACTCAAATTTTGAAATCAATGAATAATAGTGTTTATTAATCGTGATTTCAATATCAATCAAAATAATCGTGATTATTATTTTTGCCATAATCGTCCAGCCCTACCCTGGACCACTTGCTGTAAATCAGGGGTGTCAAACTCCATCACAGCAGGGGCTGGATTCTGGATTCAGGTCCAACCTGAGGGCCTAACAGGGTCACCTTTTTAACCAGAAACTGTCAACCTCATTTCACTAGTAAAAAAATATGAAATAAAACCTGAGCACTGATGATAACTGATTTTGACATTTAAAAAGTTAAAAAGATAAGTTTAAAGGCTCACAATCTGAGAAAAGTAAATTAATAAGTTCAAAAAGGGCAAAACATGAAATTGAAATTGAAAAATAATGTTTTTAAAATGGCAAATAAGTTAGAAATAAGTGAAAATAATGAGTTTAAAAGGTCAAAATATGAAATAAAATTAGTAATCATGAAATTAAAAGTCAAAATATGATTCAAAATTTTAAATTGTGAATCTAAAAGGTCAAACTATGGGATTATAAAGTCAAAGTTTGGAGTTGAAAACATGAGATAAAATACAAAATAAATGGTTGAAAAGGTCAAAACATCACTTAAAAATTAGAATTATGAATTTTAAAGCTCAAAATATTATATGAGAAGTCAAAATTATACGTTAAAATGCTCAAAGTATGAAATTAAAAGTCAGAATCCTAAGTTTGAGTCCTAATTGTGAGATGCTAAATTGAATATGTGAAATCAAAACACAAATTAATTTCTTTTCCCACATTCCTGACTTCTTATCTAAATAGTTTTACTCCTTACTTTTCAGATTTTATGACTTAACAAGGATATCTTAAATCATCAAGGATAAGTTCACATTTTTATACTTGAGGAAATCTGCAGACCTCAGACTGATGGGCCAGTTTAACAGAAATATGAGATCATCTTGAGGATTTAACTGTTCCACGGGCCGGATTTGGCCCCTGGGCCTTGAGTTTGACACCTGTGATCTAAAGGTTCAGTGAGTAGAATGGAGGATATTAGAGAATTCTAACTGTCAGATTCTACAAGGCTCTGGTCTGTTGGTAACCGTAGTAACCAGTGGAATCTAAATCCACATAGCTCTTATTTGGTCCTTCTGTGGTAAACATGGAGGTTTGAGATGGCTCAGAATGATTTAAGGACATAAAAATCTATTATCTATAATAATCTAAATCTAAATCTAAATAATAATCTATATAAAACTATTTTTATATATCCAGCTGATTAAACACTGATTTAATCCTCCTCATAAATATTATGCTCCATTTTTACCAAGCTTGTTGGACTAAATGCTCCTAAATATCGACTTTTAACAGTGTTAAAATAACTCACCACTTCAGCTGAGCTCATGCTGCCAGTTTCAGTCTTGTTCTCAGGATGCTCCAGTTGTGAATCCACTCTGAGATGAACAAATAAGTCAGAGAACAGTCAGATAATCCAGATTACAGCAGAGTACAATGGTGTGACAGCATTAATCTAGTCAGACATTTCTAACTCTAAAAGCATTTTAAGGCCTCATGATTAAAGTTACTGGTTCTCTCAGTAACAGCAGCTGAAGCTCCTGTTTCTCTGGTAAAATCTCTGACTTAGCAGCTAACTTTGATCAGATATTTAAATAAATTTAATATTTAAACACTGATGATTAACTAGAAATGAAACAGAGAGCTTGGGAAGGAGTTGTCTTACCTTCAGAGTGACTTTAGCTGTCTCTGCTAACATGCTTCTTCCTCGTCGTCTCGTTGTTGACGCATGCAGAAGATTGAACAGTGGTTTGACAGATGCACTTGTGGTTTCCATGGTAACAGAGACTCATTCCACAGACACAACATTCTAGGGGAGTTTTACAAATAAGCACCCCAGAAACTATGGGCAGGTCAGGTCAGGGATGGGAGCAAATGCTGATTCAGCACTTTGCCACATCAACCTCAGTCCCTTACTGCTCTGGCCTCCTGATGACCATCATCCAGGCCTGCTCCAGGACCACGCCCCATCTCTCCAGATATCCTGGACCAGCCCACCGGGTCATGGGCACCGAGTATGTGGTGAGCTGGATGAGGCCCTGGCAAGCGCGCAAGGTGCCCGCAAAAGTGCAGCTGCCATTCTCGTATCAGACAGATGACCCTTCCTATCCCAGCCCTCGTAAGCAAGTCAGCATTAGACACACGGTGTAAGAATGAAACCTAAAGTGCAAAGGCAGGTGAACGACTCTACACTGGAGAGGGCTGGATATTAAAACAGGTTATAAGCTCATTTTAGCATGACATACAGATACAGACTGTGCTTTCTGTCCGTGCTCTTGTACGTATTTGTGCACGTTCTCTTGAAGCTTGCAAATACAGGCCAAACATTACAATACCACCAGTACTTGTGGGGGTCAGTGTTGAGTTATATAGTCAACAGTTTTTGGATGTCTACACCTCACTGCTGCTTAAAAGAAGGAGGCAGAGCATGCACGCAGTTTCATTAACAACTACTGGTCTGGCAGGTAAAAATATTGGCCTCAGTTTTGAGAAAAATGAACAGGAAGTGGTGTGACCAAGGATTTCTTATGGACATGATTTGTGTTTCAAATCATGTTGACAACAAGGGAGAATTTTTTTTTAGTTTTTTTTTTTCGTACATGGTCACAGTCAAAAAGGAGCTGACTTAATGAACATTTAATTTCAATATGACAACCCTAATCCCAAAAAAGCTGGGTTACATAAACAACTTTCTTACCATTTCAGGAAAATATGAGCTCATTTTGAATTTGATGGCAGCAACACATCTCAAAAAAGTTGGGACAATGCAACAAAAGGCTGTAAAGGTAAGTGTTTCTAATGGAAAACTGAAGCAGCATTTTGACACTAGCTAGGTTAATTATCAACAGGTCAGGAACATGACTGGGTATAAAAGGAGCATTTTAGAGAGGCAGAGTTTCTCAGAAGTAAAGATGGGCAGAGGTTCACCAATCTGTGAAAATCTGGATCTAAAAATTGTGGAACAATTTCAGAAAAGATGTTCCGCAAAACTTTGAATCTCTCTCCATCTACAGTCCGTAATACAAACAAAAGATTCAGAGAATATTGAGAAATCTCTGTGAGCAAGGGACAAGGCTGAAGGGGCCCTCAGAGGCCACTGCATTAAAAACAGGCATGATTCTGGACTGAAATCACTGCATGGACCCAAGAACATTCCAGAAATCATCGTCTGTCAACACAGTTGGCTGTGCCATCCACCAATGACAGTTAAAGCTGGATCATAGAGAGAAGAAGCCATATGTGAACAGGATCCAGAAACACCGCCGTTTTCTCTGGACCAAAGCTCATTTAACATGGACTGAGCAAACACAGAAAACTGTTCTGTGGTCAGAGGAAACCACAGACGCCGTGTCCTTTGGACTAAAGAGGAGAGGGAGCATCCAGCTTGTTCTCCTGGCTCAGTTCTAAAGCCTGCAGCTCTGATGGTATGGGGTTGCATTAGTGCCTACGGCGTGGGCAGCTCTAACATCTGGAAAGGAACTATCAATGCTGAAAAGTACAGAGAGGTTTAAGAGCAACATCTGCTCCTACCCAGACAACGTCTCTGTCAGGGAAGGCCTTGACTGTTTCATCAAGACGATGCTAAACCACATACCACATCAATCACAACAGCATGGCTTCACAGGAGAAGAGTCCGGGTCCTGAACTGGTCTGACTGCAGTCCAGACCTTTCACCAACAGAAAACATTTGGACCATCAGAAAAGGAAACATCCAGGAAAGGACGACCCAGCCAGAATCCTACACCAGACAAGAATGGGAAAACATTCTTCCCCCAAAACTCCATCAACTGGTCTCCTGACCTCCCAGATGTTTCCAGACTGTTGCCAAAAGAAGAAGGGATGCTACACCCTGGTAAACATGGCCCTGTTCCTACTATTTTTTAGATGAGTTGCTGCCATCAAATTCAAAATGAGCTCATATTTTTCCTGAAATGTTAAAACGCCTCAAATGTTTCTCTTCTACTGTGAATCAAATCTGGGTTTATAAGACTTTAACATCGACTTCAGTTTTTTTTTTTTTTTTTTTTTTTTTTAATTTAGAAAGCGAACCAACTTTTTTGGAACTGTGGCTATAGATGAACACAGTTTAAGCGGTCATTTGGTCCCCTATTGTAAAAACAGTAACACAACCCTATTAAACCATTCCTGGATAGTACTCTAGTACTGTCTTTGAAATTAACCCCCGCTGACCAGACTGAAAACCAGCCCCTGTGATTGGTCGAGCCATTTTCCCGTGAGTGAGCATCGTGTTCATAACGTACCCACAGCCAGCAGCGGTTGGTAGTGGTTGATGTTCTTGGTGGTAAGAGGAGGACACATGCGGATGGCGAAGGGTGGCAGCGGAAGGCCTGACAGCAGACCGGTGAGAAGGAACTTCAGCTGCACTTCCTGCTGGTTGGACGACGGAGGCGGAGTCTCTCCGGCGATCAGCGTCTGACCTACGAATCAAAAACATTTACAGCATTATAAAAGGAGTGACTGGGTCCCATTCAGCATGTTAGACATTATCTAAAAACATAATCCAGGGTAAACATGGTGTCTGTTTACTGAAAAACCATCTCTATGACTGAAGCTCCATTAAGAATATCCTATTATGTTGTTTACTCCTGGTCGCACTCCTTTATTATCCTGTATGCGTTAAAATAAGCGTGTCCCATGTAAAAATAATGTGTTCATTAAAACCACTGGAGCTGATCTAATTTAGATGATGTGTCTGGAAAACGTCTGCGCTGGGATGATTTCCTTAAACGGATCTTTATATTCTCTATTCTTCAGTTTGATTTGTTAACATCCTCAGAGAGAGTTTGAGGAGGATTTATGGAGGAATCCTGCAGCAGTCGACCATGACGCTATTTCATTAACACAGCAGACACACTTTAGATTTCTCCCTGCACGACTCACTGGCAGACAGAAATGTGGCTTTAGAAATGTTAGACTACAGCGGAGGAGAAGCCTGGCTTTATTTTGCGTGTGTGTTAAAATAAACTAAGATATCAGAAAGCAACAATTAAGATACGAAATAAACTGCAAACAAAGGCGTCCTAAGGGTAAGAATGTCCATATAAATGGTACCTTTTGATGCCATGTGTTGTACATACACTATATTGCCAAAAGTATTCGCTCACCTGCCTTGACTCACATATGAATTTAAGTGACATCACACTCTTAATCCATAGGCTTTAAATGTTGGTCCACCCTTTGCAGCTATAACAGCTTCAACTCTTCTAGAAGGCTTTCCAAAAGGTTTGGGAGTGTGTTTATGGGAATTTTTGACCATTCTTCCAGAGGCGCATTTGTGAGGTCACACACTGGTCCCACAACCCTTAGACTGCCTGTCAACAATCCTGTCTCTGAGCTCTGCAGCTCTGCAGCTCCTTTGAACTCATGGCTTGGTTTTTGCTCTGTCATCATCCCAACAGTGAAGCGTGGTGGCAGCGTCATGCTGTGGGGGTGTTCTCAGATATCACTGTCAGCTGTGAGGCCTTCTATAGAGAGGAGTGTGCCTTTCAAAATCATGTCCAATCAGTTTAATTTAGCACAGATGGACTCCAATCAAGGTGTAGAAATATCTCAGCAAATATCAAAGAAATGGGCAGAACCAGAGCTACATTTACAGCAGTGATACTTAAGGTGTGGCTCCAGGGCCACATGTGGCTCTTCTGTGAGGATTTGTTGCTCTTTTGTGTCTAAATTTGAAATATTACCACCTTGGAAAACCATATAAAAGGGAAACTATGACCTCAGAATTATCCATTCTGACATGCTGTTTTGCTGCTCTTTTTTTTTTTACCCTTTTTTCCACTTGAATCCCATTTTTACCTGTTTTCACCAGAGTTTGCCTCTTTTATCCTGCCTTTTTGTAAATTGCATTTTCCCTTTTTTTGCTACTTTTGCCCATTTTTTGCCATTACATGTTAGTTTTTCACATTTTCCCCCACCTTTCTGGTGCTTTTTGCCAATTTTAGTCACTTTTAACTCATTTTCCCACACCTTTTTGCCAACTTTAGTTATTTTTCACTCATTTTTCACCACCTTTTGCTACTTTTTGCCAAATTTAGTCATTTTTAACTCATTTTCCCCCACCTTTTGCTGCTTTTTGCCAAATTTAGTCATTTTTCACTCATTTTCCCCCACCCTTTGCTACTTTGTGCCAACTTTAGTCATTTTCACTAAATTCCCCTATCTTTTTGACGCTTTTTTGCCAAATTTAGTTATTTTTCACTCATTTTCCCCCACCTTTTTGATGCTTTTTGCCAAATTTGGTCATTTTTCACTAATTTTCTCACACCTTTTTGCTGCTTTTGGCCAATTTGAGTCACTTATCACTCAATTTTGCCTAGTTTTTGTTGCCTTTCTTGCCATTATTGCAATCTGAAAGCAATTTTTTGTCACACCTCACCCATTTCTGCTACTTTTTCTCCATTTTTTTGTGTCACTTTTCACCCATTTTTTGTCATTGTCTGCCTATTTCACCACCGTTCACCCATTTTGGCCATTTTTTTGCAGCTTTTTTACCTATTTGGCCAGCTTTAACTTTTTTCATTGCCACTTTCACCCATTTTTCCCTGCTTAGATTGTGGCTCTTGCAAAGGTGTTTTCAACAATTTGTCTCCTTGGTTGAGCAGGGTTGAGAATCACTGATTCACAGTGTTTTTATAGAGGCTCTGAACACATATGTCAATGTGATATTTCAGCTTTTATTTTTTAAAGATTTGCAAAATTTCTAAAATTCTGTTCTCACTTTGTCATGATAGGGTACTGAGTGAAGATTTATGTGAATAGAAATGACTGTTAACCTGACACGTCAGATGGATGTGTTTCACACATCCATCTGGGAATGCTTCAATAGGAAACATTTGAGAAAAGGCAGAGGATCTGAAAAAAACTTGGAGTGTGATTGGATGAACGTTCTGTCTGTCACATCTCTATGGGCCAATCAGAGCAACAAAACACGTGACGCAGCCACTATCGAGCTGCGCTTGCGCAGCTACGGGGAATAACGTGAAACATGGCGCCTATAGACATGTAATACTCAACTTTTTGAAAAGAAAACAACTCACTGCTGTTCTTTGTTCTTCTTTTAACAAAGAAATGTCGTCAAATTCTGATAAAACTGACACTTTAGCAGCATCCACGCTAAGCTCTTTTGCCATAATTGCACCGGCCTCTTGGTGTTGCTTGTTTATTTCACAACTCTACCGTGCCTGAAAGTACTGCCCCCCGTCGCTGATTGGTACTGTCACTTTCTAACCGGGCCCAAACGGTTCAGGTGGGAGCTTAACAAGATGGATTCGCCAGTGAAAAACAAGGAAATGTGCGTATCCATCTGCTTTGCAAGGTTAAATGACTGTAACATCAGGCTGAGACATAACAGAACCAAAAAAATTAAAAACTTTCTGAGTGAGCTGTGTGTTTCTGTGCCACGTTCTGGGTGATAGCATTAAAATAAACAGGATAATGATGATCAAACACCAAACAAACTGTGTTGCATCAGAGATGTGCATTTATCTGTCCTCTACGTTTTTATTCCAGAGCTCATTACGGGTAAAACTTTTAGCTCGGTGTCACCCATCAAATCCAAAGTTCTTCTTTTAATCTGTTTAATTGCTGCAGAAAAACACCAACGTTGTTTGTTTTCTGAAGCCTCTGGTGTCGACTCAGGCCGTTAATGAGCTAAAAAAGAGCCGTGAGTCGAGACAATAAAGACACAAACCAATGTTTTATCTATAAGCTCCATCCATTTTAGGCTTTATGGCTGCTTTTATTATGGTTGATGCTGCTTTTTCTCTCTGTTCTGACGGCGATCAGACTGTTAATGACCTCATTTAATACTTCCTTTATGGCCGGTCAGATCTGCTGCAGAGCTACAGGACATCCTCTGAGGGGAAAATAACCTTAAAGTTATAATTAGTACCACTGGAAAACTTCCATCAGACTTCATTTCAAGCACCGTAACAGCTGTCCATGCGTTGGAAAGTAGATGTCTCTTTAAATGAGCACATGCAGGGCAGAGGATGTTTGGGCTGTCACAATGAGAGTTTTAACTTTGATGTGACTCTAGTCGATTTTAGACACTAGAGATACTTCAGCTGACAGATTAGAAAAATATGTTTAGGTCCTGGGCACCCAGTCTCAACCATGACAGACAGACAGGAGCACAGCTGACCCCTCCCATTCCCTGACTCTCCTGAGTCAGCATTAGAAACACGGTCTAACAACGATACCCCAAAAGAGAAGTCACCACAAAGGAGTCTCTGTCCATCAGACCAGGTCCAGACCTCACATGACCAAGGACCACGAGCCCAAAGACTCTGACTTAAGTCTGAATGCCCAGCGAACCCATCACTCTGAGGCAGAGTCTGCAGTTGAAATGGAATGTTTTACAGGCTTTAAAGGAACACACCATCTTTAAAGGCAAGGATGGAGTGTTTTATTGGCTTTAAGGGACCACATTATCTTTTATCAGCAAGGATGGAATGTTTTATAGGCTTTAAAGGAACACACCATCTTTAAAGGCAAGGCTGGCATGTTTTATAGGCTTTAAAGGAACACAACATCTTTAAAGGCAAGGATGGAGTCTTTTATTGGCTTTAAGGGACCACATTATCTTTTATCAGCAAGGGTGGAATGTTTTATAGGCTTTAAACATCATCTTCATTAAAGGCAAGGATGGAAGGTTTTATAGGCTTTAAAGGACCACATCATCTTAAAAGGCAAGGATGGGATGTTTTATAAGCTTTAAAGGACAACACCATCTTTTATCAGCAAGGATGGAATGTTTTATAAGCTTTAAAGGAACACACCATCTTTAAAGGCAAGGATGGAGTGTTTTATTGGCTTTAAGGGACCACATTATCTTTTATCAGCAAGGATGGAATGTTTTATAGGCTTTAAAGGAACACACCATCTTTAAAGGCAAGGATGGCATGTTTTATAGGCTTTAAAGGAACACAACATCTTTAAAGGCAAGGATGGAGTCTTTTATTGGCTTTAAGGGACCACAGTATCTTTTATCAGCAAGGATGGAATGTTTTATAGGCTTTAAACATCATCTTCTTTAAAGGCAAGGATGGAAGGTTTTATAGGCTTTAAAGGACCACATCATCTTAAAAGGCAAGGATGGGATATTTTATAAGCTTTAAAGGACAACACCATCTTTTATCAGCAAGGATGGAATGTTTTATAAGCTTTAAAGGAACACACCATCTTTAAAGGCAAGGATGGAGTGTTTTATTGGCTTTAAGGGACCACATTATCTTTTATCAGCAAGGATGGAATGTTTTATAGGCTTTAAAGGAACACACCATCTTTAAAGGCAAGGATGGCATGTTTTATAGGCTTTAAAGGAACACAACATCTTTAAAGGCAAGGATGGAGTCTTTTATTGGCTTTAAGGGACCACATTATCTTTTATCAGCAAGGGTGGAATGTTTTATAGGCTTTAAACATCATCTTCTTTAAAGGCAAGGATGGAAGGTTTTATAGGCTTTAAAGGACCACATCATCTTAAAAGGCAAGGATGGGATGTTTTATAAGCTTTAAAGGACAACACCATCTTTTATCAGCAAGGATGGAATGTTTTATAAGCTTTAAAGGAACACAACATCTTTAAAGGCAAGGATGGAGTGTTTTATTGGCTTTAAGGGACCACATTATCTTTTATCAGCAAGGATGGAATGTTTTATAGGCTTTAAAGGAACACACCATCTTTAAAGGCAAGGCTGGCATGTTTTATAGGCTTTAAAGGAACACAACATCTTTAAAGGCAAGGATGGAGTCTTTTATTGGCTTTAAGGGACTACATTACCTTTTATCAGCAAGGGTGGAATGTTTTATAGGCTTTAAACATCATCTTCTTTAAAGGCAAGGATGGAAGGTTTTATAGGCTTTAAAGGACCACATCATCTTAAAAGGCAAGGATGGGATGTTTTATAAGCTTTAAAGGACAACACCATCTTTTATCAGCAAGGATGGAATGTTTTATAAGCTTTAAAGGAACACAACATCTTTAAAGGCAAGGATGGAGTGTTTTATTGGCTTTAAGGGACCACATTATCTTTTATCAGCAAGGATGGAATGTTTTATAGGCTTTAAAGGAACACACCATCTTTAAAGGCAAGGATGGCATGTTTTATAGGCTTTAAAGGAACACAACATCTTTAAAGGCAAGGATGGAGTCTTTTATTGGCTTTAAGGGACCACAGTATCTTTTATCAGCAAGGATGGAATGTTTTATAGGCTTTAAACATCATCTTCTTTAAAGGCAAGGATGGAAGGTTTTATAGGCTTTAAAGGACCACATCATCTTAAAAGGCAAGGATGGGATATTTTATAAGCTTTAAAGGACAACACCATCTTTTATCAGCAAGGATGGAATGTTTTATAAGCTTTAAAGGAACACACCATCTTTAAAGGCAAGGATGGAGTGTTTTATTGGCTTTAAGGGACCACATTATCTTTTATCAGCAAGGATGGAATGTTTTATAGGCTTTAAAGGAACACACCATCTTTAAAGGCAAGGATGGCATGTTTTATAGGCTTTAAAGGAACACAACATCTTTAAAGGCAAGGATGGAGTCTTTTATTGGCTTTAAGGGACCACATTATCTTTTATCAGCAAGGATGGAATGTTTTATAGGCTTTAAACATCATCTTCTTTAAAGGCAAGGATGGAAGGTTTTATAGGCTTTAAAGGACCACATCATCTTAAAAGGCAAGGATGGGATGTTTTATAAGCTTTAAAGGACAACACCATCTTTTATCAGCAAGGATGGAATGTTTTATAGGCTTTAAACATCATCTTCTTTAAAGGCAAGGATGGAAGGTTTTATAGGCTTTAAAGGACCACATCATCTTAAAAGGCAAGGATGGAATGTTTTATAAGCTTCAAACAACAACATTATCTTTAATCGGCAAGGATGGAATGATTTGTAGTCTTTTACAAATCTGCTGTGAGGTTCCCTGAGGGAAGCTGTGATGACAAACCCTGCAGTTGCAGTTAGATCTTTCCTCGGTTTTTTTTATGTTTGTGACGGGAAATATCAGTGTGATTGAAGCTGTCACAATATTTATTGATTGCTGATTAATTGATTGGCATATCTGTTTGTTTTGAGAGGAAATGCATGACTGTATAAAAACTAAAACCACGCATTGAAGGTAAACCTGGTTGTGTCAGCTTTTTGCAATCATCAGCAGATATTAATAAAAGCCTGTCTGTCAGTGAACTTTAGCAGGCTGCAGGCCGCTGACATTCACTCCTAACAAAAGCTTCAGTGAGCAGCTGTCAGACGCAGCATCGCTGCAGGCTGCTGTATGTGTTTAACTCTGACTGCTCTCTCTCCCCCGAGGTCTTCTGCTGCTTGAAAAAATAGAATAATTCTTTCATTCTGATTCCAAACACACGTTCTCGCTGAGATCGGAGCTCTACGGTAAACCAACAAAGAGGAGAGAGAGAGGAGCAGACAGAGATGGAGGCACATCATAAGCAGGAAGACGAAGAGTAGGAGGGGCCGAGCTCTCAGGGGAGTCTTTGAGAACATCCAATCAAACTGGAGCAGAACGAAGGTAGCAGCAGTCAAACTTTAAGGATGGTGAACACGAGTGTACGAGTGCCCAAGTCTGAGTCAAGTCAGAGGAGGGATCAAGCACGAATCACCTGAACTGAAGCACAAGTCTGCCTGCTGGCATCAGAAAATATCAGACGTGATATCCTCATCTACGACTCTCTCTAGAATCCACGTCCTCACCTCAGCTGATCCAGCATCTCTGCTGTCCCCTCTCTTTGAACTACAGTTAAATAAACTGATCATCAATATTCATCAGCTCCAACTTTTTTAATTTATTTTTTCATCAACTTCAATTGTGACAAAAATGACCAAATACTTAAATATTTTGGGGAAGTTAACCCTTTAAATTCCAGTTCAACTCCAAACAGCCATGGTTGTTTTCATGTAAAAACTGCTATGAAAAAATTACAGATTAATATTGTCCACTTTTTTGTCTTAAATCTACTCATCAACTTTAGTCCTGATTTAAAAGACTACCGAATCTTTAATTATTTTACAGATTTTAACCTTTTAAATGCCAGCTTGAATATACAGGTGTGATTTTTAGATAAAAAAATACACAGAGAGTAAGTTATTTTCTAAAAAAAAACATGATTTCGGGCAGGGGAAGTTTTCTAAAGCGTAGTCTTGGATGTGTCAAAGATTAACAACAAAATTTATTTTGATGCATGGGTAGTATTTTTGTAGTGTCAGATTTTAAGTTCTGCACCCTAATGAGCCAAAACAAAAACATCCACAAGTAAAGCCTGCTTTGAAAATATTACAGATTAATATTTTCCAATTTTTTGGCATAAATCTATGAATCAACTTCAGTCATGATTTTAAAAAGACAACCAAATATTTAATTATTGTCCGGATTTTAACCCTTTAAATTTTGAATACATGGTGCCAGAGTTTTAGATGAAAATAACTTGACAAAATGAGCTATTTTCTATAAAATACAAGATGGAGTGCAGACTTGGATATGTCAAAGATTAACAGCAAAATTCATTTTGATGCATGATTTGTTTTTTAGTAGTTTCCAATTTAAAACTTTCCTTCCTAATAAGCTATTCATGGACAAAAATGTCCCATTTACTCCCATTACAATCACGTTTAATAATCTCTCTGCTATAGCAGAAGAAAAATCCATGAATTTTATAATGTCATTAGTGTATAAATCAATTAAAGTGTCATTAGTGTATATACCTAGATTGCACAATTTCCTCATTATTACCTGTTAAAGAGGCATGTATCATACACATCTGAGCCCTGTGCTGTTAGGCCTGGGGTGCCACAAGGGTCTATACAGGGTCCTCTGTTGTTTTTACTTCATCACCTTTGAGTCAGGTTTTTTATCTTTGCTCTTCACTGTTTTCAGGATTATTTAAAGTTGTGTATGGGCGCGCCCATGGTCAAGTGGTTAAGGCGCACGCCATGTTCGCAGGCGACCCAGGTTCGAATCCGGCCCGTGGCACTATCCCCTGCATGTCTCTCCCCGCTCTCTCCCCTGTTTCCAACTCTATCCACTGTCCTATCAAAACAAGGCCAAAAATAAATCTTAACAAAAAAAAAAAAAAGTTGTGTATGCCAGTAGTCCTGCAAAGGTGGGTCTGACACAGCTAAACTATTGTAATGTCCTTCTATGGGGTTTACCAAAGAGTGTTTGAGGTTTGCAGATGGTCCAGAGTGCAGCAGCTCAGGTTGTGTAAATATGAGAACATTACTGCAGTGCTGGCCTCTCTCCTCCTCCTGTTCAGGCTAGAGCAGACTTTAAGGTGCTGCTTCTGACTGATAAAACAGCAAAGGCATTGCACCATCATTCCAGTCTGATTTGGTCCCAGGCTCCCTAAAGCTGTGGTTCTCAAATGGTGTGGCAAAGCAGGCAAGTCTAGGTGTACCATGGGAATTTGTGTCTTATGTTATTACTACAACTTTATGGCAAGTACTGTAACTAGGCCTGCACATAGATCTGGCTGGACCCCTGAAAAACCCAAGACAATTGGTTTGTGATTTATTGATGATGTCAGTGTATGTGTGTTGGATGGGTAGCATCGGTGCTAGCATCCTGGCTAGCAGTTACCTCATTAAGAGCTGAAAAGCATGGCAAGTTCTTATTGGGTTGAAACTGGTGTTAAAATTATTAATTCATGCTATTTTCAACCAAGTTAACCAATTTTTCTACCCATTTTGCCACTTCTTTTGACAACTTTAACCATTTTGCTGCTTTTTTTTTTTTAGCATTTTTACCAATTCTCATTACTACTTTTGATCCATTTCTGCCACTTTTTTTGGAACTTTTTGCCCAATTTTGCTGTTGTTTGGCCATTTTTTGCCATTTCCTCCCACCGCTTTTAACCCCTTATTCCCGCCTTTTAGCAACTTTAACCCTTTTGTGCCACTGTTCTGCCACTTGTGATCTATTTTGCCACCTTTATGCCAATAGTTGCCCACTTTTGACTTTGTTTGACAACTTTATTGCCCAATTTTGCTCCTATTTATCACTTTTAACCCATTTTACCATCTTTATACAACATGTAACCCTTTTAGGCCACTTGTAACTCATTTTTGCCACTATTTTGACACTTTCAACAAGTTTTTGACAATTTCAACCCATTGTTTGGCCACTTTTTAACCAATTTTCACCCATTTCTGACTTTGTTTTGCCACTTTTTGCCAAATTTTGCCATGTTTTTTCATCATTTTAACCCATTTTTGCCACCTTTTCCCATCTCCATGATCCCTCAGTTGGCTGGGCCTCAGAAAGTTTTCCCCTTTATCTCTCCTTATAGGCCACCATGACTGTAACAATATTTAAAAAGTCTATTTTGTATCGATTTAAATATGGTGTGCCTTGAGATTTTGGCATAACCTTAGGTTTGCCTTGGGCCAAAAAGTTTGAGAACCACTGCCCTAAAGGCTTTAAAAACATTTCTCACCACGGCGTGCTAAAGACTGGGGCAGGCTGTCCTAAATCTTGAGTGAAACCAGCGTTCATGCACTCTTTGACATCATGGACAACATTTTAAATGTTAGTCAGAGTCCAGTAATGCTCGCTCTCTCTGCAGCGTGCAGTCACACTCGAGGGCAGGGTGGAGGAGTCAGTGGTTGTATGAAGACGAAGGACTAGAGAGACAGCTCCTTACACCAGTATGTGGAGAAAAAACAACAACAAATCTACCTGCATGTCGACCCATGAGTTTGGGAAAGGCTGCTGTGCAGAAAAATGTGACAGACAAACAAGCCTGGATAGGAAAGGTTTATTACTAGCAGTGGTTATGATGTAATTTAGTTTCCGTCTCACCAATCATGCTGTTCAGGGACAGATCCTGAATCCTCTTCTGGTTTGGACCCAGTGGAGCTCCGCAAAACGCCACGGGGGAGTAAAGAGGCGACAGACCGGAGCTGAGAGACAGAGGGAGAGAGAATTAATTAAAGACATTCAGAAAATATGGCAGGCTTTTGTTAAAGAGGGTTAAATAAACGCTGTAGGTCGGGATGGATGTGAATCATTTTTCCTAGATTATAGACAGGAATGAGACAGCAGCAGCATGATGAGCTGAATCCTCATATCGATTAGATGCTCCTCAATAAAACATAAAAATGTGTTCTGGAAATCAATTACTGACAGAGGCTATACAACCAGGGCTCCACCTTTGAAAGATCAATAGAAGGGAGTTAAATGTGTGGCTTTAAATAATTACTTTATATAAGGCCACCTTAAAAAACCCTCTAAAACCAAAGCAGCGTCTGAAAAGACTTATAACAAAACTTCAACGTTTACAGGAATCTTTATTCCTCAGCCTCTGTAGCAGATAGAGACGTGAAATAAAAACCACTAGGAAGCTCAAACTCTTGGCTCAACGTGTAAGTAACTGCATTTACCATGAAGTTCACAAACATTTTTAAAATCATCAACAATCATTAAAAAGGAAAAATTTCAATTTTTGCCAAGATTCCTCCACATCACTGTGGAGGAATGTTGTCCCACTCTTCTCTGAAGAATTGTTTTAATTCAGCCATGAATGGCCTGTTTAAGGTCATGCCACAGCATCTCAGTCAGATTTAGGTCCAGACTTTGACTAGGTCGCTCCAGAACCTTCATGTAGTTTTTAGTCCATTCAGAGGTGGACTTGCTGGTGTGTTTGGGATCATGGTCCTGCTCCATAACCCAAGTGTGCTTGAGCTGAAGGTCGTGAACTGATCCGGACATTCTCCTTCAGGAATTGTAAACAGCAGAATTCATGGTTCCATCAATTACAGCAAATGATCCAGGTCCTGGATCCAGGTCCACCATGTTTTACTGTTGGTACGATGTTCTTTAATGAAATGCTGTGTTAGTTTTACTCCAGATTTAACAGCTTTTCTCCCTGGTGTTGTTGTAAACATGCTGTTAAAGGACATGAAGATATAGTACCAACCTAATCTTGTACTGGTTAGATTGGCATGACACCTAGGGCCTAGACTGGCCTGTGTGCAAAAGGCAAGGATGGAATGCCATCCTTTGAAAATGATGTCATCCTTTAAAGATTATTTCATCCTGGGGAGATGATGTCATCCTTTAAAGATGATGTCATCCTCTGAAGATGACTTCAATTTTGAAGATGATACCATCCTTTGAAGATGATTTGATCCTCTGAAGATCATTTCATTTTTTGAAGATGATGTCATCCTTTAAAGAAACGTTTAGGCTTCAAAGGATTACAGGCATTTATGGAATGTCTAATATTTAGGGCTTTTCTCCTCCATTTTTACCAAACAGTCGGCCATATTTGGTAACTTCTGGAAAAGTTGGTGGAACTGTTAATCAGTGAGGGTTAGGGCTCTGAAAAGTTCAACTTTCATCTCATCAGTCCACAGAATATTTTCCCAAAAGTCTTTGGGATAACCAGGATGTTTTAGTCGAATGTGAGATGAGCCTTTCATGTTTTTTTCAGCAGTGGTTTCGGCCTTGCATCTCCCATGATGCCACTCTTGACCAATCTCTTTCTTACAGCTGAATCATCATTTAAAAACTGATGTTTTACTAAGACTATCTGTGTCTAATATCAAAATTAGTTTGATGATCTGAAACATTCAAGTCTGAAAGATATGCAAAAGAAAGGAATCAGGGAGGACAAGTATTCTTTCTATCTCTGTTATTATTGATGAAACTAAGTTTTTTAATGAAAAACTGAATTCATCTTTTTTTCAAGTGACATCAACTGACATAAAAAACACTCAGTGCTGTGACAAAAATCAGCTGATACTGTTAACGTTTCCAGGCTCAGGACACTGAGCTCTGAAATACTGAACTGGTTTGACTGTGGACAAATTCCCTATGACTACAAGCCTGATTCAGCCCTTGAAACATTCATTTTATCACTTTATCAAACCTACTTTCACTGATTTGTTTGCCTTAAAATGCCTGAAAATAAATATGACACATCGTTATCCCAGACATGCAGGGGATAATCATTAATGTAGAATCAAAGAGAACAGCCATTGTTAAATAATCCTGAAACAGAAATCCAACCTCTCAGAAACTGTAGGTAAATCAGCCTAAACAGTTCTATAATTAGAGCCTTCATCACTCAGAGACTAACAGAAAAGCACACCTTTAATTCAGTGATGTGGTTTTATCCTGTTACCTAAAATAAACTCGCTGTGATTCATCCTGGTCTCACAGAGAGGAGAACAAAACCGTCTCCTCGACAGCAGAAAGGGAGAGAGCGGTCTGTCAGGGAGAAACACGGCTCATCAGCTCCAAATAAACACTGAGGAGGCTCCTTTAAGGTTACAGAGATAATGGAGTTTAAAGACATCTGTGTGTGATCAGGAGCCTGAGCTGGTCTGAGATGGTTTATATTTCATTATGGGTTTTGTTAATGCAGACTGAGACTGCTTCATAAGGAGGGTCTCAGTCCACTCTGGAATGGCAGCTTGTCCACAGAACAGTTTACAAAAACATTTATCACTGATTACGGCCATTTTTGCCACATTTTTCCATATTTGACCAATTTTTGTCTCTTTTTGCCCATCTTCCCCACTTTTAACCAATTCCTGCTACTTTTAACCCCTTCTTCACTACTTAAGCTGCCTAATTTTGACACTAAATCAATTTTTTGACACTTTTAACCCCTTTGGCTACTTTTATACGCTTTCACTCCTAAGCTGCAGGTCACTGTTTTTATGCCCCTTGTTGACCCTTTCACCTTTCTTAACCAAATTTTGCTTTTTCATCCTATTTTTTCTACTGTTATACTTCTTGTAACTTCCCATTTCACCACATTTTTAACCACCTTTTAGCTGCTTTTCACTTTATAGTCGCTTTGACCCTTTTTGCCTTTCCTAACCCATTTTCGCCACTTGTGTCCTATTTTTGTTCCTTTGAACATATGTTTGCCACGTTTTTGCCCATTTTTAACCGTTTTCCTCCATTTTTGACATTTTTAATACATTTTTGACACTTTTTGCAAATTTTTGACACTTTTAGGTCGCTTTTCACCATTTTAATGCCCATTGTTGACCTTTTTGCTTTTCTTAACTCATTTTTGCCACTTGTATCCCGTTTTTGTTCCCTTGAACACATTTCTGCCACTTTTTAACACTTTTTAACACTGTTCACCCATTTTAGACACTTTTGATACATTCCTGACAGGTTTTGCCAATTTATGACACTTTTACTCATTTGGCTACTTTTTATCCACTTTTCAACACCCTTTGTTGCCCTACCTAACACATTTTTGCCACTTTTATCCCATTTTTGAAGGAATTTCTGTCACCTTTGACAGTTTAAGCCGCTCTTCCCCATCTTTATACCCATCATTGACCCTCTTTGCCTTTCCTAGCCCATTTTTGCTACTATTATCCCATTTTTGAACAAATTTTTGTCACATTTAACCAATTTTTGACACTTTTTGACACTTTGAATCCACTTTTCACCATTTTTATGCCCATTGTTGACCCCTTTTGCCTTTTTCCTAATCCATTTTTTCCATTCAATCCATTTTGTTCTTTCAAACCCATTTTTGTCACTCTGTAGCCACATTTCACCACTATCCCATTTTTGCCAATTTACCCTTTTTTTTTTTTCTTTTTGCAATTATCTAAATATGTTTCCCTAGAAGTTAATTCAGTTCTTCTTTATTCTCTGGCATCCTAACGTTTGTGCACATTATGTCTTAAACTGACCTCGATCCAGCCTTACCCAGGTAGCATTGAGCTTTTTGGATAAATCCAGCTACCGTAGCCAGATGAGAATGTGTAAAAACCACAGACAGACCTGAAGGAGCTTCAGAAACAATCACACTCATGTTTTTTCCCTCTCCTCAGGCCGCTATCTGTATGACATTTACCACAAAGGTCATGAAGATCCAGCTGTTTATCTGTGAGTCTTTGTTGGCGCTCATACCTGGGATTAGCAGCAGCTCTGCCAGTGTGAGTTTTCAGCTCCCACAGCATGGCTCGACCATCACTGACCATCAGCGCAGCGCTGTTCTCATTGACGGGGCAGATAACCATACGATACGGCCGCACTGTCTTTGTGACTCGGATGGCATCGCACTGAGAGCGCAGGTCGTACACGAGCTCATGGACGCTCTGCTCGGGGTCTGAGGAGGAGGAGGAGGAGGAAGACAAAGGAGAGAAACAGGAGGAGATAAGTGGGAGAATTAATTTAAAGGAACCAAATGAGCATTGGGGACGATTTTTATGAAGTGTGAGAGAGGAGAAAAGGAGCAGGGAGAGATAATGGAGAAATTTGAGAAGATAGGAAGACAGGAAATTATACCAGAGAAGACCACATTTATCAATGAAGTCCTCAGACTGTAATTCATACAGAAGAATGTCTCAATAACTAGATTCTATCCTGCCAGTTTCCAAACACATATCTATTAGAGATGTAAAAGAAATGAAATGAAACTTCAGTACAACCATGTGATCAGCATGCATCAAGCATGTAAGAGAAAGTCTGAGGATGGATGGGACAGTCAGAGAAAAGGGAGATGGATTCAGATTATCCTGACACAAAGATGAATGAGTCTGTGCAGTAATAAGGCTGCAGGCTGTGCACTAAGCTGTGTGAGGAGGTTTCACACCTGTCGCCTCCTCTGTGGAGCTGATGGAGGTGGTGGAGCGACACACTCGCAGCGTGATGCAGCCGTTCTCATGGAGGCAGTAGAGAGCGTCTCTCTGGGCACAGGGGATCACCTGAAACAAGGAGGGAGAATAAAGCCTGATTTATCTGGCTGTGTTACATCGCAGTCACAGTTAGGTTTCCTGCAGTCAGCACGATGTCGCGTATCTTTGAGTTGGCGTGTCTCCATAGCTCCACCTAAACACTAACAGCAGTGTGATGAATATGCAAAGTAAATCTACAGTTTCTAGTCCTGCTGTGGCACTTCCTGCCTGTTTATGTGCAGAAACCAAGCATGTTATGTTATAGTTGGAGCTGATAGTCACTGAACATCAGCTGATTATGCTGCTGTTATTGTAAAGAGGAAAAGAGAGGAGATATCAGCACCAGCTGAGGCAGCAGACCCATTTTAAACAGTTTTCATCCACTTTTAATACATTTTTAACACTTTTTGCTAATTCTTGACACTTTTAAGCTGCTTTTTCTCCATTTTCACCATTTTTATGCCCATTGTTAACCCTTTTTGTCTTTTCCTAACCCATTTTTGCCATTTTCTTAACATTTTTTGTTTCTTTGAATCCATTTTTTGCCACTTTTAACCTATTCTTTCTACTGTTTTAATTTTTTTTACTTCCTATTTACCACATTTTTGCCACTTTTTTAGATGCTTTTCACACTTTTCTACCCATTATTGACTCTTTTTCCCCTGTCATAACTGTTTTTTTTTTTGCCAATTTTATCCCATTTTTAATGCAGTTTTCCACTTTTAAATCCAATTTCACCAAATTTGCTGTCTGTTTTTGCCACCTTAACCCATTATTGCTATTCTTTCCTTATTTTTGCCACTTCTAACCCATTTCTGCTACTTTTAAAATCTCATTTCAAAACTTTTTTGACCACATTTTTAAGATAATGGGCTTACATTTTTAAGAGGGTTATATACTAAGGCACAGATGAATGAGAAAAGATATTTGGGATATTTATTGCTTTGATACGATTGGTTATTATTCCAGTTAAATGAATGGATATCACAGCTTAACTTAAACATGGGCCCCAAGTTTGAATGGGTTAGGGTGACTATTCTAGAATGTGCATGGCTGTGTTCAACCATCTTCAGGTACAGTAGGGGTCATGGGTCTCTGGCACCTTTATGTTGCAGGTCACGGGCAAAGGTTGAGAACCCCTGCTCCAAACATGTCACAACTCATGAAAATCTGGCAAGATAACCTCAGAACCATCTGCTAATCAGGCCTCTGCTGACTTTGGTCATGGGGGTAATCAACCCAACATGAACCTGATTATCTTGTCGTGGATGGCGGTCTATTTTGTTCTGTGTTTCTTGAGTTCACATAGACCTGCTGAACTTTGCTCCAGCTCTGACTGTACGCAGTATAAATGCCCCCTGCTTGTTTCCCTTGTTTTTCTGAGCTCCTGCAGTTTTACACTCCAGCCCAGACTTTTTCTGAAGCTGTGTCATCAGTCATGCAATTTGGCCATTTGACAAGCTCTTTGTAACACTTAGAGGAGGGAGGAGACGGCCGGACGGCGTCTGGGCTGTTGAGTAATAAACCTCTGCTCTCTGCTTTAATAAAACTCTGCAGCTCTGTGACTCCAGGATAACTCTGAAAACAAAGACCTGCTCTCCATCTTTGAGCTGTTTGACAAGAGGAACAGTTATTAAGACCAAACAGCCCAGAGTGAGAAATGAAGCTGATGAAGGAGGACCAAACCCTACAGGAGGGCAGCTCAAATCTTCAATACTTTGACACCAATGTGCTTCAAAACCAAGAAATACAATTCATCTTAATGATCAACAGTATCATGAAGTATCAAGACATGCAGACGGCACTAATGCAACCCCATACCATCAGAGATGCATGCTTTAGATCTGAGCTCATTTAACATGGACTGAGGAAGCATGGAAAACTGTTCTGTGGTCAAAGAATCCATTGATGGCATATCCTGTGGACTAAAGAGGAAAGGAAGCATCCAGCTTGTTCTCCTGGCTCAGTTCTAAAGCCTGCAGCTATGATGGTATGGGGTTGCATAAGTGCCTATGGCGTGGGCAGCTCTAACATCTGGAAAGGAACTATCAATGCTGAAAAGTAGAGAGGGGTTTAAGAGCAACATCTGCTCCCATCCAGACAACGTCCCTGTCAGGGAAGGCCTAGACTATTTCAGCAAGACAATGCTAAACCACATACCACATCAATCACAACAGCATGGCTTCACAAGAGAAGAGTCCGGGTCCTGAACTGGTCTGCCTGCAGTCCAGACCTTTCACCAACGGAAAACATTTGGACCATCAGCAAAGAAGACCCAGCTAGAATCTACATCAGACAATATGGGACAACATTCCTCTCCCAAATCTCCATCAGCTGGTCTCCTCACTCCCCAGATGTTTCCAGACTGTTGTTAAAAGAAGAGAGGATGCTACACAATGCTAAACATGGCCCTGTCTCTACTTATTTCTTTACTTTTTGAGATGCCATCAAATTCAAAATGAGCTAATACTTTTCCTGAAGTAGTAAAATGTCTCAGTTTCAACATCTGATATGTTGTTTATATTCTACTATGAGTAAAAAATGGGTTTAGGACATTTGACAATCATTCTGTTTTTATTTACATTTTACATAGCGAAACAATTTTTTCGGAACTGTGGCTTTAAATCTAAGATACGCTAAAGTCTGATAAACTTTTCATCACCGTTGGTATATTGAAACTCCAGACATCTCCCTCCGTCATCCCCAGTCACTCAAGTTAAAGGATGAATGGTATTAAAGGATGACTGGTGTTAAAGGATGAATGGTATTAAAGGATGACTGGTGTTAAAGGATGACTGGTATTAAAGGATGACTGGTGTTAAAGGATGACTGGTATTAAAGGATGACTGGTGTTAAAGGATGAATGGTAGTAAAGGATGAATGGTAGTAAAGGATGACTGTTGTTAAAGGATGACTGGTGTTAAAGGATGACTGGTGTTAAAGGATGAATGGTAGTAAAGGATGACTGTTGTTAAAGGATGACTGGTGTTAAAGGATGACTGGTGTTAAAGGATGACTGGTGTTAAAGGATGAATGGTATTAAAGGATGACTGGTGTTAAAGGATGACTGTGTTAAAGGATGACTGGTGTTAAAGGATGACTGGTGTTAAAGGATGACTGGTGTTAAAGGATGAATGGTATTAAAGGATGACTGGTATTAAAGGATGACTGGTAACCAGTACATTTGTCACTTCCTCACAGAGCCTCTGAACTCAGAGTGAAAGCAGGATGAACAGTGACATTTAGAGGCGGTTCAGTTTCCTTTGGCAGCTCTGCAGCCTTCACAAATCCTTATCTAACACCTTCAAAGCATTCATCAGTTTTTAATTAAAACTCCGGACTCCAGAAGAAGGAAATATTCACGTAAAGGTCTGTGAAAGCAATGACAGAAAGGAGCAGAAAGAGAGACGACATGTAGAGCTGCTTTTTGAAGCTCACACCTTGATGAGGTGAGCCGTGAGAGAGGAAGAGAAGTGGGGGATTTTATCACTCATGACAGCAGGAATTGGCTCCCACTGAGAATCATCCATAAAAAGAGACAGATTTTGGTAAAAGCCTTTGTGTATTGCAATAAAAGTAGAAAGCTGCTGCTGCAGCGGGTTCATCTGAGGGAAGGGAGACGGCGATGGTGTGGGAGAGGTGTTAGAGCACAGCCATTCTTTATTTTACTTCACCTACAAAGACCTAAGACATAACGATGCACTGCTCAATAGGAAACTCTCTGCTTTATCCTGACCTTTAAAATTAAGGCTGTTTCCACCAAACAGTCACTTCAGTGCAGTACATAATAAAGTCCTGTGCTAAGACACACCCTAAATGCCTGTTTTCATCTAAATAACACCAGCTCTGTCATGTTTTGTTGCTCTGATTGGCTCGTAACAGACAGAGCATTTGTCCAATTAGCCTCTGAGTTTTATTTTGAAAGGTTCCACCCTTTCTTAACATCATCCGGATGGTGTTTCCCAGATGGATAATGCCATGTAAGTGTACAACAGTCGCCCTGGTGTCAGCTTAGCTTCAGGTAAGATACTTTAATGCAGAGTGTCACCTGGATGAAGGGCACCCCCGAGCGCTCGATGGCCACCACGCCCACCGTCTGGCTGAGCTCCAGGTCCAGGATGAGGATCTCTCTGGGGTACAGCAGCAGCATGTGGTTCCTCTTAGACGGCAGGTAGGACAGTTGCAGGCAGTCGTTCAGCGTCACCGCCTCGGCACTTATGGAGGGACAGAGACGAGGACAGAGAAGGGAGAAAATCATTCATTAAACTGATGAAAAATTCCTGCATACTCATGCAATGATAAGGTAAGAGTCTAAAACACATATTTAACTTTAAATTGATTTAGCCCTGTATTTTCAGAAGGTTCTACTCTTATAATTTTAAACACGATATCCTGCACACAAGAACTGCTTGGAGAGTAAAAGTTAATTTTATTGTATTAAACTGAAAATCAAAATCAAATATTATTCAACTTCAGGATGTCACAGCTCACCTCAACCTTAAAAAGTCACCTCAAACCCAACAGAACTGCTCTGATCAAGCCTAAGTCAATCTAAGAAAAGTATGCATGTACATTATGTTGCCAAAAGTATTCGCTCACCCATCCAAATAATGTAAATCAGGTGTTCCAAACACTTCTATGTCCACAGGTGTATAAAATCAACCACCTAGGCATGCAGACTGTTTCTACAAACATTTGTGAAAGAATGGCTCGCTCTCAGGAGCTCAGTGAATTCCAGCGTGGTACTGTGATAGGATGCCACCTGTGCAACAAGTCCAGTGGTGAAATTTCCTGGCTCCTAAATTTTCCACAGTCAACTGTCAGTGGTATTATAACAAAGTGGAAGTGATTGGGAGCGACAGCAACTCAGCCACCAAGTGGTAGGCCACGTAAAATGATGGAGCGGGGTCAGCAGATGCTGAGGCGCATAGTGCACAGAGGTCACCAAATTTCTGCAGAGTCAATGGCTACAGACCTCCAAACTTCATGTGGCCTTTAGATTAGCTCAAGAACAGTGGTAGAGAGCTTCATGGAATGGGTTTCCATGGCCAAGCAGCTGCATCCAAGCCATACGTCACCAAGTGCAATGGAAAGCGTTGGATGCAGTGGTGTAAAGAACGCCGCCACTGGACTCTAGAGCAGTGGAGACACGTTCTCTGGAGTGACCAATCACGCTTCTCCATCTGGCAATCTGATGGACGAGTCTGGGTTTGGTGGTTGCCAGGAGAACGGTACTTGTCTGACTGCATTGTGCCAAGTGTAACGTTTGGTGGAGGGGGGATTATGGTGTGGGCTTGTTTTTCAGGAGCTGGGCTTGGCCCCTTAGTTCCAGTCAAAGGAACTCTGAATACTTCAGCACCAGTGCACAAAGCAAGGTCCATAAAGACATGGAGGAGAGAGTTTGGTGTGGGTGAACTTGACTGGCCTGCACAGAGTCCTGACCTCAACCCCATAGAACACCTTTGGGATGAATTAGAGTGGAGACTGAGAGCCAGGCCTTCTGGTCCAACATCAGTCTGTTACCTCACAAATGTGCTTCTAGAAGAATGGTCAAAAATTCCCATAAACACACTCCTAAACCTTGTGGAAAGCCTTCCCAGAAGAGTTGAAGCTGTTATAGCTGCAAAGAATGGACCGACATCATATTAAACCCTATGGATTAAGAATGAGATGTCACTTAAGTTTGTATGGGATTCATGGCAGATGAGCAAATACTTTTGGCAATATTGTGTAGAAGACCTATGCAAATGAAACGATTAACATTGTAAGCAAACTCCTGCAGACTCTCTGAATCAGGATGTGCTTCTCTGTTTGCATGCAAATTCATTCTCTATTTATCAATTCTTCAATAAAAGTGGAATAAATGCGTTGAACTTGTAAATAAAGAATAATTTCTCAGTGTTGGATCGCATATTAAATGTCACAATAACCTTGGCAGCATTTCTGTATGGATATAAATACCTGATGTAACTCTGCAGCAACAAAAACAGAAGTCCTGGGCATCTCAAGTTGGCTCATTTCTGATTTGAATCATGAAAATTGCTTACTTACTGTCTACATTACACCATTAATTAGCAGCATTGCCATGCAGAGGTGCTGGCAAACAGATCCATCCCTTACCTATGCTTCCGTCTGGTCTATTTCTTTTATATGTTTTATTAGACGACCGATCACTACAACTAAAGAGGTTTTACTATATTAAAACTCCCTTTATCAAAGAGAATCAAAGCAATAAGTAAATACAAACCTACAGAACTGAAACAAATCTGCATTGATTTGTTATTATAAACCTGCAGAAGCCTGAAAATATCTGAAATTATTGCTGTAAATAATTGGACGTGTTTCTGCAGATATAATTAGACTCTGCAGGAGCAACACATGCATATGAAATATGTAAATATTATGATGGGCAAGGCTACATTAGAATGCATTTAACAAACAGTGATTTCTAAGATCAACCTTGATCTTTATTCATGGCCTGCATACAGACGCAGACTGAATTCATTATAACCTCAGAGTGAGAGTGAGTCACGGGGAAAGAGGGAGAAGTTAAAAGAGAATCTGGTTCAACTGTGCTGCGAGGCTGATGAATTAAGATGATGCTGGCACAAAAATCCCCTCCATTATCCTCAGAGTCCTCAAAACGTCAAACTAAAGTATGTTTGATGAATCTCGGTTTACGTGTCTTTAAATTAATCATAAATACTTTAATCCACAGCAGCAGCAGGGGTCGATCTCTCCCAAGGAAGACGGCAGAGTCACAGACAGAGCAGAGACTGTAGATGATTCTGAGTCTGAGAGCTGAGCCGGCCCGTGGAAGGGTCCCCCAACGGGGAGGGGTTCAGAGGAGGATCTAGACCAGTGTTACTCAACCCTACTCAACCAAAGAGCAAGATTGTTGAAAAATACCTTTGCAAGAGCCGTAATCTATGTGGTGAAAAGTGGTGAAAATGGCTTGAAGTAGCAATAAAAATAAGTGAAAGGTGGCAAAAATGGGGAAAAATAAGAAAAAAAGAGGTATTAAATGGCAAACAGCAGTTTAAATGGATGAAAAGTAGCAAAAAAATGGTGAGAAAAAGTGGGATAAAAGTGGCAAAAATGGGGGAAAATAGGAAACAACTGGTATTCAATGGCAAAAGGTAGCTTAAATGGGCAAAAAAAAGTGGCAAAAAATTGTAAAAAAGGGCAAAAAGTGGCAAAAAAGTGGTATTTACTGGTGAAGCGTAGCTTAACCGGGTGAAAAGTGGCAAAAAATGGTGAAAAAGGGCAAAAAGAAGAGGCAACAATGGGCAAAAAAGGAAAAAGTGGTATTTGATGGCAAAAGTTAGCTTAAATGTGTGAAAAGTGGCAAAAAATGGTGAAAAGGTGCAAAAAGTTTCCATTTTCTAAGGTTTTCTGGGGGAATAACATTTAAAATTAAGACATAAAAGAACCACAAATAATCACAAAAGAGCCACACGCTGACTATCACTGGTCTAGACCTTAGTTACACTAAAGATCCACGTCAAGGTTAACAGAGAAAGCCAGATCTACCTGCATGAATTCACTAAAAAACAACTTACATTTGCTTTTTTTACTGAGTTTTCATCCACATTGGATGCAGATTTAATGATTACTGCACATAATGCATGCATTTTTACCTCCCTGAATAAGCTAAAAGTTTACATTCAACAACTTATGCAGCCTTTCCAATTTGTATGCTAGAGGGGTTGGAAACGCTCGAAGGGAAAGATGGAGAAAAAATGAAAGCAAGCACTCATCACACTATTTTTTGTCAATAAAATCCTAGAGCACTGTGCAAAACTCTGAGGTATGTTTGAGCCAAGGCTGCAGTGATGTGGTGAGTAAGCTGCCTGAGGGAGGATTGACACAACCCCAGTCCTGCTCTGGATACTGGTACTGGTTACTAATGGTGCCCTGAATGGGATTTGATCCCCCAACCTCCCATAACCGAGTCAGCGTTGTAAACCACTGAGCTATCGAGCAATGGAATAGTATCAGACAGACAACAGGCCAGTTTTTAATTAATTATCAAAAATAGCAAAACCCTTTAACACCATCTAATCTGTACTAATCTATAGAATCATATTAAAGTTGATAATTCTGGCACAGTGATGACTATTTGTTCAAACTTTACTGTAAAAATATCCAAGCCTGTATCACCAATCAGCAAAAAAGTATTATTTTAAGCCCATATCACCCACACTGAAGTATAAATATAAATCCGTCTTCCAGCGTTTTCTGCAGGTCACCGTCAGATCAAATAAAACCAGAGACTAACTTTATAAGGGGTGGAGATCATTATCATCATGGGGATATCGGAGCAGATTAACCGTTCTCCGTAGAGCATCCTTTAGGAGCCGCAGAGCTAAATCACACGGTTAGAGAAGTCAGACAGGGCAGATAACAGCTCAGATGTCTGAGTCACTGAAGGAAAAACATCAGAGAGGCAGAAAAAAGAGAGACTTCAGTCAGTTAGAGGAAGAAGATCGAAGGAGACGGAGAGGAGAGTGGCACAAAATCTGCCCAAAATATTTAAGAAATCACATTCATAATCCATCAGTGACTCTCTCTGCAGAAGGAGACAGCAGGCCTGCAGCAGTCAGAGTACCATGTTCTTACTGATACGGTTAAACACGAGCGGAGACGGCTGTGACTGATGTGTCTGACAGCATGGAGGGGAAAGTCAGACCGAGGCCGGGGCAATTAATCTGATTTTAGCAATAAATGATATTCTTGGGAAAATAAAAACGTTTTTTCAGAAACAGCGCATCAGAGAGGGGAAAAAACAAAGGTTTTAGTCCAATCAACAAAATCAGTGTTCCATGTTATCCCTGTTATAAATAAAATATAAATAGAAATATGGTAATGTGCATTTTTAACACGATTGCTCCCATTCTGCCTTATCTGATGAATGGCTCTGTTATCTGTATGTTTAAAGGATTGGTGTAAAACTCCTATTCCAAAAAAGTTGGGATGCTGTGTCAAAGGTAAATAAAAACAGAAGTCAATGATTGCCAAACCTCATAAACCCATATTTTACTAACAATAGAGCATAAACAACATATCAGATTTTGAAACTGACACATGTGACTATTTTGAGGCTGTACTCAACCAAAGAAAAACTTGGTCAACTAAAATCACATCAGATCATCAATTAATTGATTGGTCGTGGGACGGACCAAAAAAGAAAAGTAAATTAAAACAACCTTCATGTTATTTCTACATCAAACGTATCACTGACAGTGTAGTCAGTGTATCTAGGTGGTAATTAAAATTCAAAATCAACCTAAAATGAACCTAAAAATCGTACAAATTTTGCAGTATAACCACCTTATTTTGTAATTAAACAATAATTGACTCAGACCCAACCAAACTGCACCTTCTTATATTTATATGATTCCTGAAAATATAACAATATGAACTAGTGATCTGTGATCACAGCTCATTTATTATTTGAAATTATGTTTAAAACTTACTCCAGATAGTTTATTTGTCTTTTTATAATGTAACTTCTAACAAGACATACCTGAATAGTTATATTGATGGGTTTTGTTTTTGTAAATTATATTATAACTACTGAAAAAATAAAAACACATGACGTCTCCCTCCTCACCCCTGCAAGAAAAAAAGGATTCTTCCAATTAAAGTAGCACGTGCGATTGTTCAACCAATTGGATTTTGGTCAGACATGAGGTCATCGACCAATTAATCGACCGATCAACTTGAAGCTTTCAACCCTAGACCATTTCATGAAAAATTTACCTCAATTTAATTTGATGGTAGCAACACATCTCAAAAAAGTAGGGACGGGGCAACAAAAGGCTAGAAAAGTAAGTGGTACTAATGAGAAACAACTGGAGGAGCATTTTGGGACTAATTCAGTTAATTCTCAACAGGTCAGTGACAAGGAAAAATCCAGCAAAGAAAACCCAGGACTGTTGAGCAGCTAGAATCCCACAACTGACCAGAATGGGACAACATTCCTCTCCCAAAACTCCATCAACTGGTCTCCCAGATGTTTACAGACTCATGCTACACAAACATGGCCCCGTCCCAACTTTTTTTGAGATGCCATCAAATTTAAAATGAGCTAAAAATTTTCCTGAAATGGTAAAATGTCTCAGTTTCAACATCTGATATGTCGTTCATGTCCTACTGTGAATAAAATCTGGGTCAATCATTGACTTCTGTTTGTATTTATATTTTGCACAGCGACCCAGCTTTTTTGGAGCTGGCTGTAAATAAATAACAAACTTTATAGTTAATATAACCCCAGATGATTTCATTTTAAATATTCTTCAATCTTTCTTTCATTTACATTTTTAATTGTCCTTATTTCATCATGATTAAGAGCGATGAATGATCGATGACTCCCAGCAGCTCTGCAGAGTGAAGCAGCCTCAGAGGAATAAAGTTTTTAGGATTTAATTACGTTAAATAAACAGAAACGAGCCACAGAACATTAAAATCAGCGTCAGTGTTTCTGTATTATTCTCTTAATTCAGCTCTGATGGTTGAATAAATAACAGTGGATTATGACAGGAGGAGCTGCATGAATCAGGACTCAGGTTAAGATGTGACAGACATGTGCGTAGTAATTATGACCGGGTTTTTCCTGGCTAAAAGCGAGGCAGAGATGGGACCCTTCGGATCATACGCGCTCTGAACTAAGTAGGGAGGTCTGGGGACACGCTGTCCCAGGAGATATATTTCTAATAACAACAATCTAGTTCACTTTGAGAGCAAAATCGAGAGGCTGACTATGAAAAATGTCTCTTTCCACAGTTCTGTCTTCCTGTAGCACTTAAACAAGCTGATAACTTGTTACCGGTGTTTCATTCAAATTATGAAGGGCTCGCTAGGAAATTAAGTACGCCGTTCTTCCTCTTTGACAGTTTTGGCAGTGACGCCCGGTGTACTGTCACTGATATGGCGTCCTAACACAGCGACTGAAAAAGAGATCCTCCTGGTGCGATGCTTGTCAGAAAATAAGTCTTCATGACCTCAGAGCTCTGAGAGCTGGGGCTGCTGGAGGACAAACCCTGACTGAGGATGAAAGTGTCACTAAAGCAGCAGTTTCAGACAGACTAAAGTTACCAAATCTGATTTATGTCCTCCTCCATCAGCGTCTCCTGATGCTGCTTGAGCTCTGTCATGGTGTTTTTATCTAAACTCAAATTAATGCTGTTTTAGTGCAGATTTTCTTCATAATGAGTTTTTTGTACTGCATTTAATTGTTTTTGTTTAAATTAGCATAATGGGAAAAAAGCATAATCCAGAGGAAAAAAAAACAGAATACTAACAAAAAAGTGAGTTTTTCTAGAAAACAGGCAGAGTGGCTGAGGAAAACACAGATTTACAAAGAATTCTGGAATATTTCAGAATTCTGAAAAAAAGTCACAACACTGACATGAAAGTCAGAGCTCTGAGAAAAAAAGTCAGAAATCTTGGAAAAAAAATGTCAGAGTCCCAAACTCTTTGGATAAAGTCAGAAATATTGTTGGGGGATGAGGATTCTGAGATTAAGGTTAGATTTCTGAGAATAAAGACAGAATTATGAGGGTTAGGACAGAATTTTGACCTTTTTCCTCAAATTTTGAAAAAAGTTTGGTCTTGATTTTTTTCTGCAGTAGTATAATCCATTTTGATATCGAGGACTTCTATTTTATTGTCAAACATTCTCATATCACTACAATCATACAGAATTTTATAGCTCTGGTACCTTGACAATCATAATCTTGTTTTCAGCCTCTTTATGTCATCAATCATTTCTCAGTCAGAGACACTGAAACCTTGACTGTGAGGAGAACATCCTCAGTCACACACCTGCTGTCAGGTGAGTGAAGAAGGTGTCAGACACACGGAGGTAACACAGAAATGGACAGACGAGGGAGGAGAAAAAGCCGACAGAGATAAATGACGACAGCGTTACAGCAGGTTGATGGAGAGGAGGGTTACTATAAATACTCCTGCTCTAGAGTCACAGCATCAAACCAGCCTTCATCATCCTTCACTAGCTTAAACATTCTCTAGAAGTTTCTCCCCCACATCTCCAAGTTCACATTAAATCACCTCTGTACAGATATGTAGGCATTATGAAGACTGAAGCCGACGTGCTCTTACGTGGGTTTCTCGTTGGTGATCAGAACTTTGACCTTGTTCAGAGCCTTCTTAGCACCAGTGGGGGCGGGGGCAGCAGCAGGCGCAGGTTTTGTGTGGGCTGGGCTCGCGTGAGGGCTGGCGATGTAAACCTTTTTACCGGCGCTGCCCGGAGGTTTGGAGTGGGAGAAATCTGTGATGAAGACGATTCCTTCGCTGGTCAGCACTGCAGAGAGAGGGGGGGGAGTGGGGGGACGTCACAGAGAGGCAGCCATCTTTACTGGATGGTTTGAGTTCAGTTTAAGAGGATACATCAGCATGAGGAGAAATGTAGAAGGTAGCCTTTGTAATTCTCCATCCACTCCCTCAGAGGTAGGGCTGTGGTAGGATCAAGAGGGATATTGGCACTAAGCAGTAACGCCTCTGGCCTTGACTTTCACCGGTGCAGAGGCATGAACACATACTGTTCCTATACAGAGATCTATCTTTAACTTCCTCAGCCTACAGAGCCTGATGATGCAGAGTTAAAGATAATGTTGAGAAAACTTTGAGTCAGATTTGGTTCACCTACACGCCATGTTGGAGGGATCAAACGGGTCAAAGGAGAAGGAGAGGATGTTCTCCGCGTAGCTCTTTTTCCACAGCTTGGTGCCGGTGTCGCCGTTCCACAGCACGATGTAGTTTGGAGGATGCACGGCCAGGAGCAGATCACGAGACGCATCCTGATTCCACAACCACTCCAAGTCTGACACCAACAGAAAAGAGAAGAGAATAATAAGTCAGAGAGATGGCAGGAGCATCTTAATGAAAACAAACTGCCAGCAGCAGAGACACAACTCAAACTTTCTTCTTGGCAGAAATGTCTCGGTCCAGTACAGAGCCAAATAAATCCACAGGCAGAGCACAAACCCACACCAGCATTAAAGGGAAGAAGAAGAGAGGGGGAGGGTTTCTCACCTTGGATGGGTTTGGAGTGCTCCTGGATCTCGCAGTGGGCGGTGCCGCTCACCACATCCCACACGATGATCTTCCCCGAGGCGTCTCCTGAAGCCAGCCGCAGACAGTACGGAGAGCTCTGGTTGTGGTAGTAGTTTTCTCTGGACCATTTCACCTGGAAGAAGCAAAACAAAGCACAAGCTGAGGCATGGACACACAAAAAAACACAGCAGTGTTAAGGAACAAAACTACCAGATCTTTACATACCAGTAATTAAACTTTGACATGATTCTAGTAGAAATAAACAGTGTTCAAACCTATTTAAATAAACAAGACTATGTGTTTCCTCTGCTCCTTTTTCTGTTAGTAGGAGGCTTACAGCGTGATCCGACTGCATGAATGTAGTCTGATGTTGTCTTTCCAGCCGACTGTTCAAACATGAGGTATAAAAATTAAAATCAGGGAAGATGACTTAGTTTTCAACAGAGACCTTCTTAAAAGTCTTTTACGAGAGAGACCTGGCCTAACGGTACACAGACAAAAACTGCTGCTGAGACAGCTCTTTGAAAAAAAGCCTGCCCTTTCACCAACGACCCTGCGGCTTACCCTCCATGAATATGTTCTGATAAAGTAGTCTGAAAAAAGCATGCCCTTTTACCAATGAACCTGCATGGTTTACCTTCCATGAAAATGCTGAGACAGCACTCTGAGAACAACCTGCCCTTTCACCAATGGCCTTCTGTGACTAAACCTCCAACAATATACTGATACAGCACTCTGAAAAAAGCCTGTCCTTTTACCAAGGAACCTCTGTGGCTTACCCTCTATGAATATGCTTTGATACAGCGCTCTCAAAAAAAGCCTGTCCTTTTACCAATGACCCTCTGTGGCTTACCCTCCATGAATATGCTTTGATAAAGCGCTCTGAAAAAAGCCTGTCCTTTTACCAAGGAACCGCTGTGGCTTACCCTGCATGAATATACTGATACAGAATTCTGAAAAATGCCCACCCTTTCACCAACAACCTTCTGTGGCTTACCCTGCATTTATATGCTTTGATACAGCACTCTGAAAAAGCTCACCATCTTACCAATGACCCTCCGTGGCTTACCCTGCATAAATATGCTGATACAGCACTCTGAGAACAACCTGCCCTTGCACCAATGACCCTCTGTGGCTTACCCTCCTTGAATATGCTAATAAAGCACTCTGAGAATGGGCTGCCCTTTCACCAATGACCTTCTGTGGCTTACCCTCCTTGAATATGCTGATAAAGCACTCTGAGAATGGGCTGCCCTTTCACCAATGACCTTCTGTGGCTTACCCTCAATGAATATGCTTTGATACAGTGCTCTAAAAAAAAGAAGACTGCCATCTTACCAATGACCCTCCATGTCTGACCCTGCATAAATATGCTGATACAGCCCTCTGAGAACAGCCTGCCCTTTCACTAAAGGACTTTCTGTGGCTTACCCTCCATGAATATACTGAGACAGCCTGCCCTTTCACCGATGACCTTCTGTGGCTTACCTTCCTTGTGGATTTTTTCAGTGATTGTCTTTGGGACAAGTGTCCATACAGCCGTCTTCCATGATTGTGGTTGTGTACTGAACCAGAGTGAAAGAAGAAAGCCTCTGGAAACCTTTGCAGGTGAAATAACTAACAATAAACTGGACTTTTCTACATCATCATATTTCACAAAGCATAGCCAAAACAGCCTGGATGTGACTGGACGACAAGTGAAAACCTAATGCCTCCTGTCTCGGCTATGGACACTGCAGAAGCATAAAAAGGGAATAGAGTTTAAGTTATTATTCTAATTTTCATACATAAAAGATGATAACATGTACTTATGCTATAATGGAGCATTAAATCTTCCTCCTAACTGTGGAAAAGGTCTTATTTGCTGTAATACTACAAAGTTTATCTAAAATCTCTTGTTGAATTAAAGTGGCCGTGGGGAGGAAACAAACAAAAACTCATAGAAATGAGATAAACGAGGGAAACAAACAACATCAACATTCAGCCGGTGTTCTGTTTTTAAAAAGACAAATGGCTCTGTGAAGAAGTGGGTGTTTAAATAATTGATGATGTCCGTGTATTTATTCCTGAAAAGGCCGGCTCTTTTCATTCTTTCTGTTTAATTCTGCAGACCCTCTGTGGTCAGACGGGCTGAGGAGGAACGGCGTGCTGCTGTGTGGCTGTGTGCTGCTTACAAGATTAGAGTACGTTTCTGAGTGAGGAACAAGAGCGTCTGATGGAAACCAGGCTCTGATAATCACAGCTCGATTTACGGCCCATTACTTTCACCTCTACAAACTAACACGTACACCCTGTTTACATTATGAATTAATGACAAGTTTTGGTCAATCAGACATCAGGACTGCACGTTAGTCTGTATTCTGCATTAACTACACATCTCCAATGACAGCCGGACATCAGAGTCTGTCTCTTACACCATTTCTGTGGCTCTCTCACAGATTAGCATCCACACATGCTGCAGTGAAGCTGCTGCTGATAAGAACATGCCGCGTTCCACATTGTTATGCAGATGAAATTTTTCTCTTATTTTCCCAAATATTAATGCAAATGACACAATATTTTTCAAGTCATCAGCCGTTAGAGCATAATTCCACTGTTTTTGAACAAACTTCATAATGATAACCATTTTTTTTTTTTAAACCCTACAACCTTACAACATAAACTTCAAAGACAAAGATGGAATGTTTTAGAAATTGTAAAGGATGACATCAACTTCAAAGGCAAAGATGGAATGTTTTATAAACTTTAAAGGATGACAGAATCTTCAAAGGCAAAGATTGAATGTTTTATACATTTTAAAGGATGACAGCATCTTCAAAGGCAATGATGGAATATTTGATAACTTTTAAAGGATGACATCAACTTCGTAGGCAAAGATGGAATGTTTTATAAACGTTAAAGGCAAAGATGGCATGTTTTCTAAAAGGAAAACATTGACATAATCTTCAAAGGCAAACATTGAATGCTTTGCAAACTTTAAAGGATGACATCATCCTTAAAGGCAAAGATGGAATGTTTTATACACTTTAAAGGATTACATCATCCTCAAAGGCAAACATGGAATGTTTTATAATCTTTAAAGGCTGACAGCATCTTCAAAGGCGAAGATGGAATGTTTTAAAAACCTTAAAGGCAAAGATGGAATGTTTTATACACTTTAAAGGATTACATCATCCTCAAAGGCAAACATGGAATGTTTTATAATCTTTAAAGGCTGACAGCATCTTCAAAGGTAAAGATGGAATGTTTTACAAACTTTAAAGGATGGCATGATCTTCAAAGGCAAACATGGAATGCTTTACAAACTTTAAAGGATGACATCCCCCTCAAAGGCAAAGATGGAATGTTTTATACACTTTAAAGGATGACATAAACTTCAAAGGCAAAGATGGAATGTTTTATAAACTTGAAAGGATGACATCACCCTCAAAGGCAAAGATGGAATGTTTTATACACTTTAAAGGATGACATAAACTTCAAAGACAAAGATGGAATGTTTTATACACTTTAAAGGATGGCATCATCCTCAAAGGCAAAGATGGTATGCCTGCTCACTTTTTTGGTGCGTCTGGTTACCAAAGTGACATTTTATATTCAAATCCCCCATAGACAGTTCTCCAAATCCTGGTTACAATGTTTTTAATGCATGAATCAAGCTAACCAGCTACCTGAAGACCCATGGCTATAAAACATCTGATTTGGCACAAAAAACAGCATTCGGAAATAGAGAAAAGGCAAAGATAAAAGACTATATATTTCTCTTTAAGAGGATGAAAGAACTACGTATCCCACAATCCATTGTGATTCCTTTTGTTCCACATTAAAGATAGTTTCCAAGCTTTTGAACCACAAATGTACCTCTTTTCTACACATATCTCTATTGTAGTTTTTACATTTGAAATGGTAATGTAATAAATCCTGGTTTCGCATTCATTGCTTCATACTAAAACAGCATGTATCATCGTCATCTACAGTCAATAGTCTTCGTTCAGTAAACATTACCATGGCTACTGGAGACCCCACCAATCAGAGATGTCGCTGTGACATTTCAGTATTGTGGGTTATGTTGTAGTTTTAGCCTAGACCACAAATAAACTATGTTTTTCTTGAAACAGGTTGATATCCTAAAAACTTTGGTTGTCTACAAGAGCATGTGTCAGATGTCAGGTAGCCCCAAGTGAGTTTAACTTGGATTCTTCTTGGATATGACTAATGATTAACCTTGCAAAGCAGATGGACACGCCTGTTTCCTTGTTTTTCACTGGCGAATCCATCTTGTTAAGCACTCATCTGAAACGTTTGGGCCCAATTAGAAAGTGACAGGACCAATCAGCCACGAGGGGCAGCACTTTGAGGCTCAGCAGAGTCGTGACGTTAACAAGCAGCAGCAAGAGCTGGTGCAGTTATGGAGGAAGAGATTAGCGTGGATGCTGCTAAAATGCCAGTTTTATCAGAACTTGACAACAATTCTTCTTAAAAGAAGAACAAAGAACAGCAGTGAGTTGTTTTTTTTTTTCAAAAACGACAAAATTCGAGTACTTACATGTCTATAGTTGCCATGTTTCGCGTTATTCCTTAGTAGCTGCGCACGCGCAACTCGATAACCGCTACGTCACGTGTTTTGTTGCTCTGATTGGCCTGTAGAGATGTGATAGACAGAACATTCATCCAATCACACTCCGAGTTTTTTTCAAATCCTCTGCCTTTTCTCAAACGTTTCCTATTGAAGCTTTCCCAGATGGGTGTGTGAAACAAATTTATCTGGCATGTCAGGTTAACTAATGATTACATCAACTATGGAGAACATGAACAGGGTTTTACTTCCGGAACCACACTGTTGAGCCTATAGTGGGCCAAAGTGGGCAACTTTTGGAAAAGTGGGTAAAACAGCTGAGGAGTGATGGTTTCTCTTGTCCTCACCTCACAAGTTGCATCCACTTGTATTCAGATTTATTGGTGAATAATCACAGTTTTTCACAAGTAAGCAGCACAAAACATTAATGTGATACAGCAACAGAACAGCAGCTCCCTGCAGAAGTTCACACTTCCTTGTGTATCAGTTACCTCTGGTGTCTTTAAGGCAATGATAAACATGTCTGGTAATGGTGGCTCTGATTGTGCTGACTAATAATGATTAGTGAAATAGAAAATCGTTTAAAGTGTTTTGAAAAATAGGCACAACTTCAGAATGATCGAATTATTATAGAGTTCAGAGAAAAAACTGCATATTGGAAGTTAAAAACTCTGAGGACAAACATGGACATGAAGCAGTCACAGACCTTGACCACGTTGGCTTTGTGTTTCTCCAGCACCTGGATGGTCTGAGACGTCTTTGGGTCGATGATGAGAATACTGGAGTGACATCCTTGAGCGATCAGCCCCTGCCAGCCCCTTCAAAATAAAAGTCCAGAAAGAGCGTGTTATATTAAGGTGAATGGTGAAAGAAATTAATGATCGCTCCACATCAGAGTAACGGAGATATTTAGCAAAGATGAGGCTGAACAGCTGAACGAGCCCTCATACAGCTAATTTATAGAGTAATTGTTTTGTTTAATGAGACATGACTTCAGTGTGGCTGAGCAGCAGTTTGAATGTCTCTTTAATATATGTAGAATCACTTGTCTCTTTCGTGCCATTATTAAAAGCCCTCTTAATGTGTTGTTGGACTAAGGAGGGCTTCTACTTGATAAGCCTGGAGAAGTGCTGGCTTTCTGCTGTAGAAAATTAAAATAAGACAGCACGTTCGTGGGGCTCGATCCAAAAACAACAACCATAAAGAAGCAAAAACTGTCCGCATATCCGGAAGCTCCTGGTTGGGTTTTTATTAATGAACAAGCAACCAGCCAGTGTGCAGACTTGGCAAGAAAAAAGTAAGTCTAATAAAAAGGAAGAGTCATACAGCAGGCAGAAAACGAGAGAGTGGACTTCATTTTTTTCTTCTTCTAATTTACAGGACGTCCCAATTCTCCTCTTTAGTTTTAGTTCTTATGATGACTTATTTCAACGGCAGCATTGTCTAAATATTGTTGAGATCTGCCATTATCTGTGTTTCTTTTATATTTATAAGATATATGGCTGAAGAGGACTCTCCTGGTAATAGACAGCAACATTCTAGAAAACCAGTTCCAAAAAAGTTGGGACACTGTGTCAAATGTAAAGATACACAAAAGTCAAACAGCGTCAAATCTCATAAACCCAGATTTTATCCACAATAGAACATAAACAACATAGCAGATGTTGAAACTGAGACATTTTACAATTTCATTGAAATATTAGCTCATTTTGAATTTGATGGCAGCAACGCATCTCAGAAAAGTAGGGACAGGGGCAGCAAAAGGCTGGAAAAGTAAGTGGTGTTGATGAGAAACAGCTGGAAGAGCATTTGGGCACTGATTATGTGACAGTGTCACCAAATAAATAAATATGAATGAATTTGAACAAAGAGTAATAAATGTAAGGATGAAAACTGCAGCTTTTCTTTAAATAGGTAAAAGAAAATATTCCCTGTATATTTTAAGGTGTGATATGTGGGCATCCGCTGTCAATTTTGTATATTGATTTATGGGTAAAATGATGAGGAAAAAAAACAAGATAATATAAGGAGGTTATGTGTCGTGGGGGAAGAGGCGGAGAAGGAGGGACCCGGGAAAAAGACAAAGCAGCAGGCAGACATGAGGAGTTGGGGCCTGAAAGTAAAATAAAAAGTAACAAGCTGCCTGGTAAAATAAGTATTAAGTTTAAAAACATTAAACCGGCTAGCAGATTACGACAATATTCCCACTGGACTTCTCTGTGCGGATGCTGAAGGATGCGTCGGGAGACGGAACAAAGGAATGCTTTCCCATGGATAATGATTCCAGGATCAGGTGAGATTTTCTCTTGTTGGTTATTTTACCTGGTATACCAGAGTAGCAATCGCTAATTTTGTTTTTGGGCTATTTCTGTCACGAGGAGTTGTGTTTTTTCCTTCATTTTCTTGAGGATTATAAAGTGTTCTGCATTTGCGTGCGTCACAAACTTAAAAAACTCTTTAAAGACACTAAAAAGTGCTTGAAGAAAGAAAGTTTGCATTTTTCGTTAGTTTGGGACTTTTTGTTTATTTAGAAATTATAAAAACTGATGTTAAATCATTATTTTTGTTGTGATCCAGGTTTGATTTAACTTCACGTGCCGTGCGTGCATTGTTCGGGTGGCGGTAATTAAATGTGAAACCTTTTGAAATTTATGACGTTCTCTTGAGAGCTTCATAGATTATTTTGGTTCAGAGGTGTTGTTTATCTCATTGTTAAATATTCTTTACCTAAAAAGGTTTTCTATTTTCCTTAGAAGTTCCCCCTTGTGTGTGATTAACGCTGACTTGATAAAGGTTAAGTGTTACAATTACGTTACTTGTCAGGTTAGGAACATGACTGGGTATAAAGGGAGCATTTTAGAGAGGCAGAGTCTCTCAGAAGTAAAGATGGACAGAGGTTCACCAATCTGTGAAAATTTGGATCTAAAAATTGTGAAACAATTTCAGAAAAACGTTCCTGAACACTTTGAATCTCTCTCCACCTACAGTCCATAATATCAACGAAAGATTCAGAGAATATGGAGAAATCTCTGTGAGCAAGGGACAAGGCTGAAGGGGCCCTCAGGGGCCACTGCATTAAAAACAGGCATGATTCTGGACTGAAATCACTGCATGGGCTCAGGAACATGCCAGAAATCATCATCTGTCGACACAGTTGGCCGTGCCATCCACCAATGACAGTTACAGCTGCCAGTTCTCCTGGCTCAGCTCTCAAGCCTGCAGCTCTGATGGTATGGGGCTGCATTAGTGCCTATGGCATGGGCAGCTCTAACATCTGGAAAGTACAGAGAGGTTTTAGAGCAACATGTGCTCCCATCCAGACAACGTCTCTGTCAGGGAAGGCCTGGACTGTTTCAGCAAGACGATGCTAAAACACATACCACATCCGTCACAACAGCATGGCTTCACAGGAGAAGAGTACGGGTCCTGAACTGGTCTGCCTGCATTCAGGATCCTTCACAGCAAAGAAGAGTCAGCTAGAATCCGACATCAGACAAGAATGGGAAAACATTCCTCTCCCACAACTCCATCAACTGGTCTCCTCACTTAGATGTTTACAGACTGTTGTTAAAAGAAGAGGAGATGCTACACACTGGTAAACATGGGCCTGTCCCTATTTTTGAGCTGCCATCAAATCCAAAGAGAGCTAATATTTTTCATGAAATGGTAAAATGATGACTGCAGAGATATTCTGCACACGTATTTAAATGAATGGACCCATAATAACACTGACTGAGGATGTTAGTGTTGTATGACATTTACCAGCGAAAGCAGAAACAGAGAATTGTCTGTTGTGAAACCACAGAGGTCACGTGATAAAAATGCCTCCAGGTTAACTTATTAAATGTGACATCATCAGAGATCACATGACCCTCAGTCAGCCTGAATGTTTCAGTCATTGATACTAAACTCTGATGTAACATCGCTTATTCTCACTGACATGCATTCATAATGTTAAATATAGAGTATTATCGTAAATATCGGTAATAAAGCATAAACATTTATTACACAGACCGGAAATCTCCTCTGTGTTTAAACGAAGCTAATCACAGATGCTAACGGCACTGCTGCAGCACTCACCAATCCACCGCGCTTTTATTTTGAAGGTTCAGAGTTCCGGTCAGAGTCCGGGCTGCTAGTTTGATGTTGACCGTGTATGGAATCATCTTCAGTCATCAGTTTAATAAAAGCGTTCACATCTATCGATTAAAGGATGCTATAATGGATTAGCTTCTCTGCTTCTTCCCTGTTCAGAATCCAAACAGGAAGTGCAGCGGTGTTTGGTGACAGAGAGCCGTGTGGGAACAACTCTCAGAGTGGCAAGGTTCCGATATCTGAACGTAATGTCATCAAACTTTGTGAGGAGTTTTCAGCAGGAAATACAACAGTCTGAAATCATTATGATGCCTATTTAGAACTTTTTAAAGCAAATAAGACTAGAATTGTAAGGCTGATCGTTTCTTCAGAGTAATTTGTTGTGCCTCCATGTTTCACAGCTAATGTTCAGGGTAAGCAGTACGTTTTTTTAATTCACAAACAAAAATAATGTAAATTAATTAATAGATAAATAGAGAAATCCTCTTTATTTACACAGCATATTTTAAAAACATGTAAGTTTACCTAAAGGCCGAAAAGTAAAACCACAGAAATACAAATACAGCTGAAATAAAAACATTATGAGGACGATATTAAAGCAAATAAAAATATCATAAAATCAATTAAAACATAATTAAAACATAAGAATAATAATAAAAAACACACACACACACACACACAAAAACACAAGGATTAAGCAAAATGAACTGGATGGCATTGTCAACCTTTACACCAGGATTCAAAGCTGTGGGTTTTAAGTAAGACCCCCCTGGAGCCAAAACCCATCAGCTGTTTTTTATTTCTTTAAAATTTAAAAAGCTCAGGGCCATCCAGCCTTAAACATCTTTGAAACATAGCAAATGTTAAACAGAGCTGACAATTTTTTTAACAGACACATAAATCTGAGTGTCGTCTGCATAGAGGTGGTAAGATATTCAATATGTTTTAAAAAATATCAACCCAAGAGGGGGTAGATATAGGGAGAAAATAAATAGATGGAATAAATGAAATAAAATAAAATGAATAAAATAAAATAAATTTAAAAAGTCAGTAGAAACAAAAAAATCTTATAATAATTATTTTACACCATATTGTGAAAATAATTATAATAAAATAGTAAATGATATAAAATTTATTCAGATCTCTTTTTTCTTTAATTACAAAACAATAGATAATAAAATTTGAGTACAAAAAAAACCAAGACAGAACAGTCGACCAACATAAAGTATCGTGCACATTCTGCAGGAGGGAGTTTTCTTTTTGCCGAAGCCCTTCCAGCTTAAAATACCACATTAACACGAAGCATATGTTCATCGGGGATTCTGCTAGCACTTTGGCCAACGCGTCGCTAAGCTTGCAAAATGAAACGCGATTAATATAGCTTAAAATGAATGTTATTTAATCATGATTAATCGAAATTAATCCACAGCAACCCTGTGATTAATCAAAAATGTTAATAGTTTGACAGCACTAATAATAATATTTCTTTTTCAGAATTAAAGTCAGAACCAAACCCACACTATCATTCCATAACATTTCTATTATGCTCTGCTTCTAACTAGATAAAAAACTAGATTAAATCTGTTCCTTCATCTTCCTCCATCTGTGGCCGGGTCAGGGTGGCAGCAGGTGAACCAAATCAACCCAGACGTCTCTCTACCAACAACGTCTTTCAGCAGGTTGGAGGACGTGTGCCACTCTTTAACCCCTTTTCCCCGCCAGTTGCTGATCAGTGCTGTAGACTAAAGACAAAACATGCATCTCTTATCACAAATAACTTTTTATTTACACAAAGTACACATGAACAGAATTACAGATAAACTTTTAATGACCAAACGGTATGGTCCGAGAGGAAGACGAGGCTCCTGGCTGTGGTAACAGAGCCTCCAAATCCATGGTCGACAACTCTAAAATGAGCAAGAAACGTTGTTGATTACCATATAGTTAAGTTATATAATTAAATGGGCCATTGTGTAACAATGAGGGAAGTCCTGAATACAGGTCTTGCGGTGAAATATTACTGCTGCTTTCCTCAGGATTCTTAAGGCATTTTTATTGTTTGTTAGCTTACCAGCAGCTAACTGAATAGCAAACAATAGCATGCACCATGTTAGCTGGCGTAACATTCATAATATTGATGAGGGAACATTGTAGCAAGCGTATTCATAGTAGGCTAACAAGAGGGTGAAATAAAACTTACCAGGATCAGGTGGTCTGCAGGATGGTGTACACCAGCGTGGACTCCGTCGTGGCTGTGGCCGAGTTCAGAATGGCTGTTTTTCCACCGCATCATGATAATCCCGCCCCCTGATGTAGTTGGTGCTTCGCTCTGGCCCATGCTCTGGCCCAGCAAAGAGTTGGTGCTTGCTAAGCACTGGTTTTTAGCACCTGGAGCCAGTGCTTTGTTGGTGGAAACAGGAAGAACTGGTGCTAACCCAGGCACTAGCCTGGAACTAGCACCAGCACCAGCTAGGTCGAAAAGGGGCAAGAGTCCTTTCAGTGAGTTCTGGGTCTACTTCAGGGCCTCCAAAAAAACCATCTCAGCTGTCTCCTATTGACCCTTCACTGTGAAGGAGCAGCAGCTCCACTGAGGCCCCGCCCCGATGTCTGAGCTCCTCCACCCGTCCTTAAAGAAGAGCCTAGACGTCCTCAGAGGAATCCTTGTATCTGTAAAGAAAGTCTGGTTTTATTTAGGCAGCATGAACACAGTGTACTGTAATCAGGTACCAAGCACTAATCCACCAGGATAGGGGACCCCAGGCCCGGTACACAGGACAAGAACGCCCCTGTCGTCCTCTGAGCTGTGGGTAGATGTGGGAGAAGGAGGAAGGTCATGATGTCTCTGAAATAATAAAAACAAGAGCAGGATGGACTCTAATCTGCACTGAGCATCTTCACTCTTCCTGTCGAATAACAAACCAGATTCATACATGTGTGCCCGGGTACGGAGTGTATGAGGGCAGAAACCACCTCCTCTCCTCTGCAGTGCTTCATTCTTCCTCCTTGTCATGTTGGATTTTCTTAACAGTCCCCTGAATCTCTGTCTGATTTACATGTTAATTGGTCGATTGAAGATTTCATCTCTCTGTGTTCTACCAGCCGTCAGAATCGTCCCGTGGTCAGTCGGTGAACACGGAGCTGTGTCACATCCATCATCATGACTGCAGGAGAACTCTCTGATCTACCAGAGTTATGACGGGCTATTTCTGACTCTGAGACAGCTCAAGGTTGGCTGATGCGACACATGAGCGTGGCTGGGAACTTAAAAAGTGCAAATACACGGGCCTCAAAAGTGAGACTGGCCCCTGGGTAACACCGACATGCATGAAAATCGGTACACATATGTATCATGATACATGAGGACCATCCTCTAAAATGTGCAGGAACCAAACGACAACATGTTTCATGTTTTAACAAACTCATCGAGGGATTTAATTGGATTGACTCCAGAATTTGCTTGCATAATCTAGACCACCTGGAGATCTAAAGTTGTGCTAAGTGTGCATTTTCACCAGGAGGCGGGGCCGTAATACAGACCCCGATTTTACTCCACTTTGGGGTTATTTTTTAGTACAAATTGCACAATAAGGCCTTATAACTTTTTTTAGTGCTTATGTCAGTCATCACCAAATGTCACATGGATAATCACACCTTGATTCTGAATACATCCATGCATCAACATCATTAATTTGTCACAGCGCCCCCTTCTGCCAGTTGAATATTTACTACATTGATTTTTCATGTGTGTTTTATGGACTGCTAAAAAAAATTCAGCCCCCCTTCACCTATAATTCTAGACCTTTGGTTTTTGGTCAGCACATGCATCATGACCACACCTACAAAAAAGCCTCCTGGACCCGTGCCAAAATCCCGACAGGATGTCCACCCACTTCACCGGAAGCTCATCATAGCGCCCTCTACTGTGACGTAAATGGGTCATTTCTATATTCCTCTTAGTGTGTTGAGCCTAACATGCTCCGATTTTCACATGAGGTCTTCAGTATCTGTTCCAACATTGACACGTTTCATTAACAGATGCCCCTGGGGCCATGGCGGCCATGTTGATCCTTCGCCATCAGACAGGAAGTGGCGGCAACTCTCACATGAAACATCTGATTTCCTTCAAACTTCACTTGTATCATCAGGGTCTGCCTCTCTACAAATTTCAATGTTAGTTTTATAGTTTTGCTGTAGTGCTCCATATTGTAACACGCTGTAACAGAAGTTGTTGTTACTATTATTATAATAATAATAGTTATTATTATTATTATTATTATATTATCACTTTTATATAATGACAGTAACAGTATTTTTTGTTGTTTTTGTTATATTATTATTTGATTATTATTATTATTTTATTATAAAATGACAATAACAAGACTTTATTATTATTATTATTATTATTATTATTATTTAATGACAATAACAAGACTTTATCATTATTATTATTATTATTATTATTATTATTATTATTATTATTATCTATCTATCCATCCATTTTCTATCCCTTTATCCCATTGGGTTTTGCGGGGTATTATCTTTATGATAATAGTTATAATAATGATCATAATAATCATAATCATGTTATTATCATGCCATGTTATTCCCCACTCTCTCTCCCCAGTTTCAGACTTCACTCACCATCCTCTCCGTCAAATAAAGGCATAAAAGCCTTCAGGATAAACACAAAGTCCCTGTGAGCTCCTGTGGCTCTGACTCATTAAAGCTAATATCCTGATGACTTTATTACTGCAGGCATTTTAACCACAGTGACATTTACCACCTTTACCGCCCTCCTGTGAATAAATATCTGACTAAAGCGTCTCTAAAAGCCTCCTGTTTACCTCCGCTCCAGTGTTCGGTCTGAAAGCTCACATTCAGAGAGGTTACTCTCTCTGGACAGGCTGATCGGAGGGAATAAATCACAGCGTTCACTCTTTAGTTCCCGCCGGCGTGCCGGCTGAGGGAGCGGAGCGGCTCGGTCTGATGGAGGTCATGTAATGAAAACGGAGAGCAGGGATAATCACGCTCCGGGTCACATATAAAAACACAATTAGAGGCTGAGTGCTCAGAGAGAGTTTGACTGTTGGACCTCCACTGCTAAAATATCCACATCACATCTCCAGCAGCTCAATATCAGCCTTTATATCCTGTCTGACTGTAGATAATGAGCACATGGAGATTTATTCATCCAAACTCTGCTTATTTAACCTTTCAGATAAGTCTGTTTACCTCAACAGCAGAGGGAGAAAACACAAATACATCATCATGAATACGAGGTTTTTAAAGGACATTTACCTGGATTGGTTGGGAGTATTCCCCTCACTTTTCCCTGATAATGTCTGAGGTAAAGTCAGGTCCATGAAGCTGAAGACGTGAAGCAGAAGGTGAGAGGTGAAGGCCTCCTGAAGGGTGGAGCGTCCTGCAGAGATTCTCAGGAATCGATGTGAAGCATGGTCACGCCTCTGTGACGCCTCTGTGCTGGTGGAATATTCTGCCTGAACCTTTCTGAAAGTTCATTTACCCGGTCAGACGGAGGGTTTCTCACTATTGATCGTTTCTGTTGTCCATCAGATCAAACAAACCTCCTCTTCCTCAGGATGTTTGGAGAATCTCTCCCTTCCTTCAGACAGATTAGCCGTGTCTTTGATGCTGTAGTAAACATCCTAAAACGACTTTTTCTCTTTGATTTCACACGTTTGGCTTTATGTAACTCAGAGCAATCCTCTGAGATTAAGGTCAGATTTATGCACCAGTGATTCTGATTTAAAATCCTTTTTGCTGAGTTTTGGTTTGTCTGCATTGAGAGAACCTCACCGTCTCATATAATCAGAGACTGGAGATGAATGATGATCCTTCATGCACCCCTGCAGAAGTCTGCAGCACCTCTAACAGAACATTTGGGTTGGTTTCCTGTATTCTGGTGCATTTTTCTGCTCCAGTTTGTCATGAAATTGTCCTCAAATGTGTTGATAAAAACAAAAAATCAGTTTTTAATGTCCACTTTAGCAGCGGTTCTCAACCTTTTCAGCCTGCAGCCCCCAAAATAAAGGTGCCAGAGACCGGGGACCCCCACTGTACCTGAGGGTGGTCGAACACCGCCATGAACAATCAAGAGTAGTCATGTGCAGATAAGGCCGTCCATTAGGGGCCGATAAAGGGGAGGGCTGTCTGGGATTCAGCCAAACTGGGGGCCAAAGGAGGTCAGCAAAATCATGGTACATTAAAAGTTAGGCTGTGATATCAATATTTTACATTTAACCAGAATAATAACCACTCAAATAAAAACAACAAATGTTTTTTTTTAGTCATTTGTGCCATAGTATAAAGCCATCTTAAAAATGTTCATTCCTTTTCTTTAAACAGGTATAAAAGTAAAAACAAAAAGGTGGTGAAATGGGAGTGGGTTAGAAGTGGCAAAAACATTAGCAAAATATGTGCAAAAAATGGCAGATAAGGGTTAAAGTGGCAAAAATGGGCATGGAAACTGGCAAAAGGGGATGAAAGGGTGGCTGAAATAGGTGAAAAGTGGCAAAAATGTGTGGGAAATATGGTGAAATGGGATTTGGCAGTGGGAAAAGTGCTTTAAACTGGAAAAAAATGGGCATAACAAACAGTGAAGTGTGGTTAAAATTGAACAAATAGGTGTAAGAGTGGTAAAAAAAAAAAAGGGTTACCATAGGCAACAATAGGTGGAAAGTGTCAAGAAATGGTGTAGAAGTGGCAAAAACAGGCAGAAAAATGTGATGGAAACAGTTTGAAGTTGACAAAAAAATGAGTTTAAGGTGGCAAAAATTTGTTAAAATTGGCAAAAAATGGCAGGAAAAAGTGCTGAAAATTGGTGTAAAGATGCAAACATGGGTCCAAATTGTACAGAAATTGATGAAAAGTGGCAAATAATAGTTTGGGTGGGGAAAAATCATTAAAAAAATATTCTTCATTTGTCTAAGGCAGTGGTTCTCAAACTGGGGTCTACGAAATAATTTGAAATAAATCATTAAGGTAATGCCATGTTATTAAAATGCAAATAAATACATATATGGATGACAGTGCCATAAAACAACCGTACTAAACCAGTGACTCCACCTCATCAGCTGATGCTAGGACCAGACCAGCTAAACTGAGACAATATGATGACAGCTATACTGTACCTGAAGTTTGATTTTATTGAGAACAGCCACAGAAGACCAAAATGTGTTGTCTTCATGTGAAGCCACGAAGGCCGCCAAGCTAGATCGTCATCTGATAACAAATCATGCAGAGTTTAAAGACAAAACAAAAGATGTTTTCTGACAAAAGGGTGAGGACAGCATTGACCAGAAAACACGAATGGTGATCCTGACCACGACCTCAGGAAAAGCACAGAGGGATTCTTCTGAAAGAATCACAAAAAGTAGGAAGCCACACTCACTTGGACAAGAGCTTGTATTTAGGTTGAAGAGTTAAAATACAGCATCTAGGAGTAAAAATGGCAGTCAACATATGTTTAATCAGTGTGAGGGTTATGTGGGGGTCCTTGGAAAATTTTCTGCCCTGTCAGGGGTCCCTAGCCCTGAAAAGTTTGAGAAGTCCCATCTGAATCCTTGTTTATCTTCCGGTCACAGGCTCCCGCTCCACCTGAGTCACAATGGCGACCGAGGTGGAGCGAGTGTGTTTGGAGTTGGAGCTTATCGATATGGATGAACAAACTCTTTTGTTGCAAATGTTGAAGCGCTGGCGACAGGGAAGACGTTTGCGGAGGTGGTCTGTACGACCACTAAATGAGTCGAGGCTAAGAGCGGGTGAATGACATTTTGAGTGGACCAATCACAGCTCTTGCGGTTCACATTGCCGCAACGCGTAGTTAGGATTTTTTGGAGATGCACATCAGGCTACGGCGTACGGGTCCATGTCAACGCAGAGGGCTACGCGTAGCTACGGCGTTGACGCGATGTAGAAGCATAAGTCAGGCTTAACTGGTTAGATTACTGCGTTACATACTGAGAAAGTAATTTGTAACAATACTGTGTTACCTACTTCTTAAACTAACGCGTTACGTTAATCGTTACAACAAAAAAGTAATCTGAGTACTCTATTGGATTACTTTGTAACGCATTACCCCCAACGCTGCTCCAGAGTGAATCCATGACAGTTCTACACTGTGCAGACATGGCATGGCTTTTAAGAAGGATAATCATGTTGTAATTTAATTTTATTGAACATAAACATTTTTCAGAGTCTCTCTACTTTAATATACTCCTCCCCTTCTGCATCGACTCGCCCCTGCATTCAGGTCTTCATCTGTGCAGTAGGTCCTCGACAAACGGTTGTTTCAGACTCAGATTTGATCTCAAGAAAAGGTCCCTCGGTGCTAGATCAGAAGAATAGCGAGGGTGATCATGACTGTGATTTGTTTTTGGTCCAGAAACTTTACTAAGAGCTCAGTGTGAGCTGGAGCTTTGTCTTGATGAAAAATGAAACCTTTTTTCCACAGCTGTGCTCTCTTTCTTCAGACTTTTTCTGTTTTTTTAGAACCTGTTTGTATGAGGGTTGACCCCCCGTTGACCCTTCTGGAAACAGAGCCAAAGACGATCTTCAGCCTCTCCTCATCTCTGCAGACTTCCTCTTTATCTCCACGTCTCCTCAGCAGACTCGCCGCGGTGAAACAGAGACGACTGGGCCGTGAAATCCTCATTGATTCCTCTCAAACCACCGCCGTCCACGTGGGAGCCTGGACTTGGTGATTTAGAGCGTCACGTCTGGGTTAATTTGGAGTTTAAAGGAAGTTGAAGATCATCAGTAAATCAGACGCCGCATTGCTCATAAAGCCAGTCTGATTCTGAATGAAACCTCCTGATCGAGTTTAACGCCTCCTCCATATTTCAAACCGACGAGGCGAGATGTCAGAGGGAGTTATGATGGAGAGAGAACCCCGACTTACTCCATCATCAGCCGGCTGAACATCTGTCATCTGTGTCTTAATGAATGAGACGTTCTGAAGCTACCATCGTCTGTGTAATTGGCAGAACTGTTCGATTATTTCTGCCTCTGAGAAATAGATTTAAACTCCTGGTGTGTAACAGAAAAAGAGTCGTAATTTTACGCTCCGGCTGATCCATTTCCTCACAATAAAAGGAAGGTTTCATGTTTTAATATTACAGCAGAATCAGGGTGATCAGGAAAACACAGATGGCATTAAAACATCGACAGCAGGGAGAAGATACCACGGCTGTCTGGTGTTGATACGGCTACGATTAACAGACAAGGCTGGGTCAGGAGGAAAGGCTGGGCTGGGTTTGTGGTTGAGTATTATTAAGAAATCTTATAAGAAAGGGAGACAATTGGAGCAGACTCTTTTGCAATGTTTGAAGAAAATCCCTAGAAATATTCATGAGATGTTACACCACAAAAATAGTTTGCACGGGTGACTCCAAAAAAAAAAAAACGGGTGTTTAGACCGGGTGCATGGTGGTTGCATGAGGGCTGCGTCACAGCTTGGTTTTCATTTCAACATGGCTGTTTTTAAATCAGGGCTTTCAGACCGCCTGCATGAGTGCTGCTGCTCATGCACTGAGAATCTTAAGAACAGAGGGCTCGCCAATTTTACCACACACGTTTCTTGGCCAAAATAAACAAGAAAATTATAGAGAGCGATATTAACCCTTTAGGTTAATAGTTTTTCAAGAAAATATTCAATTGTGATATCAAGATTTCAAAAGGCTGTAGCTTGAGCGTGGTTAGAGATAAAGGCACACTGTAAATAAGAAACATCTTCAGTATGACCCAAAGTTTGTGATGGGAGTAAATTCACTCATCTAATTTGCATATTCTGACATCAACCGTGAACTTCCACCGCCATTGGCTGTGCGTTTTCTCCCACAGCTCCTACCACGTCTGCCACTACCTCCGTCACTTTTCGCGGTGTTTTGACCACCCCTGCTACCCCCCACCCCTGTACCCTCACTTGTGGGCGGGGGTGTACACCAGACGTCGATAGCAGCGTGGGCCACGTAATGGCGTGACATCATAGCAGTGCGACACAGTGCCGCATAAGTTCAAGGAAGAAGCACGTGGCACTGTAAACAAAGGGCGATAATGGAAGAGTTCCAGCAGTTTGATAGTATGATGGTTTGGTACCAGATTCAGGCATTGGAATAAATGCTTGGACTAAAAGTTCGGACTAAAATCAAATAACTTCTCACGGACTAAAACTAAACCAAACCTCCCCTTAAGGGGCAGGAATCTCAAACAGAACCAGTCTCGTGTTAACAGCCATCTGCCAAACACATGTTGGGGTCAGAGGGCAGGGGTCGGACAGGAAGAGGGACAAGAGAAACAACAAATCAACAAATAGAAGACAAATCTATTGCTGTCGGGGCCATAAACTAATCTCCCTGTAGGACAGTGGTTTTCAAAATGTGAGGCAGGCCTCCCCTAGGGGGCGCCACAGGACTTCAGGGGAGGCGCGGAACCATAAACCAGAAAAAAAAGTGATTTGCTTTTCTAACTTCTGCTGTGCATGGAGCAAAATGAATAGACTTATAGTTACTTTAAGGCAGTGATACTCAATGTGAGGCTCTTTGACGTCTTCATTTTAAATATTATTCTTTGCCCCTTTATACCATTTTTTAAAAACTTTTCATCCATTTAAGCATCTTTTTGTTGTTAAATACCACTTTTTCACTACTTTTTGCCCATTTTTGCCACTCTTGACTGCTTTTTTAACTCTTTTGTTGCCGTATTTTTGCCACCTTTGGACCATTTTTTTGCCACCTGTTGCTCATTTTTTTGTCACTACTTCTCACCCATCTTTTTTTTCACTTTTTATCCCCATTTTTACCCATTTTCACCCATTATTTACTGCTTTTTGACCATTTTTGCCATCTTTATTGCTACTTTAAGCTGTTTTTGCCACTTTTCACCTCTTAGATTGTGGCTCTTGTAAAGGTATTTTTCAACAGTTTGGCTCTTTGGTTGGGTAACGCTGCTTTAAGGATTATCAGAGCAGAACAATCAGGTAGTACTGGCAGTAAAGTCATTACTGAAACCAAATAACTGATTACCTGGTGAAGACGGATGTTTAAGAACATTTGCAGACCAAAATATCAAAGATATAAAAATGTTCAAAATATTTAGATTTAGTTATAAATGTTTGAAAGTATGGTTAAGTTTTTTTTTTTTTCAAATCTGAATCTTTATGTGGGTGGGGGTCCCCCGAGTGAATGATCTTCTCTTAGGGGAGGCTCACTCTCACACACTCTGAAAACCCCTGCTGTAGGATGTGCCTGTGACGTCAGTAATGCTGGTAGCTATCTGTGAAGAATTATGATAACAGGTAGCACAGTGCAGTCAGTCTCCCAGAATCCTCCAAACCCAGACTCACCCATCTGACTGTGAACAGGGAAGATGATTGGTCAATCCACAGTTTCCACTGCTCTACAGTCCAGTGTCGGTGTGCTTTACTACATCTGATGCTTGGCATTGGGCTTGGTGATGTGAGGCTTGCATGCAGCTGTTACCATGGAAACCCATTCATGAAGCTCCTGCTACAGTTGTAGTGTTTACATCAATGTCAGCTGAAGTTCAGGACTCTTCAGGAATCAGCAGAGACTTGGAGACTTTTAGCAGTCGTTGACCCTGCTCTGTGATTTTGGCTGAGGTGCTGTTGTTCCTAAACTCTTCCACTTCCTAATAATATCACTGACAGTTGTTTGTGGAATATCCAGCAGGGATGAAATTCCTCCAACCGTCTTACTGCAAAGTTGGCATCCATCACAGACTCCTCCGCCTCCATCATATCAGCTGAGTTTTCTCATTAATAGATGTTTTAGAAGTGCTTCTTCTTCTCTGCATTCTCACAGTTTCTCCTGTCTGATAGAGCAGAAATGAGTGGGCTGGTTTGGTTACACTACATGCATAAAGCGGGTCATTAAGGCCTTTCTGAACCATTATCTGAACACTCAGAGTATTTAAACATCAGCAGGAAGTCTGGTCGATAAATCAGTCAGCGCTCAGCGGCGATGAGAGGCTCTCTGATGTAAAAATCATCACGTAAATTCACTCAGACAAATAATGACTCTGTATAGCTTTAATGTTCATAAAAACCATCATTAGAGTTCCAGTGACGCTGCAGAGAATCTGTAATGTGGATCAGCCTATAAACGCCATCCTAGGAGGACCATAAGTGGCGTTATAGTCTCCGACCACTCTCGATGCCTCATCAACAAACCCCACATATGCTGATGTGGCCGACAGAGCGGCTTATCGCTATTCCCGTGGCGGCCTCAGTCCTGATGTTTTATTAACATCTAATAAATGACAAGGTGAGGGACGGTCAGACATGAAACGCTGTTAGAGAAAATGAGCGTTCCCCCGAGGAAAATAAACAGAATGAATTAAACCTGCAGCGTGTGCAGTGTCTATAAAAAAGAGAGACTGTTTCAACCTGCAGGACGGTGAGGTTTCAGCGTCTGATGGCGACTGTTTACAGGCCGACACAACACTCCTGAAACAGATTAACGTGACGATAAAGACAAGCTGTAAACTCCTCATAGTCATGCAAATCCTTTCTGTTGATCTCAGCACATTTTGGCATGATGGCAAGCTCCAAAAAACTTTAAAAGTGAAAATGTGCTCTAGGTCAGTGTTTCCCAACCATTTTTCCTTGGAGCCCCAAAAATGACCTAAGGAAAGCGGAGCCCCCCAGGACCCCAGAGAGAAGAGAAAGTGGCACATCACCACCAAAAATCAACACAGACTCACAGTTAAAACCCTTTAAAGGCCTTTGCATGCTTTTCTTATCAAAAGACCTTCGTATAAACTACTTAAAGTGGGGATATTATGCCTTTTTTTAAAGCTTTATACATCTCTCTGATACCCACGTAGTAGCTTCACGTGGTTTACAGCTCAAAAACTCCTCATGTTTCTCACACTGGCATTCTGAAAAACCCTTATTTTAACCTCTGTCTGAAATGCTTCGTTTTCGCTGCTGTTTCTTTTACCCCCCCCACCTGCTTTCCTCCAACTGGACGATTTTCCGGGGCTGGTCGGGGGCGGGACTCAATGTTTTGTGTCCGCCCCCTCCAATGTGGCTATGTTTACGTACTTGTAAACTTTGAATGAACCGGTCCGTCTGAGTAAAATATGGCGAATTTTGATATACGTCCATACGTGTTGGACCCGGAGTCTGACCCTGATAGTTTGGAGAGAGAGGGGGAAGAAAACCAGCAGCAGCGAAGGATAGAGCAGGACGTATCTGTTTGGTAAGTGTTTCAATACTGTGTTACTAAATGGCTTTGATAATGGTGGACTTATCCCTCGCCACGTTTAGCGATGTATTTATTCATCTCTGTTCATCTTGTGGGGGCGGTCTGTTCTGCTTTGCCAGCAGCACGGGCGAACCAGTCAGGAGATCCTATTGTGATGACCTCATCAGTTCACTCCATCGAAATCTCGTCTCGGGAAGATCTCAGAGAGATTCCCAACGAACCGTTTTCATCAGATCACACTCTTAATTCCAAGATTTCTGCCACATACGTTTATCATGCAGTTTGAAAGTTTGCATACGTGGAGTATGGACATCCAACATTGTGACTTTATGTTTATGTTTTTAAAATCAGAAGAGTATAATACCCCCTCTTTAATAACTGCTTTTTTCAAGGTTTTAGTCAATATTTGCAAATCTGATTTTGGTAGCCTCAGAGCAGACAAAGCCCCCCCCTTGTAACACATGGAGACAAATTGAGGAGTATATGCAAAAGTTTTTTGTTGTATCGTTGTTTCATCCACATGGAAACGACGTTTCGGGTGACTGTAAAAGATACTTTTTGAAAACGGGTCCCAGAGTGCATAAATCAGGTAATCCGTAAACGACTACCGTTTTGTCTCCATGTGGACGGCTATCGGCATCTTTCTTGAAATGATTACTTCACACACAGCGTAGCTCACTGAAGACACCTGCGCGGGTTCGACCAGACCAATAATTGCTGATTACAGGGTTGTGTTCATGCTGGAGAAGCTACTGAGCTTATTCTGGCTTTTACCGCGAAATCTAATGCTCCTTTACCACCACCGCGAAATGCACACACCAGATGTTCTTAAATCCAACGCAGAGAACGACCAGAAGGGCAACTAGAAGAAAGTTTTCTGTGATCATCTTCTTCTCTTTTGGTGCGTTTTCTTGGCAGCAATACAGCGCCACGTACAGGCTTGGCATGTACTACCGTGTTTTCAGTCGTTTTTCAGTGGCTCCATGTTTACGTGGATATTTCTTGAAACAATCCCGTCTTTATGGAGAACTTTTTCAAAATGAAACAGCATTATGTCATTTTTGTCTCAGTGTAGACAGGGCCTAATATCTTTGGCACCCACCTGGGGGTCCTGGACCCCAGGTTGGGAACCAATGCTTAGAGCTTTGGTGCACACCTTAGATTGTTTTTGGAGATAATGGCTGCTGAGTCCTCTGGGCCTTAGAGGACAAGGACCATCCAGACTATCAGTGAAGTTTTAAAGCCTGCATCTCTGATGGTGTGGGGGTGTATTAGTGCATATTGCAGGGGTCGCTTGCACATCTGTGCAGGCACTTTTTTGTCTACGTGCCACTGTGTCTGGGGATTAAATAACACTGCAGCCTCTATGATTTTTACCAGCTACTCTATTTTAACAGGCAGCATTATTTGATGAGGTATTATATAAAAATAAAGGCTGATGGCACTCAAGTTAAAGGCTATTACACAAGAGAGAGTTGGTGCATAAATAACCCAAACTGTAGCTGATTTTAAACAAACTTGTCCTGTAATCAGCCATGCAAAGATTCATTGTGCTTCCTACGGGGGCTCTATAAATTCAAAGCCATTTTCCTGCTTAAAAACCTCAGACTCAGGAGAATTTTGTGCGCAATTCCTGCAGTCTCACAACCACATCCAGGCTTTGTTTAACCACCTAGGACTTTACGACAGGCAGTAAATTGGTTCAAACCCCTTCAGCAGATAAAGATGCAGAGGAGAACTACTCTGCTATGATCCTCAGTCACTCATTCCAGCACACAGCGTCTGTAAACTGTAGACATCTGCTCTGAAGGAGGTGAGGTTCTCTGGTCTGTGAGTGCGTAGCTCAACTTTGCTCTTGAAGTCAGTAGGAACAACAGAAATGAGGGGTTGATTTTGTGCTGCTCAGCAAAATTACTCTGCTAGGTTAGGCGGCATATTCACTGGCCTCAGTGGTCAGAGAGTCGAGCAAATTCACCCGACGCTGATCAGAAGTGCGTGCATTTAGGTGATGGCAGGTGCTAAATTCCCACCCTGGAAAAAACATCGATACTGGGAGATATAAACAGGTTTAGGAAAAAGATACTTCCATCCAGATGACGCCTTATTCAGGGACGTCCCTTCTTATTTCAGCGAGACAATGCTAAGACACATTCTGTATGAGTTACAACAGCATGGCTTCACAATCAAAGAGGGTCCAGACCTGTCTACCAGGATGGGAAAGAAGTCCACTCCCAACAGTGAGTGTCTTTCTGAGGTCATGGTTATAAACTTGATCCAAAGAGATCCAAACCCAAGTCCAGATGCCCCCCTTAGAACAAGCTTCAGACTTTAACCCGGAGTGTCTTTAGTCCTCAGATGCTCACCAAGTGTTGTTAGAAGAAAAGGTCATACGTCACAGAGTTAACACGCTCCTGTTGGAGTTTCAGTTTCGGTATTTATCACTCTGTGGCTGAAAAATACGCCTATTATCAAAATAGTACATCGTGAATAATTGCATATTCTGTTATTAGAAGATGTGTTGCAAGAATCCTTTAATATAAACTCAGAGTAATATGTTATCATGTCACCTCGCAGACACCTTTGTCCACAGGGATGTTCCTCTGACAGATAGACAGGGGGTCATGGTGTGAAGGACCTTACCCTAGCGGGTAAATCTACCAATGACCTGTTCAGAAGTGCTTCTGTATTGAATACAGAATGAATCATACAGAAAAGCATGAATCGTTCACAGTGAGACCACCATCTTACTTCCCTGGGTATTCATGCTCGGGACGTCCTGGCTAATCAGCAACAGTTTGGGTAGACCCATCTATGAGAGGAGGACTGGACTATCCACAGTGGACACTTGGTCTTTCTTCAGGACTGGACTGGATTGGATTGACTGTTTTAGCGGAGGTTACAGTCGAGATCACCAGTATGAGGACTATTGTGGGGTTTTAAGGTGGTGTCTAGTTAACAGAGCACTGGTTAGTGATTGGTTTGGATGATTTGTCGGTGTTTTCAGCAGAGGTTGTTATTTGGCTGCTAAATTATGGAAGCAGCTAATGTGTTAACAGGACAACTTTGCACTAACAGTGCTAATGTGAAGCTAAGTGCTGCTGTTGTTTATGTGTTAAATGAAGGCAGATATTGTTCTACTGAATGCATGTGTGTCAGTAAAAGCTCACAGCTTTCATCCTGATTTTTAGAGTACTTACACAAAGACAAATAACGTATAAATATTTCTCAGTCATTTCTCAGTCTGGTCATGTGTAACCTTTATAAAAGAGCAGGATGTAATGATGGGGTAACAGTTACTCTGGTTTACTGTCGGCTTGGTTTCAAAAGTTTCAGTCTTGGGTCAGGGTTGAAATAAAAATGTGACCTCTGCTGGCGGCGATGGCTGCCCTTCCATTTAAACAGAGACAGAAGCGTCTAACAGGAACTCAGGGGTATACATGCTCCTGTCTCAACTTTTTTGGCACGAGCTGCAAATTCTCAGAATGTGTTTACTTATAAAAACACTAAAGTTTATCAGTTTGACTGCCTTGTCTTTGTGCTGTATTCAGTTTAATGTTGGTTAGGATTTGCAGGTCACCATTTTCTGTTATATTCACGTTACAAGATGTCCCAACTTTTTTGGAATTATGGATTTGTTCATTGTAACAGATCTCTGAAGAATAAAAGCAATAAGGAGAGTCTCCTTTGTATAAATATTTAATCACCGCAGAGGTTTACAGTCTGAAGTAAAGATCTCCCTCGCCGTTTCCTCTCCTCGCCATCTTCCTCCCCTCGCCGTTTCCTCTCCTCGCCGTCTTCCTCTCTGCCTCACAGAAAGGTGATCAAACCTGGCCTTTGTCTTCTTCGCTCTGCTGCTCTTTCTCTCTAACCTTCTCTCTAATGCCATCAGGGTGTGTCCCCTCCTCTCCTCCTCTTCCTCGGATCACCGCGGTGGAACCCGCTCTCATCGAGATGGCGAGGATGATTGATCACCATCAGCACTCAGACTCATCTCACCATCACTGCTCTCCGTCTCTGCTCACTTTTAAGGCCAAGCATCGGCCCGAGCCAAAAGCTGAACAGGGACACTCTTGGATTTTATTCTGGTGATAGAAAAATGTTCTAATCGTTCTCTGTGATTTAATCAGTTTCATGTTTTTGGCTCTGGAAGCGTTTATGACCTTCATTCCAGTGAAAACACGACATTCCTCAGTCAGGACGATCTCTCTCTCTCTCTCTCTCTCTCTCTCTCTCTCTCTCTTTCTACAATATCAGAGTTAAATCTGGAGGCTGCAATATTTCCTTGACCCGAATGTGCGAAAATCATGCACACCCCCATTTCCAAAAAAGTTGGGTCACTGTGTAAAATGTAAATAAAACCAGAAGTCTATGATTGAAGCTAGGATGCAGTGATTTCAGTACAGTATGCAGTGGCCCCTGAGGGCCCCTTTAGCCTTCACAGAGATTTCTCTGAATCTTCTGATGATATTATGGACTGTAGATCAGGGGTGTCCAAACTTTTTCCTTTTGGGGCCACGTAATCCATTAGGGTGTTATAAATAAAGATATCTTTATTATTTCAGTTGCCGGTTTGTACTATCAATTGTGTTGTCTCAATTTAATCCTTTAAAAAACTAGCAAAAAAATTTGTCAAAATGTTTGTTTACAGTGTTAGTACGGTAGCACTGCCTTGTGCTGAAATTAAGAATAATAATAATACAGTGTTGTGCAAGCTTCATGCTCGGCTGAGGGCCATATTTATGTTAATTTAAATAATTTTTGGGGGGCCGATTAAAAATGGGCTATGGGCCACATTTGGCCCCCGGGCCATACTTTGGACAACTTCTTTGGTTAACTTCTGCCCATCTTCACTTCTGAGAGGCTCTGCCTCTCTAAAATGCTCCTTTTATACCCATTCACGGGTTTATAGTCAACCTCATTAGTAGCAAAATGCTCCTCCAGCTGTTTTTCATTAGTACCACTTACTTTTCCGGCCTTTTGTTGCCCCGTCCCTACTTTTTTGAAACATGTTGCTGCCATCAAATTCAAAATGAGGTCATATTTTTCATAAAGGTGAAATGTCTCAGTTGCAACATCTGATATATTGTTTATGTTATATTGTGAATTAAATATGTGTTCATGAGATTTGACACTCATTGACCTCTGTTTTCATTTACATTTGACACAGCGTCCCAACTTTTATGGAACTGTGGTTGTAGGTAAACATGTATTTGGTCCTGATTTGTCCTTGTTGGTGACCGCTGAGCTCCAGAGATGGATCTGTTATTGTTTCCAGTCTGATATCAGATCTGATCTTTGAGTTCTGGGTGTGTTTGCAGAGTTTCAGCGTTTCTGTCAGACAGTAGTAAAGCAGCGTCAGTGTGGCACTAATCCTGGAAGCTTTATTGTGTATTCTTTCAATTAGTGTTGGTATTGATATTTTACTAAAGGCTTAATTAAAGGAGAAAAGGAGGCTGGAGGGAGTTTGAAGGACGACTTGGCGGGATCTCAACTCGCATTCAATAAACAGATTCCATCTGACGTCTGCAGACGTTTTCACAAGGCCGGCCTCGCTCTGCACATTTGTAGAACAAGTTCAGTGGAATCACGGTTTAATGGCACTGTTTTCAGAAGTTTAACTACCTCTTAGCCTGTTTCAGACTAAAAGATGGAGTTTGGAGTCTTGCCATTCAGGATTTAACCTCAGAGCAGAGAGGAGTCAGATCTTTAAAAGGTCGGGAACATTTAACCTGATAACAGCTGGAGTATTACAGCTCTGAACATTAACAGATATTACTAGACTCAGGGTTTCTGATCTGAATGTCGAGTTTTCCACACAATTATTCACTCACTCTGAGAGCATGGCCTCGTTCAGTGAAGTTTAGAGTTCAAACGCAGAATAAAGACATAAAGCACGCTAACCATTCAAAAACAGAACAGCTTCTTATGATTTTAAATTCAGGAACATGTGAGAAAAGCTTTAGAGGTTGGTGTGTAGTTCTATCATCCTCAAACTTTAAATTTAGTGTTTAAAGGAATGAAGTTTTTCCTGAAAAGTACACTGAAATATTGGCATCAGCTAAAACTAATTTGTAAATATCAGCATGCTGGATATCATCTAAAGGAGAAAGTTTATGGTACTTGATCAGGATGTCTTCTGGTCTCCTCCCTGTGGAGGTCTTCTAAGCACATCTAACTGGAAGGAAACTTTAAGAAGTCATTGGAGGGACGAGATATCCCATCGGGCCCCAGAATGCCTCAGGATCCTACAGAAGGAGCTGGAGAACCCAGAAAATGGGCCCCTGATAAACTAGAGAATGGGCCCCTGATAAAACAAGAGAATGGACCCTGATAAACCCAGAGAATGGCCCCTGATAAACCCAGAGAATGGACCCTGATAAACCCAGAGAATGGCCTCAGATAAACCCAGAGAATGGACCCTGATAAACCCAGAGAATGGACCCTGATAAACCCAGAGAATGGCCCCTGATAAACCCAGAGAATGGCCTCAGATAAACCCAGAGAATGGACCCTGATAAACCCAGAGAATGGACCCTGATAAACCCAGACTATGGCCTCAGATAAACCCAGAGAATGGACCCTGATAAACCCAGAGAATGGACCCTGATAAACCCAGAGAATGGACCCTGATAAACCCAGAGAATGGACCCTGATAAACCCAGAGAATGGACCCTGATAAACCCAGAGAATGGACCCTGATAAACCCAGAGAATGGCCTCAGATAAACCCAGAGAATGGACCCTGATAAACCCAGACTATGGCCTCAGATAAACCCAGAGAATGGACCCTGATAAACCCAGAGAATGGACCCTGATAAACCCAGAGAATGGACCCTGATAAACCCAGACTATGGCCTCAGATAAACCCAGAGAATGGACCTTGATAAACCCAGAGAATGGACTCTGATAAACCCAGAGAATGGACCCTGATAAACCCAGAGAATGGACCCTGATAAACCCAGAGAATGGACCCTGATAAACCCAGAGAATGGGCTCAGATAAACCCAGAGAATGGACCCTGATAAACCCAGAGAATGGACCCTGATAAACCCAGAGAATGGCCTCAGATAAACCCAGAGAATGGACCCTGATAAACCCAGAGAATGCCCCCTGATGAACCCAGACTATGGACCCTGATAAACCCAGAGAATGGCCTCAGATAAACCCAGAGAATGGCCCCTGATAAACCCAGAGAATGGACCCTGATAAACCCAGAGAATGGACCCTGATAAACCCAGACTATGGCCCCTGGTAAACCCAGACTATGTCCCCTGATAAACCCAGAGAATGGACCCTGATAAACCCAGACTATGGCCCCTGATAAACCAGAGAATGGACCCTGATAAACCCAGACTATGGCCCCTGATAAACCCAGAGAATGGACCCTGATAAACCCAGAGAATGGACCCTGATAAACCCAGAGAATGGCCTCAGATAAACCCAGAGAATGGACCCTGATAAACCCAGAGAATGGACCCTGATAAACCCAGAGAATGGCCCCTGATAAACCCAGAGAATGGCCTCAGATAAACCCAGAGAATGGACCCTGATAAACCCAGAGAATGGACCCTGATAAACCCAGACTATGGCCTCAGATAAACCCAGAGAATGGACCCTGATAAACCCAGAGAATGGACCCTGATAAACCCAGAGAATGGACCCTGATAAACCCAGAGAATGGACCCTGATAAACCCAGAGAATGGACCCTGATAAACCCAGAGAATGGACCCTGATAAACCCAGAGAATGGCCTCAGATAAACCCAGAGAATGGACCCTGATAAACCCAGACTATGGCCTCAGATAAACCCAGAGAATGGACCCTGATAAACCCAGAGAATGGACCCTGATAAACCCAGAGAATGGACCCTGATAAACCCAGAGAATGGACCCTGATAAACCCAGACTATGGCCTCAGATAAACCCAGAGAATGGACCCTGATAAACCCAGAGAATGCCCCCTGATGAACCCAGACTATGGACCCTGATAAACCCAGACTATGGACCCTGATAAACCCAGAGAATGGCCCCTGATAAACCCAGAGAATGGACCCTGATAAACCCAGAGAATGGACCCTGATAAACCCAGACTATGGCCCCTGGTAAACCCAGAGAATGGACCCTGATAAACCCAGACTATGGCCCCTGATAAACCAGAGAATGGACCCTGATAAACCCAGACTATGTCCCCTGATAAACCCAGAGAATGGACCCTGATAAACCCAGACTATGGCCCCTGATAAACCAGAGAATGGACCCTGATAAACCCAGACTATGGCCCCTGATAAACCCAGAGAATGGACCCTGATAAACCCAGAGAATGGACCCTGATAAACCCAGACTATGGCCCCTGATAAACCAGAGAATGGACCCTGATAAACCCAGACTATGTCCCCTGATAAACCCAGAGAATGGACCCTGATAAACCCAGACTATGGCCCCTGATAAACCAGAGAATAGACCCTGATAAACCCAGAGAATGCCCCCTGATGAACCCAGACTATGGACCCTGATAAACCCAGAGAATGGCCTCAGATAAACCCAGAGAATGGCCCCTGATAAACCCAGAGAATGCCCCCAGATGAACCCAGACTATGGACCCTTATAAACCCAGAGAATGGCCTCAGATAAACCCAGAGAATGGCCCCTGATAAACCCAGAGAATGGACCCTGATAAACCCAGAGAATGGACCCTGATAAACCCAGAGAATGGACCCTGATAAACCCAGACTATGGCCCCTGATAAACCCAGAGAATGGACCCTGATAAACCCAGAGAATGGACCCTGATAAACCCAGAGAATGGCCTCAGATAAACCCAGAGAATGGACCCTGATAAACCCAGAGAATGGACCCTGATAAACCCAGAGAATGGACCCTGATAAACCCAGAGAATGGCCTCAGATAAACCCAGAGAATGGACCCTGATAAACCCAGAGAATGGACCCTGATAAACCCAGAGAATGGCCCCTGATAAACCCAGAGAATGGCCTCAGATAAACCCAGAGAATGGACCCTGATAAACCCAGAGAATGGACCCTGATAAACCCAGAGAATGGACCCTGATAAACCCAGAGAATGGACCCTGATAAACCCAGAGAATGGACCCTGATAAACCCAGAGAATGGCCTCAGATAAACCCAGAGAATGGACCCTGATAAACCCAGACTATGGCCTCAGATAAACCCAGAGAATGGACCCTGATAAACCCAGAGAATGGACCCTGATAAACCCAGAGAATGGACCCTGATAAACTCAGAGAATGGACCCTGATAAACCCAGAGAATGGCCTCAGATAAACCCAGAGAATGGACCCTGATAAACCCAGACTATGGCCTCAGATAAACCCAGAGAATGGACCCTGATAAACCCAGACTATGGCCTCAGATAAACCCAGAGAATGGACCCTGATAAACCCAGAGAATGGACCCTGATAAACCCAGAGAATGGACCCTGATAAACCCAGAGAATGGACCCTGATAAACCCAGAGAATGCCCCCTGATGAACCCAGACTATGGACCCTGATAAACCCAGAGAATGGACCCTGATAAACCCAGACAATGGCCCCTGATAAACCCAGAGAATGGACCCTGATAAACCCAGACTATGGCCCCTGGTAAACCCAGAGAATGGACCCTGATAAACCCAGACTATGGCCCCTGATAAACCAGAGAATGGACCCTGATAAACCCAGACTATGTCCCCTGATAAACCCAGAGAATGGACCCTGATAAACCCAGACTATGGCCCCTGATAAACCAGAGAATGGACCCTGATAAACCCAGACTATGGCCCCTGATAAACCCAGAGAATGGACCCTGATAAACCCAGAGAATGGACCCTGATAAACCCAGACTATGGCCCTGATAAACCAGAGAATGGACCCTGATAAACCCAGACTATGTCCCCTGATAAACCCAGAGAATGGACCCTGATAAACCCAGACTATGGCCCCTGATAAACCAGAGAATAGACCCTGATAAACCCAGACTATGTCCCCTGATAAACCCAGAGAATGGACCCTGATAAACCCAGACTATGGCCCCTGATAAACCAGAGAATGGACCCTGATAAACCCAGACTATGGCCCCTGATAAACCCAGAGAATGGACCCTGATAAACCCAGAGAATGGACCCTGATAAACCCAGACTATGGCCCCTGATAAACCCAGAGAATGGACCCTGATAAACCCAGACTATGGACCCTGATAAACCCAGAGAATGGCCCCTGATAAACCCAGAGAATGGACCCTGATAAACCCAGAGAATGGACCCTGATAAACCCAGAGAATGGACCCTGATAAACCCAGACTATGGCCCCTGATAAACCCAGAGAATGCCCCCTGATAAACCCAGAGAATGGACCCTGATAAACCCAGAGAATGGACCCTGATAAACCCAGAGAATGGACCCTGATAAACCCAGAGAATGGCCTCAGATAAACCCAGAGAATGGACCCTGATAAACCCAGACTATGGCCTCAGATAAACCCAGAGAATGGACCCTGATAAACCCAGACTATGGCCTCAGATAAACCCAGAGAATGGACCCTGATAAACCCAGAGAATGGACCCTGATAAACCCAGAGAATGGACCCTGATAAACCCAGAGAATGGACCCTGATAAACCCAGAGAATGCCCCCTGATGAACCCAGACTATGGACCCTGATAAACCCAGAGAATGGACCCTGATAAACCCAGACAATGGCCCCTGATAAACCCAGAGAATGGACCCTGATAAACCCAGAGAATGGACCCTGATAAACCCAGACTATGGCCCCTGGTAAACCCAGAGAATGGACCCTGATAAACCCAGACTATGGCCCCTGATAAACCAGAGAATGGACCCTGATAAACCCAGACTATGTCCCCTGATAAACCCAGAGAATGGACCCTGATAAACCCAGACTATGGCCCCTGATAAACCAGAGAATGGACCCTGATAAACCCAGACTATGGCCCCTGATAAACCCAGAGAATGGACCCTGATAAACCCAGAGAATGGACCCTGATAAACCCAGACTATGGCCCCTGATAAACCAGAGAATGGACCCTGATAAACCCAGACTATGTCCCCTGATAAACCCAGAGAATGGACCCTGATAAACCCAGACTATGGCCCCTGATAAACCAGAGAATAGACCCTGATAAACCCAGACTATGTCCCCTGATAAACCCAGAGAATGGACCCTGATAAACCCAGACTATGGCCCCTGATAAACCAGAGAATGGACCCTGATAAACCCAGACTATGGCCCCTGATAAACCCAGAGAATGGACCCTGATAAACCCAGAGAATGGACCCTGATAAACCCAGACTATGGCCCCTGATAAACCCAGAGAATGGACCCTGATAAACCCAGACTATGGACCCTGATAAACCCAGAGAATGGCCCCTGATAAACCCAGAGAATGGACCCTGATAAACCCAGAGAATGGACCCTGATAAACCCAGAGAATGGACCCTGATAAACCCAGACTATGGCCCCTGATAAACCCAGAGAATGCCCCCTGATAAACCCAGACTATGGACCCTGATAAACCCAGAGAATGGCCCCTGATAAACCCAGAGAATGGACCCTGATAAACCCAGAGAATGGACCCTGATAAACCCAGACTATGGCCCCTGGTAAACCCAGAGAATGGACCCTGATAAACCCAGACTATGGCCCCTGATAAACCAGAGAATGGACCCTGATAAACCCAGACTATGTCCCCTGATAAACCCAGAGAATGGACCCTGATAAACCCAGACTATGGCCCCTGATAAACCAGAGAATGGACCCTGATAAACCCAGACTATGTCCCCTGATAAACCCAGAGAATGGACCCTGATAAACCCAGACTATGGCCCCTGATAAACCAGAGAATGGACCCTGATAAACCCAGACTATGGCCCCTGATAAACCCAGAGAATGGACCCTGATAAACCCAGAGAATGGACCCTGATAAACCCAGACTATGGCCCCTGATAAACCAGAGAATGGACCCTGATAAACCCAGACTATGTCCCCTGATAAACCCAGAGAATGGACCCTGATAAACCCAGACTATGGCCCCTGATAAACCAGAGAATAGACCCTGATAAACCCAGACTATGTCCCCTGATAAACCCAGACTATGGACCCTGATAAACCCAGAGAATGGCCCCTGATAAACTCAGAGAATGGACCCTGATAAACCCAGAGAATGGACCCTGATAAACCCAGAGAATGGACCCTGATAAACCCAGAGAATGCCCCCTGATAAACCCAGACTATGGACCCTGATAAACCCAGACTATGGACCCTGATAAACCCAGACTATGGACCCTGATAAACCCAGACTATGGACCCTGATAAACCCAGACTATGGACCCTGATAAACCCAGACTATGGACCCTGATAAACCCAGAGAATGGCCCCTGATAAACCCAGAGAATGGACCCTGATAAACCCAGACTATGGCCCCTGATAAACCCAGAGAATGGACCCTGATAAACCCAGACTATGGCCCCTGATAAACCCAGAGAATGGACCCTCCTCAGCTGTGATATATTTACTATATTGATGTGTGTTGGATCAGTAGCGTTGTTGCTAGCGTTCTGGCTAACAGTTTCCTCATTTTGGAGCTGAAACGAGTGTGAAGCTTTTTTTGGGTCTCATGTTAAAATATTTCATCATCACACTCTTTAATATCATTTAACCACTCTTTCCCATCTATCTAAGTCACTTATTGCCCATTTCTATCCGCTTTCAATACGTACTTGCAATTTTTGACCAAATTTTGCCGGATTTCCTCTACCTTTAACCTTTAACCTTTTCCACTTTTTTTTTTACAACTTTAAACCCATCTTCAAAACCTTGTTGCCCTTGAAACCACTGCCGATCTGCTGATTCCAGAGTTGAAGAGTTTCTGAACTTCCAGTGGCATTAATGCAAAGACTAAAACTGCAGCAGGAGCTTCATGAGTGGGTTTCCATGGTAACAGCTGCATGCAAGCCTCACATCACCAACGCCAGTGGGTTTGGAGGATGCTGGGAGAACGTTACCCGTCTGATTGTGAAGTTTGGTGGAGGAGGGATAAAGGTATGGGGCTGTTTTTGAGGGCCCCTTACTTCCAGTGAAGGCCAACCTTAATGCTTCAGCAGACCAGGACATCCTGGACAATGCTATGCTTCCAGCTGTGTGGCACCAGTTTGGGGAAGGCCCTTTTCTATTCCAGCATGACTGTGACCCAGAACACAAAGAAGGACTAGAAAGACATGGTTTCATGAGGCCCATCCAGCACCTTTGGGATGAACTGCAAAGGGGGGCCAACTAAATATTACTTCCCCTGCTGGTAGAGGTCAGGTGGCCAAATACTTCTGTCCATATAGTGCATATCACACCTGTGGAGATGTGGATCTTTGTGTCGGTTGGAAAAGCGAGGCTGTGACATAAACGTGTTCTATAAGTTGTTTTTTTTTTAATTCCCTGTAGTTCTCGTCCCTCGTCATCATCCATCTTTATTAACTTCTGCATTTATTCTCATGGCCTTTGTCATCATAACATGAACATATTGTTCTTTCTTCCCTCCCACTCGTTGGCAGAGACTCGCTCTGGCCCTCACAGAACGCTGCTGGTCGATGAATATTGAGCCGTCATGCACCCCTGCTTTTGGAAAGTCATCAGGCTTAATTGAAAGAGCGTTAATTAGAACATAACTCGTCCCTGCTCCAGATCCATACGTGCACCGGTGAATACACAAGAGCACATTAAGAGAGCACACGTGCATGCACTAGTAGGAGCACAGGTGAGCTCAGCCGTGCTTCTTCATGTTCGGTTTGTTGGGTAAATTTACATGAAGGAGGCGGTGAGTGCTGCAGCGTTTCTGCACAGAGCTCTCTGTTGTTTTTCTCTGCAGACGTCAACCTTGAGCTCTCATCATTCCCTGACTTCTCCAGCTCAGCTTCTCTCTCCCTCCGCTGTATGCCGTCTCCTTTTTAATTTACTGTCAAATCGATATGTTTTATTCTCATAAAGCCTTCAGGATCAATGCGAAGAATGCAGCGAGACGTCACCGAGGCGAAGAAAAACACGCTCTTCTCTCTCCTTGTTATCGTCTTTCACTTTCTTTGTGCTCTCTTTGCCTTTGCACGCCCAACCGTGAGTGAAGTGTATCCGTGGCAACTGGCTCTTCCTCGCTGCACATTCCAGCAACTGTTTAGTTTCTAAGGCAAACTTTGTCCGAGGATGAGACCTAACTCCAGGATGTCACTGAAGTCAGACCACGAGACAATCAGGACCGCTGGAGGTCAGGTTAGAGTAAATGTGTGGTTGCTCTTCACATTTATGTTTCATTTGGTAAATAAGGACTGATAGAGGGAAAAAGAAAAATATTTGAGCAATTATAGATCATATTCTAGAGCTTCGCCCTCGCTGTGTGGATGACTTATTAAAGCTGAATTGTTCAATGACAGCTGAAGGCTTTACATGACAGTACACTGTGTTCCACCTCCATACGTGCTAGAGCCACGAGACAGCAGAGAAACGATCACGACTGTGACTCTGAGAGTGTTTTTTATCATTACTAGAATGATCTGTGATCACAGTTATGAAATATAACATTTAACAAAAGTACAATGCAACACTTAAGAGTGAAAATGAGCAGAGACAGAGGACGGACTCCGGCTTTAAAGGCATTTTTAAACAGTTTCTGACTGCAAGCAGAAAACTTTTAAAAGTGCACGAGTCAAATGAAAGTAGAGGTTTCACTCGCTCTGAGGCCCCAGGCAGAGACTAACAAGAGACCCTTCTCAAATTTGGCAGGCGAACTGAATATTTTCAAACATCTCTATTCTGAAAATAAAGCCAAAGCCCAAATCTAGAATAAAAAAACCCAAATACCTGCTCATCACATCACCTCTAATGCTTCTGCAGACTGTTTTTAGCATCAGAAGTTTCTGTTTTTGTCAGGGGTGTCAAACTCAGTCACAGCAGGGGCCGGATTCTGAACTCGGGTCTGACCTGAGGGCCTGACAGGGTCCATATTTAACCATAAATGTCAACCTTATTTTCACCAGAAATGAATAATGGGGGTAAAAACTTGGCCCTGATGATGAATTATTTTGAGATTAACAGGTGAACATGATAAGTTAAAAACTACTCTGAGATAAAAAGTCAAATTTATGAGTTTAAAGGTAAAAACATGACATTTAAAGACAAAATAAAATTTTTAAAAGGCAAAATCCAAGACAGAATACTGAAAACATGAATTTTAACAGTCAAAATATGAGGTAAACATTGAAATCATGAGTTTCAAATGTCAAAATTGAAATAAAATTAAAAATCATGAGTTTTAAGGTAAAAAAAATGAGATAAAATTTAAAGCTAGGAGTTGAAAAAGGTCAAAACATGAGGTCAAAGTCAAAATCATGACTTTAAAAGGTCAATATAGGATTAAGAATTTAAAATTATTGATCTAAAAGATAAAAAAATGTGATAAAAAAATCAAACTTATAAGTTTAAAAGGTAAAAACATAACATTTAAAGTCAAAATAATGTTTTCTAAAGGCAAAATACTAGATAGAATATTAAAACCACGAATTTTTTAAAGTCAAAAACTGAGGTAAAATTAAAAATCATGAGTTTGTACGGTTAAAAAATGAGCTACAAGTTTAAGTGAGGAGGTGAAAAAGGTCAGAACATGAGAGAAAAGTCAAAATCATGAACTAAAAGGTAAAAAAACTGAGATAAAATTAAAAATCCTGCATTTCTAAGGTAAAAAAATGAGATTAAAGTCAAAGTTAGGAGTTGAAAAAGGTCAAAACACAAGATCAAAGTCAGAATCATGACTTTAAAAGTACTAAATATGATTTAATATTTAAAATTTTTAATCTTAAAGGTAAAAATATGAGATAAAAAGTCAATATTATGAGATGTGAAGGTGAAAATATGAAATAAAAAGTCAAAACTATAACGTTTAGTCATCACTGTGAGATGCAAAATTGTAAATATATAGAAAACACTAATTTTTTCCCCACATTCCTGAATTTTTATCAAATTATTTTTACTGTTTACTTTTGTAATTCTTATGACTCCTCAAGGATATTCTAAATCATCAGGGTTAAGTTTACATTTTTATACTGGAGGAAATCTGCAGACCTCATACTGGTGGGCCAGTTATAATAAAAATATCATATGATCTGGTGGGCCGGGTACAACTGCACTAAGGGCCGGATTTGGCCCCCGGGCCTTGAGTTTGACACCCACGCAGTAAGTCATATATACATACATAGAAGAGACACAAAATGTACACAGAAACACAACAGAGGCATACAGAAATAGGCAAACAAAAACTACTGAAAACATTTTAAAGACTAAAGACGGCCCGGTGGAAGTAGAGGACAGCGACTGCAAATGTGTATTTGTCACTGCATTGGCTTTTTTAAAATTTAAAACCGTGTCAAAGCACTCTTCATAAATCATGAATGGGAGAAACAACTCGAAAAAGCATGCATTTTAATTTGCAAATACATTTATTTTACTTTTGTGGAAGATATTAGGCTGTTTTCTGGTTTGAGAGAAACACCTGGTCTGAGATGAAGATTTTCCTCCACGTTTGAATCCCACAACCTTCTGCTTTTTGGCAGTCTCCAGTCTAGTGCTAACTTTTTTGTTAGTGTCGTGTTTATCGTTATGTCATTTTTTGCTGCATGTCTATTGGTTGGTTAGTCGTCGTAGGTCGTAGCAGCAGTCACGCTGTAAAAGGCTCATCCTAAATTAAAATTTATGATACTGTCAGAATTTTATCCCAGGCTTTTATTGGTCACCATGACAACGTCTGCCTGTCAGCCTGTCTTACAGTGTGATTTCAGAGCCACATCCAAAGCTTTAGATTGGTTGGTATCGGTATCATGCTCTTATCTGGAGCCTCACTCGAGGTCTGAGGGTCTTTGGAGCTACAGCTTTGTGATGATCATTTTTTTATAGTTCAGTTCTTACGACGGTGTCCTCTGGAGGTGAAGACGAGCCCAATTCCAACGTCCTTCATCACATGTTTACATCAAACTGTGGAGACAGCATGAGCCACCAGCAGCCATGTTTTATTCAGCAGCATCCTGAAAGAAGAGGCCTTGGAATAAAAACATTTCAGAGGAGGAGAGAGACAGTAAGGCAGGAAGAGTCAGCAGAAATCCTCCTCTCTCTGACAGCTCCTTCCCCAGGCTGAAGGTCTGAAACAGCTGCTTCTTTGTTCTCTGATGATACTGTGAATACGGACCATGAGGGTTAAACTGACGGACTCTTTCAGATCGCTTTCAGACACAGACGGCGTGGTTCTGTGCTTCATCATCTTTCCCAGCAGAGATTCATCTCCAAATTTAACACATTTTCCAGGTTTAAAACTGCCTCAAAGCCCAACAGGGCCAGGACTGAAATACTACTGGTGCCAAGTGGACTTGGAGAAACGACGAGTGGGTACACTTTTACCGTGGGTCAATGTTTTCCATAGAAAGTTGCTGGTGGGTCCCATGGTGGGATCAGTTGAGAACCACTGCTATAGGGTACCCTCCAAGTGGCTCAATGTGTGCCCCTGAGGATCCACAAAATTAAACAGTGTAAACTTTTAGGGCACAAAAGTGGCAATATTTAAGAAAGCGCCCACATTGGTGACCTTCAAGAGGGAAAAGTGGGAAAAAGTGTCCTCTTTGGTGTGTTCCAGTTGGTTGGAATGAGACAAAGTGGCCTCTTTGGTGTGTTCCAGTAGGTAGGAATGAGACAAAGTGTCCTCTTTGGTGCGTTCCAGTTGGTTGGAATGAGACAAAGTGTCCTCTTTGGTGTGTTCCAGTAGGTAGGAATGAGACAAAGTGTCCTCTTTGGTGTGTTCCAGTTGGTTGGAATGAGACAAAGTGTCCTCTTTGGTGTGTTCCAGTTGGTTGGAATGAGACAAAGTGTCCTCTTTGGTGTGTTCCAGTAGGTAGGAATGAGACAAAGTGGCCTCTTTGGTGTGTTCCAGTTGGTTGGAATGAGACAAAGTGGCCTCTTTGGTGTGTTCCAGTAGGTTGGAATGAGACAAAGTGTCCTCTTTGGTGTGTTCCAGTAGGTTGGAATGAGACAAAGTGGCCTCTTTGGTGTGTTCCAGTAGGTTGGAATGAGACAAAGTGTCCTCTTTGGTGTGTTCCAGTAGGTAGGAATGAGACAAATTGGCCTCTTTGGTGCGTCCAGTAGGTAGGAATGAGACAAAGTGGCCTCTTTGGTGTGTTCCAGTAGGTTGGAATGAGACAAAGTGGCCTCTTTGGTGTGTTCCAGTAGGTAGGAATGAGACAAATTGGCCTCTTTGGTGAGTTCCAGTAGGTAGGAATGAGACAAATTGGCCTCTTTGGTGCGTCCAGTAGGTAGGAATGAGACAAAGTGGCCTCTTTGGTGTGTTCCAGTAGGTAGGAATGAGACAAATTGGCCTCTTTGGTGTGTTCCAGTAGGTTGGAATGAGACAAAGTGGCCTCTTTGGTGTGTTCCAGTAGGTTGGAATGAGACAAAGTGTCCTCTTTGGTGTGTTCCAGTTGGTTGGAATGAGACAAAGTGGCCTCTTTGGTGTGTTCCAGTAGGTTGGAATGAGACAAAGTGGCCTCTTTGGTGTGTTCCAGTAGGTAGGAATGAGACAAAGTGGCCTCTTTGGTGTGTTCCAGTAGGTAGGAATGAGACAAAGTGGCCTCTTTGGTGTGTTCCAGTAGGTAGGAATGAGACAAAGTGGCCTCTTTGGTGTGTTCCAGTAGGTTGGAATGAGACAAAGTGGCCTCTTTGGTGTGTTCCAGTAGGTAGGAATGAATTTCTTTGTGTCAGCCCAGTGATAAACTGGTGACCAGTCCACCCAGTGACAGCTCTGATTGGCTGTGATGATTCTGAATGGGATAGGTGGTATAGATAATGGATGGTCATTTTTATTAGTGAGTTTCAACATTTAGTGTGAAAAAATTCTAATAACTGTAAGTTTAGAAATTGAATAGAGCTTTCTCCTTTGGCAGATATGGTTTGATATTTTGCTGCTAACATCTCAAAATAAGGCGAGGCTTCAGTCAGATCTAATGAGATATTTCTGACTTAAATCAGACAAAAACACTCTCTTATATTTGATTTTTCCGCTGTGAAATAAAAAGTCAGTCCAAGCGCATCAGAAACCTTGTCCTTAGCTCTCTTTAGCAGTCCCTTTGGAGCTAATTAGGCTCAGATTCACATTTATAACCTGCAGATTTATTGTTGTACGAGGACAGCTTCTACACAAACACCCTGAGTTTCACACAATAAAAGCCTGCTAACATTAAAAACAGCCCTCATATTTATAAGTTTGCATGCATTCATCATCTCTCTCCTCTTTAATCTCTTTGATCGTGTGCTGGCTGACGGCAGTGAACCGCTGCAGGAACAAATCTCTTCTTAAGTGTTTTCTAACTGACAGAGACGGTGAGCAAACTGTTTACAGAGCCGAATAAATCCATCACCTGCACACGGATCAGCTCTGAATCACATTTCTTTAACATGTGTGGTAAGAGAAGCAAAGTGAGGAAGGAGTCTGGGAATGCAGTCCTACAAACGTCCTGCAGGTTTAATATTTCACACTGAGGGGGACAGGAACCAGTAGCCTGTTGCACCAGCTGTGTGTAAGTTCTGCCTTAAGTTCTGGTGTGAAGTCCACACTAAACCCTATGCTGAAACTAGTTAAGTTATAACTTAAGTTGTGTCATTGTTCGGTTGCACCACAGAGACGTAAGGCTGATCTTAACTAGTAGAGACTTACATCCAAACTTACTAAAATATTATTGCAGATATGACATATTCTCTTACTTTGACCAATCACTGAAACACATTTTTTAACCCCATGTTTGCTAAAGATGGTAACAGCTAAAAATAGCGTTTGCTAACTGCCGTTTATCAACAACCAGAATAGTTTGGATGAAAAATATGATGAGGCATTCTGCATATGTGAGTATTGTAAAACCTTTAGCCTAAACCTAGAGTCAGTATAAATAACAACACTGATATCGGTTGGTGAAATCACTACTAACACGAGATAATTTAACAGTGGAAGGTGGAAATGATCTCCACTCATGGAAAACAACAGTGTTACTGATCATGGAGAACGCAGAGCTGACACCAGATTGCCAGTAAAATCTTCAAATCCTTGTCACCCTCCGGGTTATCTCATCTTTCAGAGCTATCACCAAGATGACAGCCATATTCTACGGAGGACCTTACACCTAGTAGGGGTTAGGTGTAAGATTTAAGTTATAACCTAAGCCTACGTCGAAACTATCACCACTGGTGCAACACCTTAAATGTTAGGAGAGGGTAAACGCCTTCGTAAGTGGGAACTTAAATTCAAACTATGCTACGTTTAAACTCATTCCACTCTTGCCTTTGAAGATGATGCCATCCTCTAAAACATTTCACCCTTGCCTTTGAAGATGATGTCATCCTTTAAAGCTTATAAAACATTTCACCCTTGCCTTTGAAGATGATGTCATCCTTTAAAGCTTATAAAACATTTCACCCTTGCCTTTGAAGATGATGTCATCCTTTAAAGCTTATAAAACATTTCCTTATTGGCTTTGAAGATGATGTCATCCTTTAATGTTTCTAAAACATTTTATTCTTGGCTTTGAAGATGACATTATCCCGTTAATGTTTTTAAAGCATTCCATCCTTACCTTTGGAGATGATGTCATCCTGTACTGTTTCTAAGACATTCCATCGTGCCTTTGAAGATGACATCATCCTTTAATATTTCTAAAACATTCCAGCCTTTCCTTTGAAGATGATGTCATCCTTTAATGTTTCTAAAACATTCCACTTTTGCCTTTGAAAATGATGTCATCCTTTAATGTTTCTAAAACATTCCATCCTTTCCTTTGAAGATGATGTCAGAGGTCGCTGCTGCTTCATACAACATTTCAAAGCCCCAGACCCTGCCCCCGACATTGGGGCTCTTTAACCAGTCCCAGTTCAGGTTGATGGGCCTATGAGAAAATCAAATGTCACTGGCAAGGAACGACGCAAGAACGTGAGATCAAGGAGCTTAGTTGTGTTTTGACTGGGCCGTTTCCCTGCACAGGGAAGAGCTTTTGTGTTTTTGAGTTTTCATGTGTGCATTTATATTTGCAAGGCAAGGCATTTATATAAAGTGATCATTGGGTTCTGGGTCTACTCTGGGGTCTCCTCTCAGTTGAACATGCCCCAAAGACCTTCAGGGAGGCGCCCAGGAGTCATCCTTATCAGATTCCTGAACCACCTAATTTGGACACTAAGGAGCAGCAGGTCAACTCTGAGCACGCTCTGTCAGGTCAGGTTTAGCACACGTGGGTCCAGCAGTTCTGGTTTTGACTCGGGGATAATTACAGTTAGGTCAGGTTTCAGTTCTGAGCTTTACAGGTATGGGACTCTAAATACTCCAAATAAAGAGTGTTAAATAAGGAGTTCCAAATGTTGGGTTGTTATTAGAGGCATAAAGATCTCCTAACTGCTGGTTAACCCTTTGGTGGATAGTGAGTAACTCATTAAATTTTATAAACTAACTGATTATATTTAGCTGATCATCCTTGGTAGTAAGTCAACCCTGACTCTTTATTTTTACCTCTTCATTACTCATTCTGTTTAAAGTGGAGCATCACTCTGATAAAAACTTAGTCCTGATTGTTTTAAACATCACATATTCCCACGGTCATTGTTCGTGACTAAGGTGCGGGTTTATGTCCGAACATCAGAACAAGACCTCGGCTCCTCATCCAGCCATCATCAAACAGTGAAAAGCAGCTGTAAACTCCTCTAAGGCTGCAGAAAATAATAAGACATGAACGCTCTCTGCTGAGTCTCTGCTGCATGCACGCTCACTAATGGCCTCCCTGAATGCCTTCCTCTTAATAGCGGAGCTGTTTCCCCACACCAGGAACGGTCTGGACCTCGGACACTGTTTGTCTGTATCTCTGCTAATGAGCAGGAATGGAGCTGCAGCATCAACCAGAGCAGAACAGAGAAAATTAACAATCAAACATTTTGGGTCACAGTTTCTGGGTTTACAGCCAAATCTCTGCATTCTTAATGCTGACGCAGAGAGAAGTGAAAAAGAGCATTACAGGGGTATTTTTATTAGCTCTGTTTGTCTGGATCCCTCCCAGTTCCTGCTACTGTTTCACCTGACCAGTCACTACTGGTGGCTTACATCACTTCCTCTGTCTAACCAGTACATGGTGTCCAAATGAGGATGAGTCCAGGTGGAGCAGAGACCAGGCATCACATCTTTGTTGTGTACTTTTAGTTATGAACTAGTGTAGAGAAAATGTCTCTCCATCAGGTGTGTTTACTAAACAGTGAACCACTGTTTTGGTTTCATGGATGAATTTCACATAATGAGGGAGAAAAGCCGTTTACAGTTTTAAAAGTTACCTGACATCTTTTTTCCTTAGACCTTTCCACCTGAAGAGAACTCTTCTTTAGAGATCTGACAACTTTTTTTGGTCAGACCTGAAGCCTTTTTCCCTGAGACTACATGCCTTTCATTCTAACACCTTTTTATCATACCTAAAAATGTTTTTCCAGGGACTTTTTTATTTGCTAAGGCTTGACATCATTTTCCCTTTATGACACCTTTTGCTCCTGATACCTTACACTTTTTAAACTGATACCTGACCCCTTTATTCCCCTTAGACCTGGCCCCTTTTTGTCCCTCAGACCTTATGCTTTTTGTTTCCCCCTTACCTGACACCTTTTCTTCAGAGACCTGACACCTTTTTTCCCAAGACCTGACACCTTTTTCCAGAGACCTGAGGCTTATTTTTCCCTGACACTGTTTTTTTTCCTCAGTCCTGACACCTTTTTTCCACAGAGCTGACACCTTTTTTTCTGAGACCTGAGCCTTGACATCTGCTTTTCCTGTGACATGACAGCTTTATATCTGCTAAGACTTGATTCCTTTTTTCTGAGTCCTGATTTTGTTTTCTTCTGAGACCTGAGTCATTTTTTTAATGAGACCTTGTCACCTGAAGTCGAATGTCTGAAGACTTTTTGATCTGAAATCTGACACATGGCAGATAAAAAAGCTTCAGGTCTCAGGAAAACCTCTAAGACCTGACATCTGACTGTCCTTAAATAGACACTGTACCCCATCCTGGATTACACTCAAAGTGATCCCAGAATGCCTTGCATTTAGCTAAGTGTTGCAAATTCTTTTTTCTTTTCCACCCCAGAGCCAGTAAATGCTGCTTTTTATAGCACTGCCCTAACACTGTTTTCTTGTGTCAAAAATCCTTTTACAAATCAATAAAGGTCTCTGTTCCATCTTTAATCTCTTTAACTGCTGAATAAAGTTTACACAGTCAGACTTGAAGCCACTTTTTTGTGTTGATTTGCGGCTGATCAGACCACAAAAACATGTTTCATCTCTTCATAGATAGATCTGTGTGCATTTGTCTGCAAACAGAAGGACAAAAATGAGTTAAAGAAAGTGTGAATTCATCCTGGGTCCGGGCTAATGAAGGGTAAACTGGTCTTGTCACAGAAAACAACACGATATGAATCCAACGCCCTCCATCAGCTGCTGGCGTCTCACCAAGCAGGCTCTGACAGTCCCAGCAGAGCCTCCGGGGGGGTTCGATATCAGCCAACAAGGCTTCCTGATCATTTACACTACAAGGCTACACCAGCAGAAATAATGCAACTATTCCATATCATGCACGCTTCACTAACAGAACAAACAAGCACGCTACTGTGATGTAAGAGATCATCCATCCCTGTAATTTGTTCTGCTTTATCACTTTCTGCAGGAATGTTTCTTCAGCAGCAGACAGCCAGGCAGCACGGCACGTCTGTGAGAGTGCTCAGATAGGATTCATGGCAGGCAGGAGATGGAATCGCTGGTTATGGTGCCATTTGTGCTGCCAGCTGCAGCTAAATGATTACTGACTGCAGCTCCTCTCACAGGACGAGAGCTCGGGGGAAAACACTCCAGGGTTTATTCAACATATCAGCAGTCAGGTAATCCTAGCTGCTGTGGAATAAGAAGATTAGCAACACACTCTGATTAGTGTGAACTAACAAGAAATATAGCTGATGTTTCTGAGCTGAGTTTAAAACCTGAAGCTTCTGCACGACACTCAAACCACGGCTTAAAGCTGCAGGAGAGAAAGACGGCAAAAGGAGGCTTGCTGTGACTCATTAGTCACGTTGACAAGTTTCTGGCAAAAAGCAACCTTCAGGGTGGAGAAATGACGCTAATACAACAGCCAAAGTTCCTCTACTGTCCATGAGTGACTGTCTCCTGCAGCCAGTCATTCCCCACAGAGCTCCATGGTAAAAAGTCCAACTTTAGAGCTGGAATAAACACGCTCACAGCATGGTACCAAGAACAGTTTGGTCTCTACAGGCTGTTTGGAGACCCAGACGGTGCACAAGGCTCAGATCAGGGTTAGGAAGTGAAGAACAGCTGTTGGGAATCAATAGGACTAGAGGAAAGTTAGTTCTTTAGAGCTTTAGGATCCAAAGTTTAAAAATGAAATTTTGCCTAAATCTCATTCTTTTTATAAATGTATGATGAATGATATTTTGTGAAAAAGATCTGGAAAGGGTCCATGCAGTTTTCAATAGGCAATGTTAATTAACGATGATGGGCCCAAGGGTCACTATTAAGGAATAGCTTCCCTAGGTGGCGCTGAACGCCGCAGTTATTATTAGAATATTTCCATATCCATCGGCTTTGATCCCTACACTTTACAACAAGGTGATCTTAACCACAGTTACCACGACTGATTTACCTGAAGAGGAGGTGATCCACAGCACTAATGACTTAGACCTGTAGACCTCCTACCCAGGTCTAGACTGATGAAGGCAGACCAGAGTCTAGAAGAGTCTAGGACTGAGCTAAGAGGCTAGCTGAGACTTTTTAACAGCTTGTTTTGTCATTACCGGCTCATTAATGGAAACACTGGTATACTTACTATTTGGACAATAAACCTTGTGAGGTACTGGTTAGACTGGAATGACAGCTGGGGGCCTAGACCTACCTGCATGTAAAAAAGCAAGGATGGATGTTTTATAAGCCTCAGTGACATCATCTTCAGAGGCAAGGGTTGAATGTTTTATTAGCATTGTTAACATCGTTTCTAAAGGTAGGGATGGAATGTTTTATAAGCTTCAGTGACATCATGTTCAAGGGAAAGAATGGGATGTTTTATAAGCTTTGGTGACATCATCTTTAAAGGAAAGAATGGGTTGGTTTATAAGCTTAGTGACATCATCTTCAATGGAAATAATGGGATGTTTTATAAGCTTTGGTGACATCATCTTCAAAGGTAAGGATGGAATGTTTAATAAACTTTGGTGACATCATCTTTAAAGGCAAGGATGGGATGTTTTATAGACAGGGTTTCCCTTGCTTCTTGCCATTTCCACCCACTTTTACAAAATTTGCCAATGAAGAATTGGTAACATAAGGGGAATGTTGGTGTATCTGTGTGGGTGACTGAGTAATGATGTAATGTTTATGAATGAGTGGGTTTAATGAGCTGCCTCTTTTATATGAATGACAGGAGCTGGCTTCTATTTGAGCTGGCTCCTTTTGTTTTTATTTTATTTAATCTGTATTTAAAAACCCAACTGGTATCAAATAAAGAGACAAAAAAACTGTTGCTGGAAGTCTTTTTTGGTGAGACAGCCAGGAGAACTACACACTGGCTCTTATTACTGAGCTGAGCCAAAAGATCATCACAGTGAGCAAGGCTGGACAGACACTGGCTGCTGAAACAAAAGAAAGATCATGGTTTACCTGGAAAAACAGGACCATGTGGAAACAGACCATGTGTGAGCGTTGTCTGAGTCCACCCCTGTAGACTTCAGCTGTCATCAGAGTGACTCTGAGACTGTTGAATGGTCATCGGAGATTTGTGGGTGTCATTTTTGGGCTAAACTACTTCCTGTTTAGGACGAGCCTAAGCTTTTAACCTGATCAGGTCCTACTGAGCCCAAAAAAAGAAACTAAAAATGCATTCCAAGCTAAAGCTCAGGTCTCAGAAGGATGACTAAGAATACGTTCAAGTGTTCTGTGGAACATTTCTGTGTAAATGTAGATCTGAACTGTAAATGAGTGTGTTAAACTGTCCCATTCCTCCTTAAACAGACCCATTTAAACATGTCTGTTCTCAGGCTGCAGGCTGTTGGAATGAAGCAGCATGCTTCTTCACTCTGATTAGCAGAAGAGTTGTTTCTTTGCCAGATGACAAAGTAGAAACATTAAAGATTCATATTGAGGAAATCATCTGTAAATCTCTGTAATGATTCATGCATATTTAATAAAGCTTCAGTAAAAACCCGGAGCCCGACTGTAGAGCCAATCCATCTCCTGCTTTATATGATAATGAACATAGGTGCTGCAGCAGCCAGCTCCCAGTCCTGCAGCTTGAAGGCATCATCTTTCACTTGCTCTTCTCTCCTCATTCGAGGCAGCGACTGCATAAACAAACCTTTCTGTTCCTGTGTGCCTCCGTCCTCTCTGTGGTAGCGTTCATCTGCTGCTAACAAAGCATCTCCGTTAGAAACACAGCGAGGAACACATAAAGGAGAGCGTCTCGTAGCTGATTACTTTCCAGTCAGCGTTTTTAAGCCTCATGCTCTTTTATTCTGTAGTAAGGGACAGCGTTGTGGCAGAGCATCTACAGGGACGACGATGGAGTGGAGCTGCTTCTCATTACTGCCATACGGCCGTTACCAAGGCAACAAGTGACACGCCGTCCCCGACAATTAATGCACAATTAATCAGCACCAATAATAATGTTCTCCTCTGTTTGTCCTCCATTATGAGGAGTTAATATGTGAGGAACTTTTTCATTAAAATTCAAAAAAGTGGATTAAATCCAGAGTGGTCTGAGAGCCGAGCTTGTTAGGAGCTGCAGGTTTCACGGCTGACCTCAGTGTGTGGGAGGAGAATCTCGTTTAGCTTTTTTTTAAAAAGTACACGACTGCGGCTGAAGTCTCAAACTTTGTGAATCAGCTGCATTATGTTTTAGTCCCTCAGGGATGAGAGGGAGAGTCCGAACAATGGGCAGAGTGGATGTAAAAGTTTCTGACCTTCCAGGTGAACATAAAGTTAGGACATGCAAAGATTCTAGTTCGCTGCATCATCTTAAAAGTTAGAAAACAGCAGAGGTTGTCTGCACAGATGCCAAGGAAAGACAAAAAACATTAATGCAGGTTTTTGATTGTAGACTGCATGATACTGCACTGCAAAAACTCCAATCTCTGCAAATACATCCATCATTCAAAGTCGAAAAGATCTCATTACTTTAACCAAAATTCACCTGATTTGCCTAACATGTTTCTAATTAAAATACACCTATTTAAGAGTTATGAAAAGCAAAATCATAAGGCCTGGATGGCTTTAAATGAGTTAAAATACGATCCCAATTCCAAAAAGTTGGGTTGCTGTGTGGGACAGTTGAGCAGCAAAATCTGTAATATTTTCCTACTGGTGGTAAATCTGTCAAAATACAATGCAGTTGTACCTATTCTGTCTCTCAGCTGTAGAAAGCAGGGACCCCAGGTTTGGTAGGGGACTGACTCAAAGGCGGGGGACTGAATGTGTAAAAGACTACAGGTTGACAACATCTTCAAAGGCAGAGGAATGGATGTTTAAAAGAGAAAAGGATGACATCATCTTCAAAGGCAGAGGATGGAATGTTTAAAAGAGTAAAGGATGACATCTCTAAAGGCAGAGGATGGAATGTTTAAAAGAGTAATGGATGACATCATCTTCAAAGGCAGAGGAATGGATGTTTAAAAGACTTAAGGATGACATCATCTTCAAAGGCAGAGGACGGAATGTTTAAAAGAGTAAAGGATGACATCTTCAAAGGCAGAGGATGGAATGTTTAAAAGAGTAAAGGATGACATCATCTTCAAAGGCAGAGGAATGGATGTTTAAAAGAGAAAAGGATGACATCATCTTCAAAGGCAGAGGATGGAATGTTTAAAAGAGTAAAGCATGAAATCATCTTCAAAGGCAGAGAATGGATGTTTAAAAGACTGAAGTGCAAAGAACATACTACCATGATTTGGTACCAGATTAAGGTGACAGAACAAATGCTTTGACAAAAATAAAGACTTAAACTTGAAGACTTTTTATGGACTAAAACTAGACTAAAATTAAAATGGTAGAAATGACTAAAACTGAACTAAAACTAAAGGACTTTTCATCTAAAGACTGTTGTTAAAAGAAGAGGGGATACTGCACAATGGTAACCATGTTCCTATCCCAACTTTTTTCAGGTGTGTTACTGCCATCAAATTCTAAGTGAGCTAATATTTTTCATGAACTGTTAAAATGTCTCAGTTTCAACTTCTGATATGTTGTTGGATTTGGGTTTAATTGACAATCATCTACTTCTGTTTTTACTTACATATTACACAGTGTCCCAACTTTTTTGGAATTGGGGTTGTAGATATCGTAATATCTAAATTAATCCAATGATTTGCATGCATTCTGGAAAATTTTGCTGCACACTTGGGGTGTGTGTCTGTGTGTGTGTGTGTGTGTGGGGGGGGGGGGGGGGGGTACAAACAGGCCCGGAAGGAAGCTGACATAAGTCCCGGTCAGATCCAGCAGGCTGAGGTGTTAATCAGGTCAGGTTCAGTGGTCAGAGGCTGGCAGGATGATTTCTGGGTAATTAATCCAAGATAAGGGCTGGAGCGTTTTGCATGAGGGTGTAGAAATATGTGTCTGCAGTAGAAGCCTTCTTAAATCGGCTGATAACAGACAGGGAGCAGGTGTGTGCACAGGTGAGCTGAGCTGAGACGATGGGGTGGGCGTGGCTAATCGGTGCATCAGAGCAGAGGTGAATGAAAAATGACTGAGCATCTGAATTCATTAATGTGTCTCCTCCTGTCTTGCATATCCATGACATGGAGTACATTCCTCCTCCATCTGGTGGATTTTAACATGTGGCTCTATGTGGACTGGCTCCCTGCAGGGGGCCGCCTCTGGTGGACTCTAAAGGATCTCACTGTTTGGAACTTCGGTGTTTGTTTCTTTTTTACCCCTGCAGTTTCTGTTTCCGTGCTGATTTCCAGGTCGATGTGTAACTGTCATCCAAAGTGTTTTGCAAAGAAAAAAACACCCTCACTTTTCTCGTCTCCTGCAGCTCCATGTGTTCCTTCTCTCCTGCAGCCAGGTTTCTGTCGGCGTTGATGGAGACTCCTATCCAGGCCAGCTGTATCTCTTCTCCTTTTCCTTGTGGGTTTGGCGGCGTGCGGTGCCAGAGCCCATCAGAGCTGAACATCAGTCACTGCCTGCCCCAGATTCTCGCATCATCTCCACTTCAGAGGGCTGGCCGACTGGAAATACAACTCTGAGTGTATGTGAGAGTATCTCAGTTTGTCTGTCTGCATAAATTAACCAACCAGGGCTGTTAGAAGTGTCACGGATATCCTTTTAGCATGAAACAAACAAACTAGAGACAATTCTCTGGCCTTCACAAAGCAGACGAGACTCAATCATTCACCTTCGTCAATAAACATATATAAACATCCTGTTCCTTTTCAACAATCCTGTAGATGTTTACCAAAGCCATTTTATTTCACAAACACAATAAAAGCTATCAGTAGAGCCGTAATGATAAATAAAATGAGTATCACTATTATGTTGTCCTAAAACATCATGGTATTTCTGTAATTTACAGAAAATGTTCTTAACATCCAGATACATCCAATAGGCTGACTGAGCAAAGAGGCTAGTTGAGCTTTGTGGGGTACTGGTTAGACTGGAATAACAACTGGGGGTCTAGACTGGCCTGCATGCACAAAGGAAGGAATGGATGTTTTAGAAACTTTAAAGGATTGCAACATCTTCAAAGGCAAGGATGGAATGTTTAAAAGACTACAGGATGACATCATCTTTAAAGTCAAAGATGGAATTTTTACAAGCATTAAAGGGTGACATCATCTTCAAAGGCAGAGGACTGACTGTTTCAGAAACTTTAAAGGATGACATCATCTTCAAAGGCAAGGAAGAAATGTTTAAAACACTAAAGGATGACATCACCTTCTAAGGCAGAGGATGGAATGTTTTGAAGAATTTAAAGAGTGGCATCATCTCCAAAGTCAGAGGACAGAGTTTTGGTGAAGTTGGGAATGTTTGGGCTTTCACCACATTTGGCCATAGTTGTTAGCGTTTGGAAAAGTTGATGGATCTGTTGGTAAGTTTAGGAATCCCTGGCTTTGCACCAGTATAATAATAATGTTGTCAATTTTACTATTTATAGATTTGTTTTATTAATTTATTTAAATACTTTTTTGATAGCATGTTCTTCATCTGACACATCATGTTTGATAAGAGGAAAAGCACCAATGTAAAAAACAACAAACAAAACACGTACCAGTTTTACTTGAACCCAGAACTCCTTATTGACCTGAGTCTTTATCCCCACAACCGTTAAACTTTTCCACTGAGCCTGCTGTACTACTGCTGCATGATGAGATTAGCTCATGCATCTAAATCCGTACTGACCTTTCACCCATGATGCAGTAGTAATGATTTTTCTAGCGGTTTAATACAGGTTAAGGTACAACATAGGTTTACTGTTGTGCTGCATTGCTTTGGAATTTCAGTTTACAATAATCAGGACGTTAGTGTTTTATTCATCTTTGTTAAGACTCAGAACGCAGAGCCACAGTCCTGGTCCAATCAGGACGTCTGCTCACCCAAGCCAGTTCTAATGAATAACAACAACAATCCTGAAACCTTCAGCATCTGCTGACAAAATAATCTGAACAACCGAACAGAAAAACAAATGTGGAACAAAGAAATGTAAAATCTGACAAACACTTCTTCAGAAGCTCTTCAGAGGGGAAAAACGGCCGTGATTCATCTGTGATTTATCATCTGGAAGCAGACAAAGTGAGTGAAAGCCGATAAAGAAGATGAAATGAATAAATAAAAAGAGAGGGGAGACAGTTTAAATATTTATCCTGTCTCTGCTGAGTCCTTCTACACAACACTTCTCTGTAAATCTGCTCTGGCCTCCATCGATGGGATAAAATCTGTTTACTGGATCCACACTTCACCTTTCTTGCTGATTTGTTTCTACTCAAACGTCGTTACTGTCCCGTTAATCATTAAAACACATAAGCATGGTACAGGTGTGCTCCCCTGTGGGAGGGTTACCTGAACCTGTGAAGTCTGACGGAGAGAAAAGGCTTCAGGCTGCCTCGGGGCAGAAGATCTGCCGGGCTGAGACGACGCTTTTCCTCTCGGGGACGAATATTTTTAAGACATTTTTTTTTGTGCCTCAGGCTGGGAGAGGCTTTGTAGAAAGTGAAAGAGTCCTGGTTTATCAAAATACAGACACAGAAACCGTTTCTTCTTCTCTTTCTAGTCAGGAGCTCTGACCGTTCAGCACACAGACTCTTCATCGTAGTTTTTATTCTAAACGTCTGAGCCGTTTCCTCGATGGAGTGAACTTCTGACCGCCTTCTGCAGCAGCTCCTCATAAAAAAAGAACGCTTTGATGGAAGAAGTTGCAGCAATCATTGTAATTTCAGGGATGTGATTGAAGTCGTTGTTGCACTGAGTTTGCACAAGTCAGGGAAATGTCTGTGCCTGGCTGCCTGTTGGAGTGCAGCTGCTGGTAATTTAACCAATCAGAGAAGTGGAGGAAGACTAGCTGCACTTAATGACCTTAAGAATCAAATCCTCCAATCCAGCATGCACCCACATGTCCTTCATGGAGTTCTTTCTCCTCTTAAACATTACAGCCCCTACTGTACGCTGTGACTTCCTGTTTTAACCTGAAGCATTTATCAGTTTAACACCCACTGCTTGCTGTGCAAACAGCAAAAATGAACTTTGACTCCTGTTGGGCCCAGGGGTTTGTTTTGTGATCCACCTTACTCCTGGGAGCTCCACTGTAGATATGGTTGTGGGGAAGTAACAGCGATAATGAAGGACGGTCAACGAAAGGGAAAGATTGATCGTCTGTTATCTAACAATGACAGCGGGATGAGGTGTGCAGATTTGTAGGGCCTGAGCACCAACCTAGGGTCAGCAGGGACCCTGTTGTTTCTGTATGCATCATTTTTTTCTGTCAGTAGAGTTGCTGATTTGTGGGTTTTAACATCTCAAAAACTCACCAAACTCTGCAGAAAATTTTCCCCATTGGAAATTTTTGTTGGAATCGTGCAGGTCAATAGGGGACTAGGTAAGAGCTACATGCATGAAAATCAGTACATATACTATATTGCCAAAAGTATTCATTCACCCATCCACATAATGTAAATCAGGTGTTCCAATCACTTCCATGGCCACAGGTGTATAAAATCAAGCTCCTAGGCATGCAGACTGTTTCTACAAACATTTGTGAAAGAATGGCTCGCTCTCAGGAGCTCAGAGAATTCCAGCGTGGTACTGTGATAGGATGCCACCTGTGCAACAAGTCCAGTGGTGAAATTTCCTGGCTCCTAAATATTCCACAGTCAACTGTCAGTGGTATTATAACAAAGTGGAAGCCATTGGGAATGACAGCAACTCAGCCACCAAGTGGTAGGCCACATAAAATGACGGAGCGGGGTCAGTGGATGCTGAGGCGCATAGTGCGCAGAGGTCGCCAACTTTCTGCAGTCAATGGCTACAGACCTCCAGACTTCATGTGGCCTTCAGATTAGCTCAAGAACAGTGGTAGAGAGCTTCATGGAATGGGTTTCCATGGCCGAGCAGCTGCATCCAAGCCATACATCACCAAGTGCAATGCAAAGCGTTGGATGCAGTGGTGTAAAGAACGCCGCCACTGGACTCTAGAGCAGTGGAGACACGTTCTCTGGAGTGACGAATCGCGCTTTCACATCTGGCAATCTGATGGACGAGTCTGGGTTTGGTGGTTGACAGGAGAACTGTACTTGTCTGACTGCGTTGTGCCAAGTGTAAAGTTTGGTGGAGGGATTATGGTGTGGGCTTGTTTTTCAGGAGCTGGGCTTGGCCCCTTTGCTCCAGTCAAAGGAACTCTGAATGCTTCAGCATACTAAGAGATTTCAGACAATTCCATGCTCCCAACTTTGTGGGAACAGTTTGGGGATGGCCCCTTCCTGTTCCAACATGACTGTGCACCAGTGCACAAAGCAAGGTCCATAAAGACATGGAGGAGAGAGTTTGGTGTGGATGAACTTGACTGGCCTGCACAGAGTCCTGACCTCAACCCCATAGAACACCTTTGGGATGAATTAGAGTGGAGACTGAGAGCCAGGCCTTCTCGTCCAACATCAGTGTGTGACCTCACAAATGCTCTTCTGGAAGAATGGTCAAAAATTCCCATAAACACACTCCTAAACCTTGTGGAAAGCCTTCCCAGAAGAGTTAAAGCTGTTATAGCTGCAAAGGGTGGACCGACATCATATTAAACCCTATGGATTAAGAATGGGATGTCACCTAAGTTCATATGCAAGTCAAGGCAGGTGAGCGAATACTTACTGGCAAAATAGTGTACATGCATCATGATTAGACCAACAAAAAAGTCTCTTTGGGCAATCCTCTAAAATGTCCTGGAAACACACTACAAACAGCTAAGTGGCAAATTTTGGCCTTTTTGGGTGATTCACTAGTTTTATGTTTTAACGAACTTATCAGAGGGATTTCATCTGATGGACCCCGTATTTTTTTGGCTCATACTAGACAACCTGGAGACTTGAAGTTGTGCGAACTGAGGGTTTTCAACATAGGGTCGGGCCGTGGTAGGAGCCCAAACTTAAAGTACTTTTTCAACATTTTCTGCTGCCAAAATACACCAAAAATGCCTTCTAACTTTTTAAAGCTTATGTCAGTGATCACCAAACTTCACAGGGATGATCACACATTGATCCTGACAATAATACATCAATAACATAACTCTGCCACAGTGCCCCCTTCTGGCAATTGAACATTTCTGCCTCTGAATTTTGGATTTTTTCCTTTAAATATTCAGCTCCCGCACACCATCCAGCCTAGGATTATGGTTTTTGGTCTGCATATGTGTCATCATAAGACCTACAAAAAAGCCTCAAGACTCATACCCAAATCTCCACAGGAAGTCCACAAGCGTCATCTCAATTTCAAAATAAGTCATTTTTTGATGATGTCAGATGGCTTTAACCTGTTATAACTTTAGTAAACAATATTCTGTGATCTTCTGCTCTTTCTTGCAAGACAACAATATCACACTTAACACACTCACATGAAAACATCTCATCATGGCGCCCTCTACTGGTAACAGGAAGTGACACAAATGGGTCATATCTTCATTCCTCTTACCTACTGAGCTCTGATTTTGAAAGGTAGGCCTTGCTAGCTGGTCACAACACAGATATGTTTCATTGAAGGATGTCTCACTGGCAATGGCGAGCACTTTAATACCTCGCCAATTTGACAGGAAGTATGCGCAGCTCTCATACCGAACATCTGAGTGCCTTAAAATTTCACATGTAGGATCAAAGGTTTCAGTGCTGCTTGCAGCCCTAGTTTTGTTCTATTATTGTCAGTTATCTGTTTTGGGTTGAAGAAGGACACCAGCAATACAGAATTAGAGTATGATTATGTGTCACACATTTAAATGTCCCCATGCAAACAGGGACCAACCTTAGTGATTTTGCAACAATGGAATAAATTGTCAGACCAGAGCAAACAACCTATAGGTGTAAAAACACTGCAGGATTTATGAGTTTGCATGTTTGTGGTTGAATTGTGGATTGTGCTTTCATGCATGGTATCTCATACTATCTCTGAATCTTAATAAATGTGAGAAAGCATCAAAAATCCAAACCCAGAAAGAGCCTGCTGGTTAAAACCAACCACAATAATCACAGGCACCTTCAGTGGTGAAATAGTGGTACATAAAAATATCCTCTTCCTCTTATTTTCAGCTGGAGGGCGGATTTTGTTCGTTTCCCCTCAGAGCAGAAACAAATATGGACGACTGCAGGTGTTATCACAGCTGAGAGATTGAATGTAAATGAGTAAATAGAACAACCTGCTCTACTGGGAGATTTTCTTACATGTGATTTTTATTCATTTCAGAGAATCTCCTCCTCCGTCAGTAGAGGTGTGATTGGATTCAGGTTTTTCTCCTGGATTTGGATCAGTATTTACCCTCATGGAGTCGGCTTCATATCCACAGATATATCTCTTTATCATCACGGAGAATCTATGCTACTGCAGGATATTGTCCATTCAATAATGCATCACCAGTCCAACAACTGAGAAAATTCTAATTCTGAGTTTTTATATTTTTAAGTAAATATTAACAGACATATTCACATGAATGCAGATAAATTACCCATCATCTGCTTTGGTCTCTAAGGATGCTGTCACTCCTGGATCATCCAGAGAAGATGCTCTTAGATAAAGCAGTCTTCTCTCTTTGGCCTGGTGTGATCGGACAGATGTGAACAGGACAATCAAACTGACTCAGAACAAAACAACCAAGCTAAGATCACTCACCCTGCTTTTAATCGAACCCGGGAGTGGGGAGAAAATGATCAACCAGTACAAATCACTGATTGTCTCATCAAACCCCAGGAGCAGGTACTGCAGCAGTAAGTCTATATCTGATGGTAAAATCATAGAAATAGAGATAATCACCATTCATTCATCAAGAGCATGGGATGTTTCACAGACATTAATAGATGGCATCACATTAAAAGGAGAGGCTGAAATGTTTGTTACACATTAAAGGATGAAATCATCTTTAAAGGCAAGGGTGGAATGTTTTATACTCATTAAAGGATGACATCATCTTCAAAGCAAAGGATGGAAAATTTCTATAAGCTTCAGTGACTTCTTAAGAGGGAGAGAATGGAATTTTCATAGACATTACAGGATGACATCAAATTCAAAGCCAAGGATGGAATGTTTTATACATTTAAAGCATGGCATCATCTTGAAAGGCAATAGATGACATGTTGGTGACGCTGGCAATGTGCAGACTTTTCATAACACAAACATGCTTTTAATCTAAACACTATTTATCTGTCAGGAAAATAAACCTGTGTGGTACAGGTTAGATTAGAAAGACAGCTTGAGGCCTAGGCTGGCCTGCAAGCAAAAGGCAAGGATAGAATGTTTTATAAGCTTGAAAGTATGACAGCATCTTTCCTTTCTTCTATATATGTTCTTAATTAATTCATATTTAAAAGCCAAACTGTTACCAAATAAAGAGCTGTGGAGGCAAAAAAAAAAAAAAAAAAAAAAAGAAACCTTCGGGCTATGATCTCTTATTTGGCGAGCCAGCCAGGAAACCAAACGGCCATCTCTCATTACTGAGCAGAGACAAATGAGCTAGATATCTGAAACTATTTCACATCACAATGAGTGAGGCTGATGGACATCAGCCATGGCAACAAAATCAAGTTTAGTGGTTTTCTGTGACAGACTGGACTGAACCAAACCGGACCACTAGAAGGAAACAGACCATATGTTAGCTTTGTCTGAATCTGTCTTCCTAGACTTTGGACAGAGGCTTTTATTGTGCTAACTTTCCACCTTTCCCATTCATTCCTAACTGCTGTTCTTCACTTCCTGACCCCCATCTGACCTCCACCAAACCCCTTTTCACTGTTTTTCCCAGTCTTTCAGGTGTGTTTTATCATCTGTAATGGTGTTAAAGTCAGGGATATGTCTGGCTGAGATAATCCTTGCGTCTCCCTGTCCTCCCTCTGGTCTGCAGACATCAGATAAGTCCATATTTCTCTGCTGTCCATTAACCCTCAGATTAAAGCAAATTATCAGGTGTAGATCCTGCAGGGGCTCGTCTGGTGAAATAACTTACCTGATGTTTATCTTAAAATACAGCTGATATGATCTCACCTGTAAAGGTACCATCCATGAATCACCTGCAGACAGAAACTTCAATCTTTCATTTTCACCCCAGACCAGGATCATTTATAACACCATGCTGTCGCCTCAGTTGGATTCACATGGATGGAGGTGTCATTTAGAAATGCAGCTCCTAAAATAAATCATCACTGCTGGACAAATGCAGTAATATAAATATAAGGCTTTTTTTTCTGCAGGATAATTTATTCTTCTCAGACATGTTCTACCTGGCTTCTTTTGGCAGATAGAAATGTTTTCAAGCTGCCTGCCCTCCACATGTAAACATCTACGCCCTTTACTAACAAACTCATGCTGTTAGAATTTATCACAGACATCATCTGCAAAAAGTTCAGAGCAGTAATGTCAGCTTGTGATGAGAAGATGAAAATACAAGCAGCCCTGACAGAGGATGTGATTGAAAGCGATGCAACATGAAACTTCTAACATTAACCCTCTGAGACCTCAGCTTTTTTAACCCTTTAGTCTCTCCTGGACTTTTTAATCTTTAAACACATAAAAAACGTCAACCCTGTGGTGCACAGTCAAGTTCTAAATGTCCTTTTCATTGAGGACAACCTGGGCTTTAATAATGTGTGTGCTGCAGTAATGTCACTGGAATTTAGAAAAGTTAAAGAACTATAGGCCCAAAGACAATAGAAAAAATTAACTAAAAATAAAACCCAAAGATTTTTATGTATCAAACACCATACACAGTAATGATTTTGACTTTTTTGTTTTCTAACCAACATGGTTTCAAGGATGCTGTCACTCCTGGATCATCCAGAGAAGATGTTCTTAAACAAATCAGTGGTGCAGGTCTGGAATGTTTTATATACATTAAAAGATGACATCATCTTCAAAGCCAAGGATGGAATGTTTTGTAGACATTAAACGATGGCATCATCTTTAGAGTCAAAGATGGAATGTTTTGTAGACATTAAACGATGGCATCATCTTTGAAGCCAAGGATGGAATGTTTTATATACATTAAAGGATGACAGAATCTTCAAAGCCAAGGATGAAATGTTTAATATACATCAAATTATGACATCATCTTCAAAGTCAAAGATGGCCAGACTGGAATGTTTTATAGACAGTAAAGGATGATCTCATCTTCAATGTCAAGGATGGAATGACATTAAACAATGACATCATCTTTGAAGTCAAAGATGGAATGCTTTTTAGACATGTAATTATGGCATCATCTTCACAGGCCAGGATGGAATGTTTTATATACATTAAAGGATGACAGAATCTTCAAAGCCAAGGATGAAATGTTTAATATACATCAAATTATGACATCATCTTCAAAGTCAAAGATGGCCAGACTGGAATGTTTTATAGACAGTAAAGGATGATCTCATCTTCAATGTCAAGGATGGAATGTTTTGTTGACATTAAACAATGACATCATCTTTGAAGTCAAAGATGGAATGCTTTTTAGACATGTAATTATGGCATCATCTTCACAGGCAAGGATGGAATGTTTTATAGACATTAGATGAGGGCGTCATCTTCAAAGCCAAGGATGGAATGTTTTATATACATTATATACTACCCAACGTTTTCCAATTTCTCCTGAGGGATTCCCAGGTGCACCCTGGCCATGGGATATATAATCCCTGCAGGGATTTCTGAGTCTACCCCGGGGTCTCCTCCATGTTGGACGTGCCCATAAGACCTCCATATGGGTCAGGAAGCATCCTGATCAGATGCCTGCACCACCTGAACAGGCTCCTTTCGATTTGAAGGAGCAGCAGGTCTTCTTAGTATGGTTATTCCTCAAATCCCTCCAATTTCCACATACAACGTCTGCACTGGGATCCTCTGGTGAATCATCGGATAGTTTTTGCAGGAGGCAGCTGGTACTTGAAGTTTGACGTAAAAAGTGTGAACAGGAAGGAGACAGTGCTGTTCCTTGTGGGACCCCTGTACTGTTCCGGACCGTCCCGGACACAGAAAACAAGAGCTGGATGCATGTGCATGGTCTTCATCTTTTCACCCAGCAGCCCTGACCCAAATACATGGAAGGCACCTAAAAAATCAACACTTGCATTGAAGAGTCGAGACGTGCATGGCCTCTCTCTGCAGCATGGAGATTAAAACGTCATCTATGCCAATGTTAGTCTAGTATGCAGACTGTAAGGGGTCCATGTATGTGCTCTCCATGGGCCTGTTGTTAGCGAGAACCAGTCTTTCTAAAGTCTTCATTACATGTGAGATGAGACCTACAGGCCTGTAGTCATAGTAGGGGCTGGGGGGGTCTCTTTGGACTAAGCAGCATGTTTGCCAGAGTATGGTGACACAAGCCCAGCATGCTGTTAGAGAATTACTCACAGTCATCCCAGAGAGCCTTAAAATCTCCTCTCTGTTAAAAAAAAAGATAAATTCTTGACTCCTTTAATTAAAGAGTTTGATTTCAGCTAAGTTTTATGGTTCAACATTTCCATCTTTAGCTATTTTTTATTGAAGTGACTTTTTCCTGCATCTTTTCTGAGTTGAATTTTGAGACACATTAAAAAAACAGGAGCTTCTTCTCACTGAAATTCCCAAAGCCGGGACTTCCACTTCCTTTTTATTTGGGATGTTTGCAGCTGAACATCTTCAGTTGACGTCCCAACAGACTCTGCCTCTCTGTTGGTCTCTCCTGCTTCTTTAGAGTCTGCCTACATCTAGGTCAGCTGCTGCTAAAGCAGCGCACCTGTGGCTGCTCTACCTGCAGTTCAGCTCATGTTTAGTAATCCTGCAGAAAAGAGGGGGAGATCCCGTCTGTTCCTGAGGGGGACTGATTTTAACTCAAGGAAGGAGTGATGTGGAGTGTTCTCCGTTCACACGAGAAAATAAAAAATCTGCTGTCTTTCTGGATTAGTGAGGGGCTGGTCGGGGTCACAGAGGTCTTGGAGGTAATGCTAGCCTTTGAGGCCACTCAACTGGAAGGAGACTTTGGACAGAGCCAGAACATCCTCTTGAAATTCTGTATGGCATTGGTTTTGGAGCACCTCAGGGTGCTGGCAGAGCTGCTCTACCTGCTTCAGAACCTGGTCCTGGATTAACAGAGGAGGGATAGATTTGTGCATGGGACATTTTTTGCACTTTGGCCTTGAACTTGTCTTCACTTATCCATCTAAGGGGTTTAACCCTGAAATTACACATACTCCACCTGCTCAGCACAGAGTCAGCTAGAATGTATTACACCTGCTAGAACTACTATAAACTCCTTTATATAACCTGTGGGATTAATGAGAGACTGATCGGGGTCACAGAGGTCTTGGAGGTAGTGCTCGCCTTTGAGGCCACTCAACTGGAAGGAGACTTGGGACGGAGCCATAAAATCCTTCAGGGATTCTATACCGCATCGGCTTTCGAGTGCCTGTGGATCCCCAAGGAGGAGCTGGAATGCCAGGCTGACTTCATCAGGCAGACTTGCTCCACCTGCTTCAGAACCTGGTCTTGGATTAACAGAAGAGGGACAGATTTGTGCATGGGACAATTGTTGCACTTTGGCTTTGACCTTGTCTTTTCTCATCCATCTAAAGGGTTTAACCCTGAAATTACACATACTCCACCTGCTCAGCACAGAGTCAGCTAGAATGTTTTACCTGTTTTACACCTTCTAAAAACTCCTTTTCATAACCTGTGGGATTAATGAGAGACTGATTGGAGTCATAGAGGTCTTGGAGGTAGTGGAGATTTTCCAGGGATGCCCAACTGAAAGGAGACTTGGGACGGAGCCATAAAATCCATTAGGGATTCTATACTGCATTGGCTTTGGAGCGCCTGAGGATCCCAGAGGCTTTGACTTGGTTTTTTGTTATCCATATAAAGGGTTTAACCTTGAAATTACACATACTCCACCTGCTCAGCACAGGGTCAGCTAGAATGTTTTACCTGCTTTACACCTGCTAGAGCTACTATAAGCTCCTCTTATATAACCTGTGGTACTGGGGCTCCTGGGACAAGTCGGACACCGACTGGAGAGCGAGCCCTGGAAATGCAAAGGTCGATTAGACTTGCTCTGCAGTGACCTTAGCGAGCAGATCCCTGTGCAGAAGAAGTTTGAGGGATTTGGGAGTGACACTGGCTATAATCTTGTTAATTCAGACAAACAGCAGATTTGTGCATGTTTAGACCATTCTTGTTCTACATCACAGGTTGTAAACCAAATAAAAGCATGAGTGCTGTGTTAAGGAGACTCAGGAGACACCAGCTTGTGACACCTTGCTAAAGTTTCTTGTTAAGGAGTCTGAAAGTTTTGTGCTGACGCTGCAGACTCTGTTGTCACCTTGCTCTCCTGACACTTCAGCCTTGAGTAAGAAACAGAAACAGCAGAAGAAGAAATAGCGGAGCAGAAAGCCTCCAGGTCGGTGTTGAACCCAGTGAACATCTGCAGCTCCCATCAGAACAGAGCAAACATTCAGCAGATATCAGACTGGTTATTTAACAAGGTTATTCAGCTCATTCTTCATCATGAACACATGAATTCAGGTGAAAGGAGACGTGTGGGAGGAGAGTCAACAACAGCAGAGAGGGATCTCAGAGCCGAGAGGAGACGTGGATTCAATAGAATTAAACATCTCTTCTAATTTGGCAGATTGGATAACAAACAGGGATGTCAAAGGGGAAAGAAGCGCTGCAAGGATTTTAATTTGAAGAGTTATACAAGCTTTTATAATCACCTCAAACCCCGGGCTGTTTTACAATGAAGGAAGTGCTCATTACCAAAGTTATTATCAGCTCTGAGATGCCTCCACATTGGTTTATTCATTCCTTTATTTAGCTGCTTCCAGCATCTTCCATTCAGCCTCCTGGGTTTAGTTTGTTAGACTGGGGACAAACTCACCAGGTTTACAGCACAGTGGTGTGTTAGGGCAGAAACACCATTCAGGCAGCTCATATTAAATGTATTTTTTATTATCAAGTTTTTCCCTCTATGTTTAATCAGTGTTGTGAAAAAGACCAATCACCAGCGTTATGGTCTTTGAGCTTCCTTTTTCTTATCAAACAATGACAAACTAACCTTTTTTCATGTATTGACTTCCTGAAAAGCAAAAAAAAATCCAGTTTTTATTCCCAGTTTACTGGAAATCCCTGAAAGAGCCCAGAGCAGGGTTTTTCTGTGTTTAGTTATTTCAGATTTTTAAACCATTATTGGAAAACAGCTTTTTATTCATGATTTTGGATTTCTCACTTCAAATTAAATTCTGTAAGATGTCAAACACACTGACGGCTCTTTTAGGGTCAATATATTTTATAGCAGATCCATTTCCTGGTTGAAACCAGACTCAAAAATTGGAGAAACTCTGATTATTCCATTTTTTAGTTTTTATTTTATTTTTCCATATTTTGACCAAATATGGAAAAATGAGTTGTTTATGGTCAAAAATGGAATAAACATTAACATTTTAAAATGAGGGGTCCAATTTTTGTTTTTTAAATTCTGTTATTTTGGTTTTTTTTGTTTAATGAAATACCTGAGGAAAAGAAAATCACGTGGCCATCAAGGAAGAAGAACGTTTCAAAATGAAAGCCTCCATGTCAAACAACAGGCATCCCTTGTGTTTTACAGTATTATATATTTGTGACCAAAGCTGTTAAAAGTCCTGCAAGTCGTCCGAGGTCATTTTTGAGTTTTTTACACATTATGAAAGCGTAGATTCCAAGCTTTTAAATGGTGTGTCATACACCTTAATCTGAGCATATTTTACAAAGATATGCTCATTTGAATGTTAACTTCTAGTTCCTGCTTCTTCTGAGAAAACCAGGCTCAAAGTTTCAGGACGTCTCCTACCTTCAGGCAGGCCGGGTGATGGGCGTGAACAATAGAGCCACATTTACATAAAGTCCACCCAAACCAAGCTCCTGAATCGGACTGGTGACGCTCATCAAAATATTCCCACAGGAAATCCGCCGTCATCAAACTTGCCCTGTCGAGTGATCCTGAAGTTGTCCGAAGTCTGTTGATAATTCTTGCTGCTTCTTCATCGTCTCTTCTACTTTTCTTCACTGCAGGGTGCATCTTGAGGCTTGTTGATAAAGATGATAACTAGAAACAGCTGTAGTTACGTGCTGAGGGGGGTGGCGCTTGAGCCATGCGGTGTTTGTTATTGTCCATCTCAATGGGTGAAACTGGGAACAATGGCAGACTGATCGGCCAATTATCACCCAGCAGTTTCACTTTCCCCTCCCCTCAATATCCTTGCAGCAACTGCGAGAAAGGGGCATTCTAAAACACAAAATTAATGCTTTTAAATGTCACATTTGTGTTACTTTTTTCATCGAATGGATAGTTTAAATGTTGGACTTGCATAAAATGAGAAAAAACGAAAAATGATCATTTTGAAGAAAATGACTTTGTATCCATTTTTCTCAACCACCAGAATGCCGACTTGCAGGAACTTTATCTGGCCTCGGTCACATATATATACACACATATATACATATATACATATATAATACATATATGCTTTTGGTCAAAAATGAAAAATGGAAAAATGGTTTTTTAAAGTTTTTTTCCATTTTTGGTCAAAAACAAACAAACAACAAAAAAAAAAAAAAAAAACAGAGAAATTGCTGTTTTTTCTGGTTTTTTTTTTTTTCATATTTGGTCAAAAAACAGAAAAAACAAATATTTTAAAATAAGGGGCCAAAGTTTTGTTTTTATGATTCTGTTATTTTGTGTTTTTTTTCATTTACTGAAATACTTGAGGAAAAGAAAATCACGTGACCATTAGGAAAGTTGAACATTTCAAAATAAAAGCCTTTATGTCAAACAACAGCCATCCCTTGTGTTTTACAGTACGATACCATACGTTTTTGGTCAAAAATTAAAAATTGCTGTTTTTTTCCATTTTTTCCATATTTAGTCAAAATCTAAAAAACAGGATAACAAGAGTTTCTCCCGATTTTCAAGTCCAGTTTCAATCAGGAAATGGATCTGCCCGTAAACACACTGACCTTTAAGCCACTTAATATTAAACAGGGAATTCAAACCAAAACAAACAAACAAACAAAAAAAAAAAAAAAAAAAAAAACTGAACCATTTTTTGTCTTCCAGGAAAAATAAATTTATGGAAAACATTTTTTCCCTTAATGTTTCTGTGTCCTCATCAAAGAAAAGGAAGTAGCAATGTAATGAACTAGTAATGTAACATTCTTTCCTTCCTATATGTGTGACCTTCTGCAGGTGTAGAAAACAGGATGTTACATTACCAGGGAACCAGCCTGTTCAACTTAATGGCTCTTTTATACGAATGACAATGTTAGAGCCAGTTTCGTTTCTTCCATTAGATTTAACTTAATCCACTTTTAAAAGCCAAACTGGTACCAAATGAGAAGCTGTGGGGCAAAAAACCCAATTCACTGTGCTCTTTTTTTTTTTTTTTTTTTTTTTTTTTTTGGCGAGCCAGCCAGGAGAGCCTACAGACTGGCTCTTTTCACTGAGTTGAGTCAAATGATCCAGATCTTTAAAAAGGGAGGATGGGTGGTGGCACTTTTTCTATGCTGCTGATTAGAAATGAAATAGAGACATCTGCCAGCCGACAAAAAGGTTTTATTCCTTACAAGGAAGGTCAATCACACACACCAGCTGCTTGGCACAGAGTCATAGAATGTTTTACACCTGCTAGAACTACTATAAACTCCTTTTTATAACCTGTGGGATTAATTAGAGACTGATCAGGGTCACAGAGGTCTTGGAGGTAGTGGAGATCTTCCAGGCAAGCCCAACTGAAAGGAGACTTGGGACAGAGCCATGACGTTCTTTATGGATCCTATACTGCATTGGCTTTGGAGCGCCTGAGGATCTTTGAGGAGGACTGACTTCACACACACGAGCGGTCAGTGTGCAAAAAGACCCAGAACATAGGGAGACTAGAACATACATGCTTGAGGAAACATCCCCCCGAAGGTATGCTCGACACCCCTCTGTCTGGGAAGAATCCACACCAGCGCAGGGCTTTGTTTCCAGGCAGCCTGGACATCACAATTTAAAATACAAAAGGACGTTTTAATTCAGCCATGGGCTCCAGGTTTAACACTTATTCAGTAACTATCACTGTCACCCTCGTTGCTTCGTGTTTATGCAGTAAAGTCAACACCTTCCTAGCCTTATCGTTTCCCCATGTCTGTGAGAGGGTAGGCTCCATAGAAAAGAGAACAGTGAGGAGCGTTGGGGGAAAGAGGTGAGACAAAGAAGCTAAAATCCCATTACAGTGGACATCAGCCTTTAGAAATACAAGAAAGATCAGGGTCTAATTAGACAAACTGGATGCAACCAAACTAGACCGCCTGGTGGAAACAGACCATATGTGAGCGATGTCAGACTCCACCACTCCAGTCTGTGAACTCATTCCCCTGCCTGAATGTGTCACTTCTTTTGGGACACAAAAGTGGTTAAAGATTGCTTGTATTTTTGCACTTTTAACTGTTTGCACAGTTTTATAACAGCACAAAACTTTTGCATTTGGATAAATTACAACCAACGCTCCATCTGGAGTTTTCCCCTGTGGAAAACTGCAAAAATTCCCCCGTCCTCTGCCATAGCTGATAGCAGCCACACTTTCCGTTGCCTCTGATGTCTAGTCTCTTTTCTTCTTATCAATAACAGCAGTAAAATCAACTGATGATCAGTGTTTCTCTGCTCCAATTTCAAAAGGATGCTCTTGGTTTCAGTCTCCATGATTTCCTGTGCAAACAAACAGGAAACATGGCGATGGACAGGTAACTGTTAAAGAAATGGCTCTGATTAACCCATCCATCAGTTTTCTACACCGTTTATCCTGTTGAGGTATGGGCGGACTGGAGCCTATCCCAGTTTTCATTGAGCTTGAGTCGGGGTACACCTGGACTGGTCGCCAGTCAATATAGAAACAGACAACCAGGCCCTCTTACACTCACACCTACGTTTTAGTCACTAGTTAACCTAACGATCATGTCTTTGGTGGTGGGAGGAAGCTAAAGTACCTGGAGAGAACCCACGCGTGTATGGGAGAGAGCGTGCAATCTCCGGCCCTGACTGATTAACCCATTGGAGTCGAATTGATTCTTTTGCTCCATAGTTCTTTAATTAGAAGTTAAGATGATTTCAGTTCTTCAGATAAGAGGAGAGCTTCAGTCAGCTCTGACTAACGTCCTTCAGAGACAGCTAGGACACTTTATCCTGCCATAAAGAAACTCAGATCAGACTTCATTTCCACAGGAGGATCTGCACTCCTACTTGAAATAACTTTGTGTGTAGTTGATCCACCTCTGGGTAGCATGCACAATGAACCTGCAGCTCAGCATGAATCAGAGCTGAAGTGGAAGCTGACATTCATAATAGATCAATGAAGATGAGCAGACAGATGTAGATGTACCTTTCATGCTCCTGTTAATTCCTCCGGGTGCTGTGCTAGATCCCTGAACTCACTGATTTCCGTCATGTCTGCCTCATTAATACACAAACCACAATGCTGTCAAAGTGCAACATGCAGAATAAACCTCAGCAGGAGTCGGGGGAATTGATGGCAAAGCTGGCGGCATATTTTCTCTCCGGTTTCTTTAAAGCTACGTCCTGATTGCTCGCTCGCTCGTTCCGATGCTTGGAGAGAGAGAGAGGAGCTGATCATTGAGACACGTCGCTGAAAGTCAACAGAGGACGAAGAGAAGGGTGGAGACGTTCCCAAAAAAACTTTATGAACTTTATTTTATGGGTCAGAGAGACGTCTAACATTTAAAACAGAGAAGATGCGTATGGACTCACTGAATCTACAGAATGTATCTCTGTGATTGATACGTCATCTAAGAAATATCCACGCTGTAAATGTCAGCTGAGATTGATTTTATAACCATAGGTCAAAGTTTCTACTGCTTATTGAACACCGCTCTGCATTTTCTCCAGAGATAGGGATGAATAAGACTGTTCCCTGATGCTGTCTGTAAAATGCATTTTCATTAGGAGGAAAAATGTAGATGTATCAAAGACTAAACTTCATCAGGTGTGCTGAAAGTGCCCTTCAAGTAGACAAATGTGGTAATGTGTCCTCTAGGTTGTTTTCCTACAGTTAACAAAACATGGTAACCTTCCATCGACTTTGCTCATCCAGTGGGTCAAGTGGGGTAAAGTGCCCTCTTTGGTGCTCCTTGATTGTATGACACTTGATTAAGTGCTTTCTAAGGTGATCTTCCAGTCAACATAAAGAGGTAAGATGCCCTATTTTAGCATTCTTCAGGTGGGCAAAATGACCTCTAGGGTGCATCCTGATGGCCAAAGGCGGTTAAGCGCCAATCGGAAACAGAGATGGGGACTCCAGTCGCACTTAAGTTGCACACATCAGTGACTTGAGACTTGACTTGGACTCGTGTGCTAAAGACTCGAGACTCGACTTGGTCTCGTGATTTGGGACTCGTGCACAGTCTTCGGTGTTTTAATTTTTCCATCATGATCTCTTGTCCCCCTGTTATTTTTTGTCCCTTTCTGCCCCTTTTCTCCCCTTACGTTCGACTGTTTGTGCGCCTTTTCCGCAGCGCCGCACCACCGGCCGCTCTCCTCTCTTCCTCATCTTCGTTCATGATGCATATGACACACAACCGCGACGCTCACGCACACACTTCCTCTGAAAGGCGCGCTAAAATGTTGGCAGACTGCAGACTTCAGACTTCAGTCTGTTTGAGGGCAAGTTTCAGAATACCTGAACTCTTCCTCTCCTCCTCTGACTGTGGAGGATTTGCGTCAGCGCTCTGTGTGTGTGTGCGCTCCAGCTGTGTGTGTCTCTGTGTCACCCACGTGAGCCATGGGTGTGCGCAACGTTAAAATATTATTTTGTAATATTCCCTGATATCATACTGCATACTGAATCTCTGCATTGCAGCTTATTGATAATGAACGGACATAAAAGATGATAGGAACATTAAAACTTTAAATACGGTTCATGGAGGCAGTGAGAAACTGTGACAGATGGATACGAGGCCGTGACAGATAAATGAGTAGCTAAAGAGTCGCAGAGATTTCAGCTGAATAAAGTGAAATTTAGCTTGATTTTACCCATATGAAGAAATTTACACCGTAAATGATGACGGAAGTTTCTTAAGGAGAATGGATGGAGAAATACTCAGCATACTCTGTTGAAGATCTGTTTGAGTGAGAATTAGAAATGATTATTGAGTTTTTTTTTTATTTTAGAATAAACAGTTCATTAACAGTTAGTGTTTTTGTGTTAGTGTAAAATTACTACCATTAAAGAAATATATCTGACAGATAAGAAGAACATTTAATCTCCAGTGTCTCAGTGTCTGTCTCTATCAGTGAACTCATGTCTCTGTAGTGTTTCATATGTACACAGAGAGGAGCTTTATTAAGAGGAGAGCTGATATCGATCATGTTGATGAGGGATCTTATTGCAGAGGTACATAGCACTTACATTCCCAACAACAGAACTATGGCTAGTGAAACACTGAGTGGCTAGTAACCATTAGTCACAGTGGCTGATGTGAAAAAAGGTCATGTCAAGCCCTGTTCATATGTAGGTGTACACATGTGCACAACTTGGAAAAGTGCCATTTAGTGTGCCTCTCAGTGTAGAAAATGTGATAAAGTGCTCTCAGGATGCCTCCCAGTGGAACAGTGGTAAAGTGCCCTTTAGGGTGCTCCTCTAGTGATTAAGATGTGATAAAGTGCCCTTTAGGGTGCTTCTCTAGTGATTAAGATGTGATAAAGTGCCCTTTAGGGTGCTCCTCTAGTGATTAAGATGTGATAAAGTGCCCTTTAGGGTGCTCCTCTAGTAATTAAGATGTGATAAAGTGCCCTGTAGGGTGCTCCTCTAGTGATTAAGATGTGATAAAGTGCCCTTTAGGGTGCTCTTCTAGTTATTAAGATGTGATAAAGTGCCCTGTAGGGTGCTCCTCTAGTTATTAAGATGTGATAAAGTGCCCTGTAGGGTGCTCCTCCAGTGATTAAGATGTGATAAAGTGCCCTTTAGGGTGCTCCTCTAGTGATTAAGATGTGATAAAGTGCCCTTTAGGGTGCTCCTCTAGTAATTAAGATGTGATAAAGTGCCCTGTAGGGTGCTCCTCCAGTGATTAAGATGTGATAAAGTGCCCTTTAGGGTGCTCCTCTAGTGATTAAGATGTGATAAAGTGCCCTGTAGGGTGCTCCTCTAGTTATTAAGATGTGATAAAGTGCCCTGTAGGGTGCTCCTCCAGTGATTAAGATGTGATAAAGTGCCCTTTAGGGTGCTCCTCTAGTAATTAAGATGTGATAAAGTGCCCTGTAGGGTGCTCCTCTAGTTATTAAGATGTGATAAAGTGCCCTGTAGGGTGCTCCTCTAGTGATTAAGATGTGATAAAGTGCCCTTTAGGGTGCTCCTCTAGTAATTAAGATGTGATAAAGTGCCCTGTAGGGTGCTCCTCTAGTGATTAAGATGTGATAAAGTGCCCTGTAGGGTGCTCCTCTAGTTATTAAGATGTGATAAAGTGCCCTTTAGGGTGCTCCTCTAGTTAATAATATGTGATAAAGTGCCCTGTAGGGTGCTCCTCTAGTTATTAAGATGTGATAAAGTGCCCTGTAGGGTGCTCCTCTAGTGATTAAGATGTGATAAAGTGCCCTTTAGGGTGCTCCTCTAGTGATTAAGATGCGATAAAGTGCCTTTTAGGGTACTCCTCTAGTAATAAAATGTGATAAAGTGCCCTTTTTAGGTGCTTTTCTTTGGACAAAACATTAGAAAGTGCCATAAAGGCTGCCTTCTTGTTGGACAGAATATGAAAAGGGGCCTTTTCTACCCTGAACAGGTTCTTGAACCCCGCTAACACCACAGAGTCGGTGATAACTGCCTCAGTGGAGTGGTTATTCTCCGAAGTGGAGCAGATGAAGACCCAGCTCAGGAACAGATGTAGGTAGACAGGCTCTCTGATCTAATGATGCTATCCACAGAGCGGGATGTCCCTTTAGACCCAGGTAAAGGGTATCAGTTATTTTATTATTATTTCTGTTTTCTGATGTCTAATGTGTTCCAGCTGAGTTACTGGAACATCAGAAACGCCACCGTCGCCTGCCCAGGTGTTTAGGCTCACAGACTCTGGGGGGGTGTTCATGTGGATGTCATTGCAATGTTTGTTAATGCTCACTCTCCCCGCTGCATGTCTGTGTGTTTCTGTGTCTGCCTGCAGCTCTGATGATGAAGAGGAGAGAGCTGAAACACCAGTGAGGAGATGAAGCTGTAAAGAAAATGGAGTTTGTCACGAGCAGCTGCACCTGCAGTTAAAAGCAGAGAAACATCAATAATTCATCAGCTACAATTGCTTGTCGCTGTTTCAAACCGCTGTGTCTGCTCGTATCTCTGCTTTACAACTTCACTGACACAAACAGAGCTTCTAACTCTGCAGATCATCACCCATCGCTGCCTGAGCACCACTTCAGGCTCAGCTTGTCCTGTTCAATATCAGAGGGGCAGGTTTAAACAGGGTACTGCAGAGTATTGGTCCAAATAATCATTAAGTCTGTGGTGTCCATAGATTATTTTACTGCTCCTAATCAAGTCAGAGCCTCCAGGGTCCAGGTCAGACTCCCTTTTGGTTCCACAGATTCATTAACATTCAAACTGAGATTGATCTGATAGAAATCACTTAATCTAACTTAAAGTAGTTCCTGTAATACCAAAGGATTGTTCCAGTTTGTCTGAGTGCAGCACTAGAATAAGATCTGACACAGAGAGAGGTCTGCTACGACATCAGGAGTCATCAACTATATATTTACGGGTCAGCTTCTGTCCATGCCGACTCTGTGGGGGCCAGACCATAAAATAGATTAAATTAAAAAAAAAAAAAAAAAATCAAAATAAGGTTTTATTATTTAAATACTTTTATCTTTTTTTGAATGCATCTTATTTTTAGCCTTTGGCAGTGAACTCGGTCCAGAAGGGGGCGATAGAGATAACTAAGTCACATATTTCTGGGGTTGCTGTGCATCACTGGATCGGTGAAAAACACATTCTCAGGCAGTAAAAAGTGCACTCTCAAAAAAAGCTGAACAATTTGAAAATTTTCTAGTTGCATTTCTTTCCACCAATGTTGCAATTATGATTTCATATTGAAAAAACAAAATTTGGTCCTTATCTTATGTATTGTTCAACAGACATGACTCACTCTACATCATAACCAGCACAATATGCAATTAATTACCCTTGGTATTTAGAATAAAAAGATCTCATTGCAATTATTTTGGCTCATATTGCAAATTTGATATCAATTGTTATATTTAGGGGGATGATTATTTTTGATGTGATTCACAGTTTGATTAAGAAAAACATTTAAAAACAAACAAGAAAAGTTAGATTTTTGTAAACCATTCAGAAAAAGACACTTGAATGTTTGCACGATGTGTAAAGCATGAAATCCCTGCTGCAAAATAGTATTAAACAATTTCTTTTTTTTTTGCACGTATCAGGTGAAAAAAAAATTGCACTGTTTGCAACGTAAAGATTGCAGCTACCATGTTGGGATTTTATATAATTTTCTGATTATTTTCCCAAAATGCCAGCGTTAACCAAGAATAAGTTGATGAGTTTGTTTTCATGCACCAGGTGGATTTTTGTAAAACTGATCAAACAGGAAGTCAACTGTTAAAGAGAAACGGTTTAAATTCCAGTTATTTACTTTCATACCTGTATGGGTTAAAAATAAAGAGAGAAAATATACCCTAAATCTGAGTTTCCATTAGCCAGTCACTGGCCGGTGAAAAGGGTGGAAGTCTGGCAGATAAAAATATAACCGGTCAAAATGTCCGGCAGAAAACATGCCAATGACCAGATAAGTAAATACTGAATACTTGCAGATTATATTTTGTGTAACCTAGAAGATATGCTGTAAAAATGCTTTAATATAAACTAAAAGTAGCCTGATCTTACTACACCTTCTCTCCTGCGGTGCTGGGGTTGTTTTTCTCCTCAGACGGCAAGCACATGGCTAATTATATATGCATGATGATGTCAAAGCAAATCTATCTCTCTGAGCGTGCTCAGTACTGCTGGAGACTATGCAGGGAAAGTTTGACCAGAACTTTCTCGTAAAGCGGGATTGTAATCTAAGTGAGGTTTTCCTGGTTAACCAAAGGTTTAATATCATCAGCCGTATGGAGGGATTTTGAGTTAGTCATCACTGCGAGTAATGAAGAGGCTGAAACAAAGGGAACTGTACAGCTGAGCGTCGTAAACACCGTTGCAGCAGCAGAGAGTGGAGGCCTACGCCGAGCAGAGTTGTAGTGGACTTCAATAAGCTACCCATGACCAATCCTCAGATAAAGTTGGATTGTAGTCAACACAGAATCACATGGTGCAGAACGGCATGGACCGCTTGGAGCTCATAACAACGGCTCTGTCCCTCTTCAACGTAGCTGGTTTAATGCGCAGGATGTCCTGGCTAATTAGCAGAAGTAATCTTGGATAAGCCGTGAATGAGAGGAGGACTGGACCGGACTATCTGCTGTGGAGCTTTTGTCTTTTCGGGACTAGTCTGAATAAACCAGGATGGTTGGATTTCCAGCTTTAGCAGAGGTTACAGTGATGTCATCATGATGACTGATATTAGCAGCTGACGGTAAGGCTCATTTTTCATTTGAAATGTAGAGTTCTAACGCAGTGTCCAGTTAACAGAGCACCTTTGTTATGTGTTTTGATGCTTCGATGTCGTCGGTGGAGGATGGTATTTGGCTGTTGTAAGCTGCTAAGTTATGGTAGCGGCCAATGTGCTAACAGGCTACCGGTGCTAATGTGAAGCCAACTGTTGTTGTTTATGAGTTTAACGTGGGCGTGTGTTGTGTAACTGACTGCGTATGTAAGGAAAAGCTCACAGCTTTCATTTTGAAACCACTTACACAAAGAAAAATAAGAGAAAGTCTGTGTGCCGTCATTTCTAGGGTCTAATCATGTGTCTGTAATAACAGGGTAATAATGACTCAGGTTTACTGTCGGCTTGGTTTCTACTGGCTCGGTTTTGGGTCAGGTCTTTAAATAAAAATGTGTCCTCAGTCCCGTTTAGCGCAGACTGGTATGTATCGATGTATCACAGAATATCAGATTTATATGTTTTGCTGCTGTTAATGCAGAAAAATAATGTTAAAGCAAATGTCTGATAGTTGTTCTGAATGGCTGCAGTTCTTGAGGACTGCCAGTCATTTTGACCGGGGACAAAGAAAGTCTAGCGGAAACACTGCCCTAAATACAACATGTTTATTTTTCCTCTGCACATTTTCTGATTTTGAAAATCTTCTTGGGGCCGGATGGGAAGCTATGGGGGGCCTGATGTGGCCCCTGGGCCTCCAGGTGATGGTCAGTGATTTAAGCAGTGAGAGGATGCATGCGTGCACAGAACATCCCCATAATCAATCAGAAGAATTAAAGAGGCAGAAACATGTTTTTTCTTTGCCATAAAGGAAAAATGAGGTTTATTCCTGGGATGAAATCTCAGTTGCAACCTGGACCTGTTTAAAAGTGTCCCAGTATGAAGCTAAAAAGCCAGAAAATCTTCAATCTAAGACCCGAGGTATTTATAAGACAGATTTAGGATGTTTAAATTTCCCCTTTTCACTGTAGTTTCTGCCTGCAGCCTAAGAACTGTGAGGTGTCTGAGCTCTGGAGCCAGATCTAACTCTGTTTAATAATGACTATCACTGTTAATAAAAGGTGCAGGAGAATACGCATCAATGGATGATAGGATGGTTTTACAGAAGAGCACATGCATCTCCTGTCTTGAGTGTTTAAGGTCAGTCAGCAGCTTTCCCCGTCCTCCACGTCCGTGGTCAAACTCGCTGGCGTGTTGCTTATTCCAGCGTCTCTGTTAGCTGCTCTGGGTTTTAGCTCTGGAACCGTACACGCATTTCAAACGTCCCTGCACAGTCTTCCCTCGAGTCTTTCTTTGGACTCCTAATTGCACTCGAGAGGATTCCTTCGGCGGTGAGTCGTGTCTCCCGGCGCCCTCCGTGCCTGCAGCAAGTTCTTCAGGAAATAACAAATCTTCAGTGAGCAGTTCAGGTTCCTTTCCTTTACAGTTCCCTGTGTGGAGGCATCGATTATTCCTACGTCTTCATAACAGTCCTATTTAACTCTCTTAGTCCACAGAATCAGTCCTGTCAGTAGAGAGACATAAATCTTCATAGACCTTCATAGATCCATTTAAAGCCTTCTTTATTCTAAAACCATTAATGTGGACAGAACCATGAGTGTTCACCTGTTTTTACATTCTGATTCACGACACTGAGGGAAACCAAAAACATTTCTTTTTAGACCTGGTCCAGCAGACGAGTCTGTTTCCCTGTTGATCCATTAATCATGAGCCGTTCTGATGACTCCTTTATTTGAATCCAGATCCATCCATTATTAACAGAAGTCAGACCGAGTCAAAGAAGAAAATGTACCCAATCAGAAGAGTAAACGGGAAAATACTCCATTATTTAGAGTGAATCAGACCCAGAAATCTGCAGATTATCCTGCAGTACTCCTGTGAAAGTCAAAAACTCTTCCACATACTGTCGTGGACCAAAGTATTGTCAACCCTGGAATTTTTCCAGAAATTGCACCATTTCTCCCAGAAATTGCTGCAATTACAAATGTTTTTGGTATACATGTGTTTATTTCCTTTATGTGCATTGGAACAACACAAAAAAATAAGAAAAAAGACAAAATTTACATAATTTACACAAAACTCAAAAAATGGGCCAGAAAAATTGTTGGCACCCTCAACTTAATATTTAGTTGCACACCCTTGGAAAAAAATAACTGAAACCAATCACTTCCTACAACCATCAACAAGCGTCTTACTCCTCTCAGCTGGAATTTTGGACCACTCTTCTTTTGCAAACTGCTCCAGGTCTCTCAGGTTTGAAGGGTGCTTCTTGCAACAGCAGTTATGAGATCTCTTCATAGGTGCTCAATGGGATTTAGATCCGGACTCATTGCTGGCCAGTTCAGAACTCTCCAGCTTTGTCTCCAACCATTTCTTGGTGCTTTTTGAGGTATGTTTGGGGTCATTGTCCTGCTGGAACACCCATGACCTCTGACACAGACCCAGCTTTCTGACACTAGGCCCTACACTGCGGCCCAAAATCTTTTGATAGTCTCCGGATTTCATGATTCCTTGCACACAGTCAAGGCACCCAGTGCCAGAGGCAGCAAAATAACCCCAAAACATCCTTGAACCACCACCATGTTTGACTGTAGGTACTGTGTTCTTTTCTTTGTAGGCCTCATTCTGTTTTCTGTAAACAGTAGAATGACGTGCTTTTCCAAAAAGCTCTGCCTTAGTCTCATCTGTCCACAAAATGTTCTCCCAGAAGGATTGAGGCTTACTCAGGTACATTTTTGCAAACTCCAGTCTGGCTTTTTTATGTCTCTTTGTCAGCAGTGGGGTTCTCCTCGGTCTCCTGCCATAACGCTTCATCTCATTCAGATGACCACGTATGGTCCCAGCTGACACTTTAGCACCCTGAGTCTGCAGGACAGCCTGTGTGGAAGGGATTGTGTGGAAGTTGACTGAAGATGTTTATCCACCATTCCAATTATCCAACTATCCTCTACTCACAGGTACATGACCAGTATCCCTTCACTGCAGACCCAGTGGAGGGTATCTGTTCTGGCCCCCTGGTCAGGACTCCTGTCCCCCTCTTGCTGGTTCAGGATCTAGGATTTCTGATTAGCATACTGACCCCCCTGTCCTTCTTCATGGCGTGAACTAATGCAGCCACAGGTTCAGGAAATCTCTCTACAAACACCTCCGAGAGCGGTGTGTGTGTGTGGCGTCCTGAAGGGTACTGCAATGTTAAGTGATATTAGATGGCGCCTGCCTGTTGATGCATTCGATCTGGGCTGATTTGACCGCCATAATGACAGCACTCATCCCGAGGAGGGGAGCTGCCCTTGACAGGAAAACGATACGGTTGTTTGGAGGGTCGACGCTCTTTGCTTTGATTGAGGGCCGTAATCATCTGCTAATGTAGAGGGAGAACCATCTCTGCTGCTTTACCTGCAAACAAACCTGCCATCTTTAACCGCTGAGAGACACCTTTGTTTTCTTCAACGCTTAACGAGGAGTAAATGTATGCATAATTTACCCCGTCATCTCACAGCCTGTGGGATCCTGCAGGTTTAAATGTGACTTTCTCACGATGCCTGTCAGTAAGCGCTGCTGTGAGTGTTTAGAGTGCTGTGATTTCTACATAAGACAATATTTACAGCTCCTTTATGATCAAACACTCACATTGTGCAAATGTGCACCGCTATAGGCGCTCACTTTTTACCAGAGGTGACATAAAATGATGCACTTTTGTGTTTCAGTGCAAACTTTTTGCAGAATTTATCACAGCAGTGTTAAAATGGTTGCCTATGGGCATGAAACAAACAGGAATCAGGATGTGCAACTTGAATTTTCTGTAATGCAGCCAAAAGGGCACAAAAGTCTCACATGCATGGACAACAGGGAGGTCTCCCTTCTCCACAGAAGCTGTCCTTACTTTACAGGGAAAAGGTGGATGTAAAAAGCACATTGGTTTTTGGGACAGACGACATAAGGAGTAGGCTTTATTTTCATACAAACATTTACCCGTCCATCAATGTTTCAGTTATTTTTAAGAGCCAGGAGGTCGAGCTGTGAGGAAGCTGGACCAGGACACCAATGAGGCGGCTTTAAGGAGGAAAAGGAGGTATGCAGGATGAGATGAGCAGAAGACCTGTGAGGTTCTGGACTTTAGAGGCTGATGAGCTGGGATGGAGGTGGCTGGGGTGGAGGAGGGTTGCAGCATCCACACTGAAACAACAGGGTGACACACCCTATACTCACTTGGCATAGATGTTAACCAATACATCCACGGGGGGGGGGCAGCCCAGAGTCAAAAGTTTATGACAACAACAAACTCAAAAACAAACATGGCGACTGTGGAGGAGGTATTGATAATGTACCTCTTGCATAAAAGACAAAAACAGAGGCAGCGTTTCTAGCCAACTTACACAACTTTTCTCAAAAAGTTCCGCCATTGTTATTTCTTCTTCGTGTCTCACTAGAGCTACGTATCGGGTAGTGACAGCAACACTGCCCCCATGGTTTCCGCTGGTACTGCTCCGTTTAGCCCGTATCCGTAAGCTTTATGGAAACGTGCAGAAATACGGATGAAATGAACACGGAGCACAGACAGAAGGCTCTGTCCGGATCCAGATCCGTATTTAACGTTGAGCATAAATGGGCCTTTACTGTACCCGCAACGTGTGTGTTCAGTTTGTAAAGCATGGAATGACAGACTCGGTGTTCAATTTAAGAAATCATAATACTGTGTTCACCTAAGCACTGCCCTTGAAAAATAAAGGTTTTCATTATTCTGATCGAAGTTTTCTGACTGAATGAAGCATGAAAGAAAACTCTCTTCCTCATCGGGCATAACACTCCAAAAACATCCGCTCTAACAGCTGACAGCCTGGACTAATTTAACCCTGGTTATATTGATAAGAGTAACGTCAGGTTCATGTTTATAGACTTTATGTACACATTGTTTTTAAGAGCGCAGCGTACTTCAGTCAGCTCCCACAGAGAGTACGTTTTTACTCTTTATGTCCCTTCTTGTCCCCGTCCTTGTCCATAAATTAAACGCTTTATGAAAAGAGGCTATTTTTAGAGAAAGAAGGAATTTCCCCTCAAATAACAGAGTGATGGCTCAGTATCTCTGTGCCAGAGTCCTGACTGTGTGTCATGAGGCACATCAGTGCAGTGGAGACGCTCATAGGTCTGCAGCACTATGAAGAGCGTTAAAGCTTCTGTGCGCATTTAAGACATTAGACTGTTCTTTGTTTGCTAAAACAGTTTTAATGCGAGCAAAGTTTATGTTCAGACCTGATCCCAATGCAGCCCCCTAACTTGGTTCTTCTAGTAGGGCCCACATGGTCATTCTGGTCCAAATAAAACTGCTGCAGGTGCTTTTGAAATATGTATGTAATTAATTAGGCTATTTCACAATGTGCTTATACCTCTAGGTTTTTCACACAGTTAATCACAGTAAATCTTGTGTGGTGGATGAGTTTATGAGTCAGAGGTGGAGCCATGGGGGGGCTGCAGGGCCTATGCCCATGATGTTTTCTCAAAAGCCCAGAATTTTAAGTTTGGTAAAAGTATATTACTGCTGAGTGTTATGACTGATGAATGTAAAAATAAATATCTTGGATGATGATAAACAGATTAGCCCTGCTGACAGTTAATAGTAGAGTTAAACATTACCTATGAGCAGTTTGCAATACTGATATAACAGTAGTGTTAGTGTGATTACACTGATGGGGGTTCAATAAAAATGTTTATCTTATCTCATATTATCTCATTCAGCATAATTTCATTTTTGATTTCCTTGATGTTGTGTGTTTAGTTTAGAACAGCAGCTTCAAAATTGTTTAATATTCATCTACATTATTCCATTAAATTTACTGAAATTGTAATTTTGCCTAGGGTGCCAAAATAGCTAGAGCCAGCCCTGGTAGCGTCCCACGCGTTGCTCTGGGACGGGTGAGTGCAAGTATAGACAGTATACCCACTACAAAAAAATAGATAACACCACTGCATGTAGCTGCAAATCAGCAGAAGGTAAACACAGCTGTGTCAGTCTGTATGCACTGCCAGCTTGTTGAGCTAGTGAGACTGCAGGAATGACGGTGCTATACTGTGGGATCATCTCTTTTATGGGGCATTTTTGAACCAAAGGTACAAGGACAGCATTGTGGTGAAACACAGTTCGCACAGGATTAGTGTTACCTTTGACCTCTGATAGTTTGGCTGGTGTGATCTTTGGTGTGGTGCATTGACGAAGGACAGGAAAAGTCTGTAGTGTTGCAAAATGTACAGACATTTCTGCAGGAATAAAAACTCACTGTGAATTTTAGTTCCACCAAAAGTACAATGTTGTGCACCATCTGTTTTGCAGGTGATGCTTTCTTCATCTCTGTTAACCAGAATTTACATCATGTGCTAATAAAGCCTTCCTTTATTCTGACATTTTTATAATCTGTAGCAAGCTCAAGGTTGCATCTATCACATGAGAATCTGCAGCTGAAAGAGGGAAAAAGAAACTGGAGCACTGTTGTATCCCTCCTGTGATGTCTCATGTTAAATATGAACCGCTCTGTTTAAAGTTTTCTGCAGGTGATGTGGTCGTTGTTTTCTGCACTCTGCTGATTTGGTATTATTACACGTGCACATCAGTCCTCCTCACAGATCAGCTGCTGCAGCCTAACCTCTGAATGTTCAGCTACACATTACCAAACATACACTGTTATGCATGCAGCTGAATACTGGCAAATGAAAGCTGTAGGAAGCAGAAGAGCTGTGCAGAGAGCAGAGGTGTGCATTTGGACGGTACAGTTTAAAGCAGGGGTTTCAAACTCAATCACAGCAGGGGCCGGATTCTGAACTCAGGTCTAACCTGAGGTCCTAACAGGGTCAACATTTAACCATAAATGTCAACCTTATTTTCACCGGAAATGAATTATGGGGGTAAAAAAACTTAGCACTGATAAATAAATGATTTTGCTATTAAAAAGGTGAACACGATAAGTTAAAAATTCAAAATCTGAGATAAAAAGTCAAACTTATAAGTTTTAAAGGTAAAAACATGACATTTAAAGTCAAATTTGTGGTGTGTAATGGAGGTTGAACCCAGAATGCAGAAACGGATGCAGTTTTTAAGAGTTTTATTGTGAACGGAAAAGGCAACACCAGGGAGCGAGAATCTTCATGGGGGGAGAGGGTGCTATGCTGGGCTGCAGGTGAGCGGCGAGTGAGGCACTGGAGGAAAAAAGGAGAGACACGTTAGTCGACAAATCACAGGTAAGTACTGGAGAATAATACAAAATGTTCTCAGGAAGGTAAGCACTGGAAATAACTCAAAGGTTATCAGGAAGCCGAGTGCTGGAGATTACCACTAGTGAGTAGTCACCAAACTCTGGCACAGCAGAGAGTTCTCCACAGCCTCTTGAAGGGAGTCTAATCAGGTGATTCGCCGCAGGTGTGGTACTCTCCGCTGTGCCGTGGGGGATGGTGAACCTCAGGGGAAGCAGTGACAAGTTACTGGCAACAAGAAACGAACAACCGCAAGCCGGACACCGGAAGTCCACAAAATAATATGATATTTTCACAATAAACACCACACAAATTAATGTTTCCAGAGGCAAAATATCAGAATATTGAAACCATGAATTATAAAAATCAAAAACAGAGATAAAATTCTAAATCATCATTTTTAACAGTCAAAATATGAGTTAATCAAAATCACGAGTTTCAAATGTCAAAATATGAAATAAAATTAAATATCATGCGTTTTTAAGGTAAAAAATGAGAAAATTTAAAGTTAGGAGTTAAAAAGGTCAAAACATGAGATAAAAGTCAAAATCATGATTTTAAAAGGTCAAAATAGGATCTGAAATTGAAAATTATTAATCTAAAAGGTTTAAATACAAATGAAAAGTCAAAACCATAACTTTAGTCATAACTGAGATGCAAAACTGAAAATATTGAGAAAACACTAATTTCTTCCCCACGTTCCTGACTTTTTATCAAATTATTTTTACTGTTTACTTTTTCTCATTTTTATGACTCAACAAGGATGTTATAGATCATCAAGAAGTCTGCAGACCTCATACTGGTGGGCCAGTTATAATAAAAATGTGACCGAAGTCAGATAAAGTTCCTGCAAGTCGGCGTTCCTGTGGTTGAGAAAAACGGATACAAAGTCGTTTTCTTCAAAATGATCATTTTTTGTTTTTTTCTCATTTTATGCAAGTCTGACATTTAAGCTACTCATTTGATGAAAAAAAATAACACAAATGTGATATTTAAAAACATTAAGTTGTGTTTAAATTCCCTGTTTTCGGAGTTGCTGCGAGGAAACTGCTGGGTGATAATTGGCCACTCAGCCTGCCATTGTTCCCAGTTTCACCCATTGAGATGGACAATAACAAACACAGCATGGCTCAAACGCCACCCCTCCCCCGGCACATAAACACAACTGTTTCTAGTTATCACCTCTATCAACAAGCCTCAAGATGCACCCTGCAGCGAAGAAAAGTAGAAGAGACGATGAAGAAGCAGCAAGAATTATCAACAGACTTGGGATGATTTCAGGATCACTCGACAGTGAAACTTTGATGAAGGCGGATTTCCTGTGGGAATATTTTGATGAGGGTCACCAGTCTGATTCAGAAGCTTGGTTTGGGTGGACTTTATGTAAATGTGGCCCTGTTGTTCATTACCTGGTCTGCCTGAAGGTATGGAAAGTCCTGAAACTTTGAGCCTGGTTTTCTCAGAACAAACAGGAACTAGAAGTTAACATTCAAATGAGCATATCTTTGTAAAATATGATCAGATTAAGGTGTATGACACACCAGTAGAAAGCTTGGAATCTACGCTTTCATAATGTGTAAAAAAAAACAAAACAAAAATGACCTCGAACACTTGCAGGAGATTCCTCCAGCTTTGGTCACAAATATCATATGATCTGTTGGGCCGAGTATAAGTGCACCACGGGCCGGATTTGCCCCCCAGGCCTTGAGTTTGACACCCGTAGTTTAAGTAATAAATCAAGCCAAATAAAGACATTAGAGGGCATAAGCTGGTATGATCTGAAAGAAAAGCACTGAAAAGAAAACAGAGATGCTGATTCATACAGAGTTACTCTTACCTGTGGACCTCTGTAGTCAGGAATTTGCCTTAATAGTTTTTCTCCACAAATTACAGGGATTAAAAACACAGACGCCCTCCATGATTACTGCAGATCACCATGGTCCCTAGCTAATACTAGTCCTGTGGTACTAAGGCTTAAATTCTGAAGATTGCGTTGTGTTTTTTTCACTGAATCAGCTGTGCAGCTGTTCCAGTTTCACACAATTACAAAACCTTTGTGCAACACTGAACAGAAGCTGCAAAGGGGCAGATTACAGGCTGTTAACCAGACTGTAGAATGAAAGAAGTGTCGACACGCTAGGTGTTGTGCTGTTTTAATAACTGACAAGTAGAATGAGGGGTTTAAAGGTTTAGATATTTGGTGATGCCAAAGTACTCTGATGCAGTCTTGTTACAGGTAAGCTTTAAAAATAACAGGACCCAGCACTGCTCTTAAAAACAAAATGTACAAGTTCTCAAGTCTAAATTGCCCGTAGATGTGAGTGTCAGCATGACTGGCTGTATGTGGCAGCCATGTGATTGGCTGGTGGTCAGTCCTGGTGTACCATGCCTCACATCCAATGGCAGTGAGAGACTCTGCTCAGCGTGACCTTAAATGGTAGATAAAGGATGGGTGAGAGGTGATTTTTAAGCATTAATATGAAGATCAGAGAAATGAAAAATGAAGGAGAAATTAGGTAAATGAAAAATGTGAACATCGTAGAGATAAGCCAAACACCACTGGTTTTTGTGGAACATCACCGTCTACTCTAATAAAGGAGACCGGAGACCAGACAGCCATCAGTGCACAAACACAGTCTACAGACATGAATGTCAGAATGAGACTCTGAGGCTCTAAACGACTCTGACTGCTTGGATCAGATATTTTTAGTCTGAAGTTTTGAGGTAAAAACTCAATCTCTGAGGTCGTGTGAGACTCAGCGGGGAAACTTCTCTGAAGTGTCTGCCGCCGCTCTCCTCGCTCTGATTGGACGTGTTGTTTGGGATCACTCTGAAGTCCTCTCTCAGCTGGAGAGGGCAGACGTCTGCAGGAACGTCTTCATCGATCTGTTGTGTCTTTGTCTGATTATAAAGCTGGAATCACTAATGAGAGGTGAGGGCACAAAGGTCGACAACCTGCACCAAACACCCAAACATTCAAATTACAGCCATTAGATTCAACATATTCATCGATATTTAATATTTATATTTTTAAAGTCATTCTAATGAGAAGTTTTACTAATGGGAGGACTGCTTGGATTAAAAACAGGAGACTGATCTGGAATCAGACTGATCTCCTTCACATTCTTTCCCTCCAAAAATACAGATAGGAGCTTATAAACAGCAGTGACATGGAGAGGTTGTGTTCAGTCATGTGATCCAAATGTCAGATGGGGGACAGGAAGTGAAGGACAGCAGTTCTGAATCAATAATAATGTAGTAAAGTTAGTCCATTAAAGCTCTAGGTGGCGCTGCACGCTGCAGTAATCATCAGAACATTTCTACAACCATTAACTTTGATCCACACACTGGAAAACAAAACGATATTTACCAGAGGTTAGCTGATTTGAGGAGGATCATAAACCTTGTAGGGTAATGATTAGACTAAATGTTTAATAGACATTTAAGGTTGATAATCCTCAAAGGCAAGGATGGAATTATTCAGAAACTTTAAAGGATGACATCATCTTCAAAGACAAGGATGGACTGTTTAAATGATTGAACAGGATGAAATCATCTTCAAGGCAAGGATGGACTGTTTAAATGATTGAACAGGATGACATCATCTTCAGGGCAAGGATGGAGTGTTTTAATGATTTTAAAGAATGACATCATCTTGAAAGGCAAGGATGGACTGTTTAAATGATTGTAAAGGATGCTGTCATCTTCAAGGCAAGGAGAGACTGTTTTGAAGATATTAAAGGATGACGTCATCTTCAAAGGCAAGGATGGAATGTTTTATCAATATTAAAAGATGAACATAGAATGAAATGTTAAATAGACATGAATGAACGGCATTGTTATCAAAGGCAGATGACGGTATGATCTATAAACTTTAAGGATGATATCATCTATAAAGGCAAGGATGGACTATTCTATAGACGTTAAAGGATTATATCATCTTCAAAGGCAAGGATGGAATGTTTAATAAGCTTTGATTACATCATCTTCAAATCCAGAGCACAGGATGTTGGTGAACCTGGGGTTAGGCATTGTCCCCTGCATTTGGCCAAACAACTGGCCATAGTTGGCAACTTCTGGGAAAAGTGTTGGAATTGGCAAGGAGCTCCCTGCCAGTCCCACTTTTCATAAAAATGCCAACTAAAGACAGTCTCTGACAGGCAAGGATTGTTGGCTAATATGTGTTGTTGCTATTTAATCATCATTTAAAAAGCCAAACTGGTACCAATGAGGAGCTGTGGGGACAGAGAACCTATCGGCTATGATTTTTTTTTTTTTTTTTGGCGAGCCAGCCAGGAGAGTCAAAGACCATCTCTTATGGCTGGCTCACCAAAAAATCCAGATCTCTAAAATGAGATTAATTTTCCCTCATGAGTGAGGTTGGATGGACACCAGTAGTGGAGAAAAAATGAAAGATCAGGGTTTACTATGACAAACACCTGAGGAACCACAGCTTCAATGATAATAAACTTATGCAGATGATTCTGTTTTTGCATAAATCCATCGTTAAGTGTAGATTTGGGGGTGAATCTTTGTGATATAAAAACACAACAGGCAGTCATCAGCATACAAGTTTATTGAAAATTTTCTAAACAAGAGTCCAACACAACCAAAAATCACAACACACTGAGAACAGAGTTACATCCACACACACATTCAGCTGCTCCTTTAGGCAGAATTCACTCCCATCGATTTGACGTGTTGTCCGTTGGAGCTCCCGCTGTTGCTCTTCTGCAGGTCGTTTATTTGCATACGATAGGAGAATAAGGTCAGGCCTTTGTTCTCTGCAGAGAGGATGCTGTTTCACATAAATATCCTCAAATCTGATTCAGTGTTAGATCCAAGCAGACCGTCCTTCCTCACAGATCTCTGATGGATCATTAACCTCCTTAGATTTGATCACAGACACGTTTCTCTCAGCAGCAGTCCTTTTTATACAGAAAGAATATAAACAGCAAAATATCTCAAGGCCAGACATGCTTTAGATAGAAAACAGTCTTCACACAAATGGAGTCAGCATGCCATGAACAGAGACTCTTACACTCTTTATTCTTCAGACATCTATTCAGTATAATTAATCATCTACTTCATTATTCTTTCAGCAGTTTTATCCCATCAGTCCTCGGGAACATGAAAAATCTCAAGCGCAGCTCGTCCTTTAACATCTGATTTGAATAAAATGTGTATGTTTTTCATGATTTTCTTTTTTCTCTAGAAAATTATTGAACTCTTTTTTCAAAATGACGCATCGGTCGTCTGAAAAGGTGAAACTACTGCTACAAAACTCTTAATAGCACCAAATTAAACAGAATTTATGGATGGGTCTGCAGGGTAAATGTGAAAATACTCTCACAGTACAACATGTTCCAAAGTACACCATCGAAAGCATCGAACCAACGACAAACATCAGACTGATAGGCGAAAGAAGGGAGGCTGGCTGCACACCAGACAGTTCTTCAACTTTAACTGATTCAAAAACATGAAAGAACAGAGAAAAGGAGAGTTTTGACTGAATTTGACACCTCTTAGTGACAGCTGATGCTGGAGGAATTATGTTTTTGGGTTGTCCATCTGTGCATCCTGCAAGAACCTAACTGCTGATTTTAACAGTAGTGCTGTCAAATGATAAAAATTTCTAATCAGATTAATCACAGGGTTGCTGTGGATTAATTTTGATTAATCATGATTAAGTATCATTCATTTTTAATCTATATTAATCGCATTTCATTTTGCAAACAGACTCAATCCCCTATGAACGTATGCTTCGTGTTAATGTGGTATTTTAAGCTGGAAGTGCTTCGGTGAAAAGAAAACTCTTTCCTGCAGAATGTGCATAATACTTTATGTCGGTAAACTGTTCTGTCTTGTTTTATTTTGTACTCAAATTTCCCATCAAGAGGGCCAGTGTGCTGTTTAGTGTCTTCCATATTGAGTTGGTTGGTTACTGCCGGATCAACAGCCCATCTGTGCATGCGCAGCGGCATGCTCAACGGTAACCCTACTTGGACAAACTGCCCGAAATGCCTTGTCAAAGACGTTTCAGGGATTTTGAGTCATTCTGCGCTGTAGATGGATTAATTGCATTAAAATTTTTAATCAGATTAACTCTTTAAAGGGATACTTCCACATTTGGGCAAATTCGCCCATTGCCATAATTCCTGTAGTCTTAGTAACAGGTTTGTTTCCTTTGGTTGTCGGTGCAAGCTGTTTCTAGATCTGGGGGGACGATATACCAGCTGCACGGCTAACGCTTTGGAAGCAGACGGTATTTTTTGCTTTCCCTCATCAAACTCATCAAATACACAATACCAACAACTCCAAAACGCTCTCGTGGACAAGTCGTGACCTGCGCATTCACCACGCTATGAAATAATAACGTATAATTATGTTACATTACGACACATGAAGCAAATACTCTGAACTATTTCTTGAGTAAACCACTGGGCGGAGTGACACAGTGCAGCAGCCATGTCTGGAGTGTAGTTCCCGCTTTGCATTTAACTTTAAAACATCTCTGTCTCAAAATGTTCCATGATTATTTCATAGCGTGGTGAATGCGCAGGTCCACGAGAGCGTTTTGGAGTTGTTGGATTGTGTATATATATGAGTTTGATGAGGGAAAGCAAAAAATACCGTCTGCTTCCATAGCGTTAGCTGTGCAGCTGGTATATCGGTCCCCCCAGATCTAGAAACAGCTTGCACCGACAACCAAAGGAGACTAACCTGTTACTAAGACTATAGGAACTATGGCAATGGGCGAATCTGCCAAAATGTGGAAGTATCCCTTTAAGCGCAAAAGTTGCAAAATTGCGACAAGCAACATTGCTGAATTCAACAGGCTCTAGCTGCAAATATGGTGCCTAATGTTGTTACCACTTTACACCAGGAGATGGCAGAAATGAGTAACTTCAATCACAGCAGCATTTGTGGGTGTGTTTCTTTTTAAAGTTTTGGAGAGAGAGAGTTCTGAAAGATCCCCCCTGGTCGAGGAGACGAGGAAGTGCCGGTTGTATTCAGAGCGTAATGGAGAGAAAGAGAGCAAACTGTAGTGAGAATACTCACAATGCTGGGAGGAATAGAGGAATATTCACCCTCTGACATGACGTTCAGTCGTCCGGTGAAACCATGGGTGAGACTGATGGTGCATCTGTGAGTACTACAGCAACTCCATGCGGAACGACAGTCCAAAAGCAGCACAAACTGAGGCCGATGCTTTACGTCACTATGGCGGGGGAGGGAGGGGACATGGTGGGGATATTGAGGTGGTCAAAACATTGCGAATAGTGACGGAGGTAAGGAATGAAAAACACTGCGGAGGTACAGCCAATGGCGGTGGAGGCTGCCTGGTGATGTCAGAATATGCAAATGAGATGAGTAACTTTACTCCCATCACAAACTTTGGGTCATACTGAAGATTTTTCTCGTTTACCGTAGGCCTTTATCTCTAACCACGCTCAAGCTACAGCCTTTTGAAATCTTGATATCAAAATTGAATATTTTCTTGAGAACACTCTGGCGCCCAAAGAGTTAAAGCTGATTATATATATTCAGGTATATGGAATAAAGCCAGTTATTTTATAGTCTCCATGAATTTTACGCCTGATAAATCCCCTCTGATTTGAATCATTTACTTGTAAACTGTATTTTTTCTCTCCTAGGATAATAAAGGTGCCTTATTCTGCTTCTAACTGGCTAACACTTGTTGTCTTGGCTGGCTTGTTGGCTAGGTTGGTAAGAATTACAGAGTAAGACAGTCAGAGGCAGAGCAGGGCGGGGTGGGTCGTACTTTGCTGTTCTCTGGGATATCGAACGACATGAACAGAGCTGGTGGTACTTCTTTAATCAGCTTACTTCCACCATCATCATAAGGTCATATCAGTCCGTACTATCTGCAGCTGTCAGGGATCAACAATGCAATGGAATTCATAAAGACTCGGCCAACCTCTAAAAACATGGGTTGAATGCAGTGACAAATAAAGGTTATGACAGTGGCTCTTGTCTTTTTCTTTACGGGGTTGTCCATATGCAGCCAGCCTTACAGAACGTCATGAAGCTGTCACAATCAACTAATCTGCCTCCAAATGTCTGAATCTTCTGTAAAGTCTCGGTGAAAAACTGTTCTCTAGATGTGAGTCCATCACAGAGTCTGATGTGCAGAGTCCAGCACCTGTTTTCTCAGATGAAATGTTCATTTTTTTATGTATTGCATCAGTGCAGGATGAGTATGGAAAGGCATGAAAAAGGCAAATTTTCTGCAACTGCCCAAAAGATTTCCATTCATGAGAACGAGCCGTTGGTTCAGGAATGATGCAGGTGTTCAAACACAATCAATCAAAACAAAACTAGTGCTGGGAAAAGCCGAAGAAGACAACCTCACTGCAAACAGGTCTTATCTCTGCAATGACAGGAAATGAAAAATCAAACCAGCCTGCAAACAAAAGTGGCGGTTTAATGCTGCAGCCCTGGCTATCACAGCGGAAGTCCTCCACACCCGTAGGGGGCGCCTGGTGGCTGTGTTTGGTTTGCTCTCTTCTTGTGTGACCGTGCATGCATCGAGCTCCGGCCACAATCACTGTAGCTGTAGTTTCAGCTCTCTACAGCGTGTCTTAATCGCTGACAGCTCCTTCTGGGCGTATTTATTTTTAGACTTTATTGTGTGATTTTTAATTAGCCCCGTTTCTTATTCTACCCCTAACAGACGTCACTTGTGCCGTTGCAGCGCGATCGCCTTTGTCAGCCGTTGCAGAGAGGCGTTTGTCAACAGCCCACACACAAACACTCTTTTATAGAAGCTGCCGATGGGTTGGATCGCTGATCGAGGCTTCGCTGAGGATGAACATCGATCAGGGACAAAAACAGAGCGAAGCGTTCCTCGTCGTCCTTGTTCAGGGTTTCTAACGAAAGCTGCAGCTGATTATCTTCCTTTAAATAAATGTGAGCGACAGACAAAAGGCTTCAACAGCAAAGTTCCACGTTTGGTTTCCACATCACTCTCCTCCTCCTCCCCGTCCGCCTGGTTTTCACATTTCAGTGTGAAATAAATCCTCGGCCTTTTCTGCAGGGTCGGGAGGAGATAACGGAGCGAGCACCTTCCCATTAATGTCACAGCAACAGGAGAAAGACACAGTAACCACAGCAACAAAATTACCCATCATTCTGACTAAAATATAAAACTGCAGGAGGCTTCGAATCGCTTGGTTGATTATGGGGAATGGGGATACGAGATTTTGCTGTTGGAGGAATGAGGGCAATCGTCTGGGGCCCCGTGCTCCCAGGGGCCTTTAATTATAATCATTATAGATACGGCTGGGCAATAATGTGATTTTTTAAAGATATATATCCATACGTTCCACACTGAGGGGTAAGCGGTGAATGGATGATCAACAGAAGATAAATGAAGAGGAGTCTCATGTCTTTGCCCAGTTTCCACATGACTAAAACGGCCCCTGGGAACAGGAGTCATCCCTCTGAGAAAAGCAAAAATAAAACTTTAGATATTCCACTATACAGTTTGAAATATGGATCCGGATCTCTCCAGGTTCAGGTCTTCTAGCCCCCGTTTGTCTGCTGTGTGGCTCTGCAGAGAGTGATGGGTGTTAGTGATGCTGAGACGGTGTCGGCTCTTCATTGAGTCCTGATGCTCTCATAAACACCGAGGTCTGACCTCACTAATGAAGATGAATGCACCGTCAGACCACACTTACCACACTTCCTCCTCTGTTTCCTACTCAGCCAGAGACACATTTCTAACGACGCCTGCAGTGGGTCAGAAATATCAGAGAAAAGAATGTGAAACATTCTTTTCTTTAATCTTCCTTTTTTGATATGAACACAAAAATAGTCATGTAAAACAGTTTTTATTTATTAATTTCTTTTGGAAAATGAAAAGAAAGAAATGGAAAATTAAAAACAGTTCTTTGTTTTCCTTTTTTTGATTCCCAATGTTACTGAGTGCAACATTGTATTGATCAGGTGTTGAGTTATTTTGTTGCCTTTGATGGAGGCTGTGTTTTGGGTATTTTCTTGTTTGTAAATATTGTTGTGATCATTGTTGATCTGGGTGACTCAGCTACGGCAACAGTCCTCACAGTGGCACTCTGGCCTTACCTTCTCTGTCGGCATCACCCTGGCATTTTTACGACCTGCTTTACGGCATGGTTGACGGCAAAAGGATCTGTCAAAGAGCGAGACACAAAACGAGGACCACTTTCTTTGTTTGGCTTGAAGATTAAACGGTATGTTGGGCTCACTCCCTACATTGTGTTCAGTGGAAATGACTGTTTCTAAACATTGCGCCATTTCCTTCAGATTATAGAGGACAGAACCTGGAGTTTGTGTGAAATTTCATATAACGCCCTTTGGTGAGCGGACTGAGCCGTGTTAGGGATTGTTTTATATCATATTAAACTGTGAAGTTTGGTTGAGGAGGCCAGTGGTCGTTTGCTAGGTGTGTATGTCCACACGCAGGTTGTTGGTGTGTGACGTCACATTCTGTTCAAAAGAGTTGTGTATTTTTGTTGAATTTGAATTGAATGAATTGTCACCAAGATTTTGTTCTTGTTTTAGTTTTCAAGGTGCTTCGAGTACAACAATAAAGTCCCAAAGAAGCATCAGTCGAGACTGTGTTTTTACCACACGGGGGGGGGGCAGTTACACCCAGTTTAATCTGAACTACCCAAAGGTGCCGAGGTTTTATTTAAAGTTTTGTTTTCTTATTTTTACACGGTAATTATGAAACTGCTTGATTCTTCATTTTGATTTCAAAATTAAAATCTATTGGCCTTGAAACACACTGACAGTCGGCTCTTTAGGCAGTTCACATTAAGAAGAAACAGTTTTATGTTTTTTTATGTTTTATTTTCCCCCAAAAAATTGAGGAGTGAAAACCAGTTAGTCTTTCATCTTATTTTTTCACAACACCTGTGCACAGGTCACACATATAGGTAAAAAAATCATTTATATCAGCAGTGTTGTGTTCTTCAGTCTTCCTTTTTCATCAGAACAAAACAATAAGATGAAAACAAAACCATTTTCAGTTATACATTTCTTCTTGGGAAACTAAAAAGCGGGTGATTTTGGCCCTGGCGACCCTCCTTGGCTTTTACGAGCAGTTCATACGAAAATTTGGGATTTTTTTCCTTGACTTTTGATTTCTCATTGAAATAAAAATTCTGCCAGCCAATAAAAAAATCCAGACCTCCTTGAGTCTTTCTTGTAGTTTCTATTAAATCAGGAATCAGAAAAGATGGAACATATACAATTTTTTGTTGTTGTTTTCCAAAAGTTATTTAAAAAAGAAAAAAACTGTGTTTCATTTTTTTGTTTTTGTGTTTTGATCAAAAATGGAAGATCAAAGATCAGAACACTGGTGATGTTCATAACATTCTTTTTACCCACGCTGATGAAATCGGCAGGGGGTTATCTAAAGAGTTCTGTATCTTTGTTTGTTTGTTTGTTTGTTTGTATGTGTACAAGATAACTCGAGAACGGAAAGTTGGATCTTCACCAGACTTTCAGGGAATATTGGGATGGTTACAGGGAAGAATCAGTTAGATTTTGGTGATGATCCGCCCACCCATTTGGTTTTTCTCGGACTTCGAAATTTTGAACACCATAGTAATCAATGGGAGCGTGAGTTCCTCTGTGGCGCTGCTTAGGCGTGGGTCTGCCGCCTCAGACGGCCATTCTAGTTTCCATATACGGTGACCTGCTGCAGGTGTCGTGGGGAAAAGAATGTTGCATCACCAGTGCTCTAGTAATTGTAAACAGCTTGTTTCTTTGATTTTGTATTTTTTATTTAAAAGGTAATATCTGTCAGCTATAACAACACTGACCCCTTGACTCTTTCACGTAGTTCTTATTAAATCAGGAATCAAAAAAGATGGAGGGAAAAAAAACCTGATAAAGAATTAAAAAATGAAAATCACTTTATGTTTCATTTTATTTTTTTGTGATCTGATCAAAAATGGAAGATCAAAATTCAGAACACTGGTGATTCATAACATTTATTTTTCATATACGGTGACCTGCTGCAGGTGTTGTTAGGAAAAGAATGTTGCATCACCAGTAATCTAATAATTGGGAAACAGCTTGTGTCTAAATTTCAGATTTTTTTTTTTAAGATTTATTTTTGGGCATTTTTGGGCCTTTATTAGATAGAGGAGGACAGTGGATAGAGTCGGAAACAGGGTTAAGAGTGGGGGAGGGACATGTGGTAAAGGATTCTAACCCGGGCCGCCCGCTTACATGGGGAGCGCCTTTAACCACTAGGCCACCTGCTCCCCAGATTTCTCATTTTAAATCAAAAATCTGTTGGCCCTGACATACACTGAGTCTCCGCGTTGAAATTACTGTAATGTTAGACTGACTTTGAAACTTCTATTCTTAAGTGGGAAAGTTATGTATTGTTGTTTTCAAGCCTGTGGAGACCATGGTTAGGTAAAGGAATGTTTGGAGGTCACAGAAGAAGTTGAGATCTGCTGGATGGTACAACGTTAAACAAGCCGACAGGAAGAGAAAAATAAAGAGATGCTGAATGTGCAGAAAAGCGAAAAAGACCTTGAAATGAAGCAGTGCTTTTTCCCACAGTGCATTGGTTTGATAAATAATATTGTGTTGCTATGACAACATAATGAAGAGCAGAGCGGCTTTGAATGGAGACGAGTCCTTGAGTTTAAAAACTCACTTCTCTCCCCTAGAGCTGCAGCGAGCATCTCAAAGTCTGACTGAAGTCTACTTCCTGTCACTGTTTGTTATCAGATCTCTAAATCATTTAAAGTTTGAGCTGGGACTTTAAATATTTGGGTGGTTAAAAGGAAAAATTCCGTAAAGTCTGAATTGTAAGTGCAGGTCCCCTGTGTCTTTATGGTTTGAGGCGGTGCACGTCCTCTAAAATGATCATGAAGTGGATGCCGTGTGCGTCATTTCACCGATTGCTGTGACATTTCATGGGACTTTTTTTTGACTCCTTGAACAGACAAACATTAAAAATACCAAAGCTGAAACAATCTGCCACAAACATGTTAAATTAGCTGAAAAATAAAGTAAAATCAGGGAGTATTTCCACCATCCGTCTGGGCCTGTAGTCAGCCGTTTCCCCGCTGTTCGCCGCGTTTTCCTCTTCTTCCTCTCAGCGGTGATGTCCCATTTTTCTTTCTCCTTGCTGTCTCCAAAAACAAAATCTAAAACCAAACAGAAAGGACGGCAGGGGCCGAGGAGAAGGACGGGGATGTGGTTTTTCTGTCTGCTGGAATGTAAACGAGTCCGTCACTTGTAGGGGGGCGGGGGGCTCGGTGGTTTGGTCAAGGTGTGGAGGGGGGTCTCCTGGGGGGCCACTAGTCATACGGGCCCTTCGGTGAGACCCTCCAGGGGAAGGCTGGTGGCGTTGTCGGTGGGCTGCGGGTCGTCCTGGTGGTGGTGTGCGGGCGTGTGGGGGGCGGCGGGCAGGCTGGCGTAAGGCAGATGGCAGTCTGTGTGCAGGAAGGGGGGGTAGTGCTGCCGATAGCAGATGTAGGCAAACAACAGGCCGATGATTCCCCCGACAACGGCGTCTGGAAACCACAGAAACAGGATTACAGTTATTAAAGACGCGGAGGAGGAAAATACTGAGCATCAAAGGATGACATCATCTTCAAAGACAGAGGATGGAATGTTTTATAAACATCAAAGGATGACATCATCTTCTAAGGCAGAGGATGGAATGTTTTATAAACATCAACAGGATGACATTTTCAAAGACAGAGGATGGAATATTTTCTAAATGTCAAAGGTTGACAACATCTTCTAAGGCAGAGGATGGAATGTTTTAGAGATGTCCAAGGATGACATCATCTTCAAAGGCAAGGCTTGAGTGTTTTATAATTGTGAAAGGAGGATATCACCTTTAAATGCTCTGGATGGAATGCTTTATAAATTTCAAAGGATAAAATCATTTTCAAAGGCAGAGGATGAAATGTTTAATAAATGTCAAAGGATGACGGAGTCACCTAAGGCAATGGACAGACTTTTAATGAGCATCAAAGGATGACATCATCTTCAAAGGCAGATTTTTTAATGTTTTATAAACATCAAAGGATGACATCATCTTCTAAGGCAGAGGATGGAATGTTTTATAAACATCAACAGGATGACATTTTCAAAGACAGAGGATGGAATATTTTCTAAATGTCAAAGGTTGACAACATCTTCTAAGGCAGAGGATGGAATGTTTTAGAGATGTCCAAGGATGACATCATCTTCAAAGGCAAGGCTTGAGTGTTTTATAATTGTGAAAGGAGGATATCACCTTTAAATGCTCTGGATGGAATGCTTTATAGATTTCAAAGGATAAAATCATTTTCAAAGGCAGAGGATGGAATGTTTAATAAATGTCAAAGGATGACGGAGTCACCTAAGGCAATGGACAGACTTTTAATGAGCATCAAAGGATGATATCATCTTCAAAGGAAGAGGTTTTAATGTTTTATAAACTTCAAAGGATGACATCAGTGTTAATTTTGACAGCACTTTTTAATTTAGTTTTAGTTATAGTCTTTTGCCAAATATATCTTTTAGTTAAATCATAATTTATTCATCTAAATGGTTTTAGTTTTAGTCTAGTTTTAGTTGATGAAACTTCCCAACATTTTAGTCATCGAAATTAACAGTCAATCTAGGGCTGTCTCCCCAACTTACCCTGCCACCATGCAGCAAAAGCAGTTGTGATTGGATCTCTCCCATATCTCACCCCACCTTTCCACACAGCCAAAGTAGCTGTGATTGGATATATGCCTAACTTGCCCCTACTTTCGACATGACGAAATTAGGTCTGATTGGATAAAGTCTCTGTCAAACATTTTCGTCTCATTTTTATTTGACTAAAATGTCAATTAATTTTGTTTTAGTTTTTGTCCATGTGCACTTGTTTTTATTAGTTACTGTCTAGTTTTCATCAGGGGAAAAAAGGTTGTTAACGAAAACTATAACAAAAATATTTAGTCAACGAAATTAACACTGGATGACATCTTCAAAGGCAGATGTTTTAATGTTTTATAAACATCAAAGGATGGCATTATCTTCAAAGGCAAGACTTGAGAGTTTTATCATTTTTATAATTTGCTTTAGACGATTAAAAAAGGACCACAGGCTGCAGTTAGGATACCCCTGATTTAAAAGATCTATGTGACATCACTAAGTTTCTATCCTCATGTAGTTTTCTTTATTTATTAGTTTAAGATTTATTAGTGATTCAGATTTTTTTTCCCAGGTCAAAGTCCAAAAGTTGCATATTTGAATACTTTGGGTTTATGTTTATAAACCATGAGAAATTCTGACCAATCAGAAAGCGTCTTCCTCACAGATCAAACATTTCGATCTGCTGGTAAACGTCCATGGGTGAGCTCAGACCAAAGCTGAAGAAATGTAACAAACTGATCCATGATTCAGACCAGAGCAAATGATTTACAGCCCTAAAATCCAGACCCTTTTGTGGAATTTCAACATTAAAGTAGAATCTGTAAAAACATCTGGATTTTAAATCTTTGTTCTCTGTTAAACAGGCTGATCTGAAGTGTGTTAAACTGCTGAATTGTTGGTCATTGATCACAGCTGGTTTAAAGGTGATAGAAGTAAAACCATAACTCCTTTAGACCTCATTGAGGTGATCCTCCCTCTGGTCATCGAGTCCTCATCATTCCGCCATCAATACTGAACAGAGTCTTATTACCCCGGCCCCCCTTTAAGCTACAATACATCAAATAATATCACAGTGCCATGCTGAATATTGAGCCATATTACTGCGTATAGATCAAAATGACACGGCCGGCTGGCGGCTGCTACAGCAGAGCTGAAGAATTTCATAATGTCAGAAAAATTATATTCCTCTATACGTCCAAGAAAACTCTTTATTTCATCCAGCTGAAATATCACAAAACATCGATTCCTAACACTCAGGAAACGACAATGCATGAGCTCTGAGTGTTCATCGACTGCTGCCAGCCCGGTTTAATACACTCTGACTTGATGTAATATATTCGTTTTGTGAGACGGTGACTGTTGGCCTCGCCGTTTCCCCCCTCAGGACACGGTTCACCTCCAAAGAGAAGCCCAGAATATTAGTATCCATCACACGGGGCCCAGCGGCCCAGCAAATGGAGCTCCCAGCTGGTGTTTGGAGCGGGAGCAGGCCGAGGAGCTCTCACTTTTAATAGGCTGAAGCTTTAGCTGTGATAGGAGCAGAAGTCCAACCTGTTACCAGGGGGCTCGGAGGGTTTAAAGAACCCCCCTCTCTGCTCAGGTCCAGAATTTAAATCAGGGGTTTTGAATTAATAGAAATGTGGCCCCCTTTAAAGTCAGATGATACATTTAAACAGAATCAAACAGACACTCACTCAGGAAACATGTGCAGCACTAATATCAATTATTGACAGATAGCAGGGCCTTAGAGGGCCCTGTTTTTGTGGTGTTAAGTCATTATCTGCAGCCCATAGCACACAGCAATGTTTGGGATGGATTAGCTGGTGTGATCCTGCACAGGTGTGTTTTTCAGAGCATGCATGCTGGCTAGTTTAGTTTTTAATTCAAGCATAGACTGAACACACAGAAGACACCTTCTAAATTACATTGAGTTTAGTTATATTTCACTGAAGTATTCCCACAATATCAGAAACAATAAAGTGACTGTAAAAACTTCAGCATGAGGGACATTACTGTAACTTCATTAATGACTGAAACTAGCAGAAGATGATACAGCTAGTCAAATACACTCGTCAATATCCTCAAATATCAGACATGCATTTCCTCATCCATGCCTCTCTGTGGCTGAATGAGTGCAAAAAAACCCTGTCCTGCCTGAGCCGATTCAGCCTCCGCACTTTCCATCTCCTCTTGTTTCTCCTCTCTCTTTTCTTCTCTACAATAACTGCAGAATCATCAACTTATGATTGATATTTATCAGCTGAAATTCCAATGCAATAGGCTTAGTTTCAGTTGTCATGGTTTCCTCTGCACAAACATGCAGGAAATGTGGTGGCAGGTCCAGGAACTGGCACAAAAACCCCATTGCTGAGTTGCAATTAGGCGGTGTATTACAGAAAGAAATGGAAACACCAGTGCACAATTACTTTGTGCTCAGGTGTTTCAATCAGAGCCACAGGTGTATAAAATCATCATCTAGCCATGATGCCTCCATTATCAAACATAAGTGGCATAAGCAGACCAAGACATTCTGGACAATGCTATGCTTCCAACTGTGTGGTAACAGTTTAGGGAAAGCCCTTTTCTATTCCAGCACAACTGTACCCCAGAGCACAAAGAAGGACTAGAAAGACATGGTTTGATGATGAACTAGACTTGCCCACACAGAGCACCCTGACCTCGACCCCATCCAGCACTTTTGGGATGAAGTGGATCAGAAATTGTGTGCCAGGTCTTCTGGTCCAACATCAGTGCCTGACCTCACACATGCTCTACAGCAGAGGTGTCAAACTCAATCACAGCAGGGGCCAAAATCAGAGTTTAGGTTTAGCCTGGTTTTAACTTTTAACCATAAACTATCAGCTTCGTTTTCACATGTAATAAATTAAGGGGGAAAAAAATTGCACCGATGATAAATGATTTTGAAAGTTAAAAAAAGTGAAAATGATAAGGTGAAAGGCTCCAAATCTGAGATAAAAAGTCAACTCTATTGGTTATAAAGGTTGAAACACAAAATTCAAAGTCAAAATAAGGTTTTTAACTCTATAAGCGCCAAAGTCGCAAAATTGTGAAAAGCAACATTGCTGAATTAAACAGGCTCTAACTGCAAATATGGTGCCTAATGTTGCTACTACTTTACACCAGGAGATGGCGGACATGAGTAACTTCAATCCCTGCAGTATTTGTGGGCGTGTTTCTATTCAAAGTTTTGGAGAGAGAGAGTTTGACGACGCACCGCCGGTCGAAGAGACGAGGAAGTGGTAGAAGTGGTTGTAGTTGGAGCGTAACAGAGAGAAAGAGAGCGAATCGTAGCAAGAATACTCACAATGCTGGGAGGAATAGGGGAATATTCACCCTCTGACATGTCGTTCAGTCATCCGGTGAAACCATGGGTGAGACAGACAGTGCGTCTGTGAGTAGCGACAGGGAGTCCCGTGCGCCATGACAGTCAACAAGCAGCACATACCAAAGCCGATGCTTTGCCCCACCGTAGGTGGGAGTAATCGTCGAATCCCGAAGAGGGGACATGATGGGGGTATTAGGGGTGGTCAAAATACCACGAATATTTCGGAGGTAGCAGAAATGAAAAAAACACAGAGGTAGGGGCAGACATGGTAGAAGCCGTGAGAGAAAACGCACAGCCAATGGTGGTGGAGGCTGCCTGGTGATGTCAGAATATGCAAATTAGATGAGTAAATTTACTCCCATCACAAACTTTGGGTCATACTGAAGATTTTTCTCATGTACAGTATGCCTTTATCTCTAACCACGCTCAAGCTACAGCCTTTTGAAATCTTGATATCAAAATTGAATATTTTCTTGAAAAAACTCTGGCGCCCAAAGGGTTAAAATGCAAACATATGAGAGAGAAAGTTAATATCTTGAGTTGGTGATAAAATACAAAATCAAGAGTTTAAAAGGTCAAAATATGATGTAAAAGTTAAAACGGTGCCTTAAAAAAGGTCAAAATATGAGATAAAATTCTAGATTCTAGAGTTTAAAGACCCTGTAAAGTAAAAATAAATCTGTATTTAGGTTTGTTGTATGATAGATCACTGTGTTATGAACCCCCAGGTCAAATTTCAGTCACATAAAGCATCTCCAAGTTTATAAAGTTAAGCTTCAAATCATGAAAATGAGGCAGTAAAATCTGCTCCAGGATGGTGTGGGTGTGTCTCTTGAATGAGCTGAAACCACGCCCACTCAGGACATGGGTAGTCTGCAGCATTAACCCCCTCACTCGTGGTGTCATACTTGGAAAAATATTTTCCCCTAAAAACATGAACCAATAAAAAAAACATGCATAACTATAACTTTGCAATGAAACATGAACATTATAGAACGGTACAAGAGAACAAGACTTAACTCCTTTGCACAAAGTGAACCAGAAGTCCCTGCTCCAGGTGACTGCTTCCTTCCACAGTATTGTAGAGTTAGAGGGGCGGGGTCATTCCCTACTGTGGGCTCATGACATTGTGAGCCCACATATTGGCCCCGCCCACATGAAACCAAGCCAGGAAAGAGATGAAATGGCCTAAATCCAGAATTCAGTCTCATGTTGATCTCAGAGTTTTCATGTTTACAGCAACCATATTCCAACATTTCTAGAGTGTTAAGACAAAAACTTTAGATTTCACTTTATAGGGTCTTTAAAAAGTCAAATATGACATTAAAAGTCAAAGTTAGGAGTGTAAAAGGTCAAAATATGAGATAGAATTTTAAATCATGAGCTTTAAAGGTCAAAATATGATTTAAAATAAAAAAATTGTAACCCTTAAAGGTCAAAAAAATTAGAGAAAAGGTCAAAATGAATTTAAAATGGCAAAATATGAATGAAAAAGTCAAAATCCTAAGTTTAAGTCATAATCTTTAGATGCAAAATGAAAATATGAAATGAAAAGACGAATTAATTTCTTTCCCTCACTTCCTTTTTTTTTTTTTTTTTTTTTTTTTTACTTATTTCTACTCTTTACTTTTTCCAATTTTTATGATTTAACGAGGATATTTTCATTCTTCAAGGTTAAATTTACATTTCTGGAGAAACTCTGCAGACCTCAGACCTGCAGGCCGGTTCTGATTAAAATATATGATCTTGCGGATCAGGTAAACTATACCACGGGCCAGATTTGGCCTCTGGGCCTTGAGTTTGACACCCCTGCTCTATAGGATGAATGGACACACATTCCCACAGAAACACACCAAACTTGTGGAAAGCCTTTCCAGAAGAGTGGAGGCTGTTAGCAACTCCATATTAAAGGTCATGGATTTGAACTTACTGTCCTCACAGTCCCTGCTGGTGAAACGGTCAGGTGGCCGAAAACTCTGATTTACACCAAATACTTTTTCTATAATGCAAAATAATGACATTTCAGTCATTCCAGGAAAATGTGATTAACCAGGTTCTGAGAAGTAATTGCAGTTGAAGCATTAATGGTTTGACAGCTTTTAGAAAGAGTAAAAAAGTTTCCTCAGGAGTGACTGCCAAATTAGCCTGGATTGCCCCGCGCTCTTGTTGGTGAACCTGCTGCTCGAGATAAAAACTGTGCTTGATTTTAGTCCAAACATTTTCCGTCTCCTGCCAGGAAGTCAGAGAGTAACGAAGACAGAGAAGCATGTTTGGTTTTAGATTTAGATTAGAGAATAAAGACAGCTGTCTCTCCTGTAGGAGTCCTGTTGGAGGTATTCTTGTTGTAAATAAAGTCTGGTCCATAAAGGAGCTGCCTGATTCTGTGGCCCTGCTCCTCAGGAACATATGGCTCTCTCAAACTAATTAACACCATATGACAGAGCTGTCATCACATTACCACATATTCCTCCTACAGCCCACCCACACTCGCTCTCCCTGCTGTCCCTCCGAGTCTCTCACCAGCCCTTACACAACTCATAAACTCCAGCTGGGTGGTAGCGCTTTCTGCTGAACGTGACGCCGCTTTCATGCAGAGAAAGAGCGCCGACCGGCTCGGTTTATTCACGTTTCAGTCTCCGCTTTAATATGCGGTCATGCTGGTTTAGTCTGAAATGTGATTACTGGAGTACAGCAGTTTGAAATGTGCATCTCCTCCAGTGTTTCTGGTTAATTATTCATGTGTTAATTATTAAACTGCCCCGAGCTGGGTTAGACTGAAACAGACGTCTGCACCGTAATCCCTCTCAGGCTGCACAAACAGATTAAATACTGTGAGAGTTGGAGAAACGCCGAGTTTATTTGACTGTTCACAAGCAGGAATAAAAAAGTGGATTCAGGGCCTGTGACCATAGCTGACGTTTCACACTGGCAGCGACCACAACTTCAGTTTCAGAGCGCTTCTATTCAGCGTTTTTTTCATTGCTAGGTTATCAAAGCTGACCTCAGAAGTGTCCAAAAGTTCAACTTCTGATTAACGAATGACCTTTATTAAGATAGGACAGAGAGAATTGATCGACATATCTACAGAACATCTAGAGAGCCCATAAAAACTAAATTAAGGCGCCCTGCTTTATGAGCCACAGGCTGGTTTTTGGAGATTCCCAAAAGAATAACTGAGGGGGAATTTTGGCCCACTCAATCTGAAAGCTAAAATAGTACGATCTTAAAAAGCAACACATCATGGCACCATCTAAAGGAATTCAAGAACAGATGAGAAACAAAGTCACTGGCATCTGGCAGTTTAGAAAGGGTTGCTAAAAGCCATTATCCACAAATGGAGAAAACTGTGAACAGTGGTGAACCTTCTCAGGAGTGGCCGGTCTACCAAAATGACTAGAAGAGTGCATGGACAACTCATCCAGGGTTCCCAGAAGAACCCAGAACAACATCTAAAGGTCCTCAAATGTATGGATGGCATGTTTCATTAGCCTTGATTGCATCACCTTTAGAGGCAGGACAGAATGTTTACAAGATTTACTGATACCATGTCTACAGGCAAGGGCGGATTTTTTATAAGCTTGAAAGGCAGGAGACAGAATTTTGGTGAAGCTGGTGACGTTACGATTTTTCCTCAGTTTTTGCCAAAAAGTAAACCAAAAAGAACACAAAGGCTCTTCTCACATTTGATTAAAAACATCCTGATGATCCCAAAGATTTCTGGGAAAATATTCTGAGGACTGACCAGACAGAAGTGGAAATTTCTGGAAGGTGTGCGTCCCATTCCATCCGGATGTAAAACTAACACAGCATTTCATCAAAAGAACATCAGACCAACAGTCAAACATGGTGGTGGTAGTGAAATGGTCTGGGCCAGGACCTGGACCACTTGTTATAATTCATGGAACCATGAATTCTGCTGTCTACCAGAAAATCCTGAAGGTGAATGTCCAACCATCAGTTCATGACCTCAAGCTCAAGCACAGTTGGGTTATGGAGCAGGACAAAAACTACATGGCATGGCCTAGTCAAAGGCTGGGCTTTAATCTGAACTTAAATATTGTTCTGGGTTCTTTTGGGACCTCTTGGATGAGTCGTCCATGCACTCTTTGAGTCCTTTTTGGTAAGCTGGCGTCTCCTGAGGATGTTCACCATTGTTCAAAGTTTTCTCTTTTTGTGGACAATGGCTCTCACCAAAGTTTTAGTATGCTGGCCGCTCCCGAGGAGGGTCATCACTGTTCAAAGTTTTCCCCATTTGTGGATAATGGCTCTCACCAAAGTTTTGGTATGCTGGCCACTCCCGAGGAGGGTCATCATTGTTCAAAGTTTTCTCCATTTGTGGATAGTGGCTCTCACAAAAGTTTTATTAGGCTGGCATCTACTGAGGAGGTTCACCATTGTTCAAAGTTTTCTCCATTTGTGGATAATGGCTCTCACAAAAGTTTTATTCGGCTGGCATCTACTGAGGAGGTTCACCATTGTTCAAAATTTTTCCCATTTGTGGATAATGGCTCTAACTAGCATTTTGGTAGGCTTGTATCTCCTGAGGAGGGTCATCACTGTTCAAAGTTTTCCCCATTTGTGGATAATGGCTCTCACCAAAGTTTTGGTATGCTGGCCACTCCCAAGGAGGGTCATCATTGTTCAACGTTTTCTCCATTTGTGGATAATGGCTCTCAGTGTGGTTGGCTGGAGTCCCACAGCCTTAGAAATGTCTTTGTAACCCTTTCCAGACTGAGAGATGTCAATGACATTTTCTCATTGGGCCAGGTAGGTTTAGATGGCTTTTTTTGCCCTAATAATAAATCATCATTTAAAAACTGACTTTTGTATTTACTCAGGATATCTTTGTCTAATTTTAAAATTAGTTTGATGATCTGAAACATCTAAGTGTGACGAATATGCAATAAAAAATAAGAAATCAGTAAGGGGGAAATACTTTTTCACAGCCCTGTAAATTTCCTCATCGACCATTAACTGTAGCTCCGCTCAACTCTGCATGTAAACAGACTGTTTTTGCATCATGCGGAGACAAATTCTCATGATTTTCTGGTGTTTTGTGTCCATGCTGCGATGCGAGGCTCACCTTGCCAGTGGTGTTTGTAGTCGCAGGTGCGGGACAAAGCGATCATCATGGCGCTGTAGAGAGGAAGCACCATGGCACACAGACGCCAGCTCCGACCCCGGCCCTGGTCCGTGAAACACTGCAGCTTCCCCGCCAGGTAGAAGGAGGTGAAACCCAGGCCAGAGAACGCAACTAAGGAGGGGAAAAGAGGAAGACCATCAGGTAAAGTGTGCAGATTTTATTATCATTTTTCTCTGCGATACAAGTCAATAGTGGGGTTTGCAGCAAAGCAGGATTTTGATTTTTACACATATAAAAAGCATGACTGGAAATGATGCAAATGTGAAAATACTTGAAATATCACAAAACAGTTTCTTAGCTTGGAGGAGGTGTAAAAGTTGGCGTTTGGATACAAGAAACACAGCGTTTATTTTCTTTTTCCAAGAAGTGAAAGAAGCACAAAATCATCTTCACTGCTTCTTGACTATTTTGGTCGTACTTGTGAGTTTTCATAATAAAAGTGCACATTTTTTCATCAGACGGTGGATATGAAAATGTATCAAGAGAAAAACAAATCTACAATGTGTGCAATGACCTTAAATCTGCAGCCCTGTGTGACACTCAGATGCATCAGCGCTGCTGCTGGAGGCGTGTTTGTGTCGGCTGATGGAGGTCGGCGTGAGAGAATCAGCGGCGCTCTAATTGTCCAGATTACCGGTTCTATGATGGAGCCTTAAGAGGTGCTGCAGAGATGGGGTCATTATCTTACTGCTGCAGAGGCCAAACAGCACCCATCAGCACCCATCAGCTGCCCATTAGCGATCGCCCTGCAAACTGGGAGAGAGTGCAAAGCATGCTGGGACATGTGTGTCACCTGCAGAGAGAGAGGAGGATGATGGGAGGAAAGTCCAGCTGTCTCGGAGCAGTCCTGCTGTCCAAGACCAGCAGTCGGCTTCATTACAAGCTCAGAAAGACGATTTAGGCTCCAAGGGAGGAGGATGTTGGTTTCCATTAGAATAACAAAATGAAAACAAGCCCAAATGGATTTACGATTGCATTTTTATGAAGCTTTGAGATGAGTCCAGTGATGGTTTAACTCCCAAATGTTTGCATGGTTTATGGTCTGTTTTCTTTCCTTTGCTATCCTGTTGAAATAAACCGTGTAAGCTCATGTGGGTTAAATTTTGGGAACGTGTGCAACAAGTGGGCAGAGGCTTGAAAAATGAGCTGTATGTGACCCAAAGTAAAGCGATAATATGCCAGGACTATCTATAGAAATGTTTCTGCTGAGCTTGGCAGAGATTAGGGAACCATTAGAAAAGGCTGTAAACATCAAAACAAGCTGCCTGGTGGACTTTAAATGAACTGCTGAAAATAAACTAGGAAATGTCATCATAAATAAGGTAAAAATGTGGAGACAGGCAGACAGGAGGTGGACGGATAGAGCCTGAAATTGTGGGTGGAGAGTTATTTTTAGAAGTAAGTGTTTTTGGTTTAAAAAAGTTATTCAAATGTGACTAAAATTACTCTGTTGATTCAGAGTAAAAAGTCATATTCTAGCAGGTCAGTGGCCTATTACTGTGTATTCAATGACAGTGGTCATTGAATTTAAGGAAAAATAACTTTACATAATTATGATATCTAGCTTTCACAACAGTGATGGAAGTCATTATAACAGCTTCCAGGTGGGTGGTAGGTGGGGAGAGACGGCAGGGTAAGATGTGTCTACTTCCTATCAGGGCTTACATGGATGACATGGTGAAAAAAAAGGCTTGCCAGCTCCGCCCACTTTTCCAGATGTTGCCAACTATGACCAGAAATGAAGGGGAAAACTCCACAACATCCCCAGCTTTACCAACTGCCTTTGATAATGATGACATCCATTTGAGTTTACCAAACATTCCATCCTTGACTTTGAAGATGATGTCACCCATAACACTTTGTACAACATTCCATTTCTTGCCTTGAAGACATCATCCTTTAGAGCTTATACAACATTCCATCGTAACCTTTGAAGATGATGGCATGCTTAAGAGCCTATACAACATTCTATCCTTTCCACTGAAGATGATGTATACTGTAACGCTTTATACAACATTACATCCCTTCCTTGAAGACATCATCCCTTCGAGCTTATACAACATTCTATCCCTGCCTTGAAGATGTCATCCTTTAGAACTTATACAACATTCTATTGTTGCCTTTGAAGATGATGGCATCCTTTAGAGCCTCTACAACATTCTATACCTGCCTTGAAGATATCATCCTTTAGAGCTTATAGAACATTCTATTCCTGCCTTGAAGATATAATTCTTTAGAGCCTCAACAACATTCTATCCTTGCCTTAGAAAATGATGTTATACTTAATGCTTTATACAACATTCCATCCCAGCCTTAAAGACATCATCCTTTAAAGCTTTGTAAAACATTCTGTTCTTGCCTTGAAGACATCATCCTTTAGAGCTTATACAACATTCCATCCCAGCCTTAAAGACATCATCCTTTAAAGCTTTGTAAAACATTCTGTTCTTGCCTTGAAGATATCATCCTTTGGAGCCTATACAACATTCCGTTGTTGCCTTGGAAGATGATGTCATCCTTTAGAGCTTTGTATAACATTCATTCCTGTCCTTTGAAGATGATGTCATCCTTTAAAGCTTTATAAAACATACCATCCTGTCCTTTGAAGATGATGTCATCCTTTAAAGCTTTATAAAACATACCATCCTGTTCTTTGAAGATGATGTCATCCTTTAAAGCTTTATAAAACATTCCATCCTGTCCTTTGAAAATGATGTCATCCTTTAAAGCTTTGTAAAACATTCCATCCTGTCCTTTGGAGATGATGTCATCCTTTAGAGCTTTATGAAACATTCCATCCTGTCCTTTGGAGATGATGTCATCCTTTAGAGCTTTATGAAACATTCAATCCTGTCCTTTGAAGATGATGTCATCCTTAAAACTTTATAAAACATTCTAGCCTTGCCTTTTACAAACATGCTGACTTGTAACCATAACAGCAAATGTTGATTTAAAAAATCTGAGGTATTTGTTTTAGTATTTTCCAGTAATTAGCTGGTTGGGTGGCCCGATCTTCAGAAAGTTGAGGAAGGAAGTTAAGGCTGAGGTGAGCAGACAGAAAATCTGAATCCACAAGACTGAAACAATAAGAAAGATAAAACCAGAAAACCTTCTGCTGTTGAGATCTCAGCTGAAGTTTTCAGTCAGAGCATGATTCGATCAACTTTTGGAAACTGAATTCACTGAGGGAGACATCAATCACAGTAATGAATTCAGCCAGTTAAATCAGTGCTGAGAGCAGGGAAATTATGAAATATGCAAGAAAATTAATTGACACCCTGTGGTATAAAAACTCCTGCTCATAGTCATCATCACCACCCACACAGAGAACCACATGGGCTTAACAAACGCCAACTCCTTCCTTTCTTCTGCTCCGTTCTTTAGTCCCACTCCTTTGTGAGCTAAATAATCGGAGCTCCTTAAGCAGACTCAGAGCTCATAAATCTCTCTGCTGAACGACCTCTCCACATTTCCAATCACACAGCCTTCGTTCTCACAGCTCACACCATGCTGAGGACCATTACATTACTCATTTGGAGAGGCACAACTCAATTAAACATGAACTCAGTGTGCTGATTGAAAACTGAGAGTGGTTAAACATGAGAAAATTAAACTTCTAAAACTCCTTCATTTCTTGGTGACCTTATTCCCCTAGGTGGACTGATTACATAATAATAATATTTATTACAATAATGAAAATATTTAAACACTGAGGATTAGATTTTTAGTACACCAGTGTGGTGGTTCCTTACTTTCTCTTTGACTAGTAAAGAAGACGTGAATGTTGCAAGATTTTGACCTTGTTGTTCATGTAACCCTAACCCTTCCCCTCTCCTAAGGTGAACCCTAACCCTTACCTTCCCTTAGCCTAAAGTTAGCCCTTACCTAACCTGAACCCTTCCTCTTTCCTAACCTTAACCCTTCCCCTAACCTAAAATTAGCACTTCCCCTTATCTCACCTGATCTAACCGTTTCTCCCAACCTTACCCCTTCCCCTAATCTAGACTTAACCCTTCCTCTTATCTAGCCGTGACCCTTACCCTAACCTGAACTTTCTCATCTCCCTAACTCTTTCCCTTATGTAACCTGCGCCATAACTCTACCCCTTACCTTTAACCTCCATCCATCCAACCATCTGCCTGACAGTCAAGCTGACTGTTTGTCTATCCAGCCATGCAACGGGCCAACAAACCATCTGTCCATCCATAAAATCAACCATCCATCATCCATTCTTTCATCTGCTCTTTAATTATTCCATCATTCATCCTGTTATCCATCCCTCCAACTGTCTGACTGTATTGCCCTCCAGCATCCAGCAAACCATCCACCCATCAGTTCTTCCCTAGCGACAACCTCTGGTCCTGAAAACTGAAGCCAATACTGAAGTGCAAAACATTGCAATAGAGCAAGTGTCCACCTGAGTCTGGCTGCAGGAGCACTGGAAGTCACGTACACAACACCTGTTTAAAAGCTGTTTATACCCTAGTTTACAGCCTGGTTAAAAACCAGGCGTGTGTCATTAGCTAATGTCTTCAGGTCCTCTCACTGTACGGGGTTCACCTCGATTGATTCAATTATATCTAGGAAAAACCTCACTGTGGACTGATTGGCTGGTCTCATCTGATTGGCGGATAGCTCGACAGGCAGAAGCTACTTTTCTGTCAACCAGAATGCTAGCTAGCTAGCTGACAGGAAGTCAAGCTAAGTGGGCGGGCCGTTAGGTTGATCCAAAGTTCAGTTGAGACTTTCAATATGGAAGCCCAGCAGATTGGCGAGCTGTTAAAGGCCACCTATTGTAAGCAGACGGCTGACATCATGATGGGTTTGTCCAGTCTATGGTTCTAACATCCATCCATCATCCATCTATCCATCCATCCATCCATCCATTATCCATCTATCCATCTATCCATCCATCCATCCATCCATGTATCCATGTATGCATCCATCCATCCATGCATCCATGTATCCATCCATCCATCCATCCATCCATCCATCCATTATCCATCTATCCATTTATCCATCCATCTATCCATTTATCCACCATTCATGTATCTATCATCCATCCATCCATCTATCCATGTATCTATCATCCATCCATCCATCTATCCATGTATCCATCCATCCATCATCCATCTATCCATCCATCCATCCATCCATCCATCTATCCATCCATCCATTTATCCATCCATCCATCTATCCATTTATCCACCATCCATGTATCTATCAACCATCCATCCATCCATCAATTTATCCATCCATCCATCCATTTATCCTTCCATCCATCCATCCATCCATCTATCCATGTATCCATCCATCCATCATCCATCTATCCATCCATCCATCCATCCATCCATCCATCCATCTATCCATCCATCCATCCATCCATCCATCCATCCATCATCATCCATTATCCATCCATCCATCTATCCATTATCCATCCATCCATCTATCCATTTATCCATCCATCCATTATCCATCCATCCATGTATCTATCATCCATCCATCCATCCATCAATTTATCCATCCATCCATCCATTTATCCATCCATCCATTATCCATCCATCCATGTATCTATCATCCATCCATCCATCCATCAATTTATCCATCCATCCATCCATTTATCCATCCATCCATCCATCCATCTATCCATTTATCCACCATCCATGTATCTATCATCCATCCATCCATCCATCATGCTGACCGTCTATGGCCTGTAGACCTCTAAAGAGAGGAGCCCTGACCTGATGAACCTGAACCACCTCAACTGTTTGATATGAAGGAGCAGCAGCTCTCTAGTTCCTCCTCTTCCTCTAAGGCTGAGCCCAGACCCCTGCAGAGGAAACTGCTTACAGCTGCTCATTGTTTCAGTTGTGAATCAAAGCCCATGGCCGTTGGTGAGGATTAGAACCAAGTGCATTAAAAGCTTCCCTTTTGTAGCTCGGCTCCCTATTCACCATCATCATGTGGTGCAGAATTCTGAGTTAAATTTTTGAGAAGAACAAGAACATGAATACCATCAGAAAAATAGGAAGATTTAAGGACTGAAGGCCTCATTGGGAAAAAGCCTTACGTCCATACTGTAAACACTGCAGACACAATGAATGAGCGTGGATTATCAGCAGAGATGTTTAGTGATCTACATCATAGACGAGATATTCCCTCACACATACAGATTATTTCTAAATGTATAATTTGCAGTTAACTCAGCCGGACACAAAGGCGGTGATGAATACTCGGTGATCACTGATGGATGAGGACCCCTCAACGGGCCAGAGGAGGACCGAGAAAGAGCCGACAGGAGAGGGGAACATTTTAATAACAAATCCACTTCATGCATTTAGAAAACCTTGAAGAGCTGCTCCCCAGAGACAAAACAAAGACGACTAACGAGAGCAGGGAGATTTTTTTTCAGCTCGTTACAAGACGAATGTTTGTTCAGTCTGTGGTTGAACAAGGGTGAGGATGCTGTTTATTTAGAGGGAAATAGTTCTTCCTTCTGAAATATGGAGGAGAGAAACAAGTGGTAAAAAACTCTGGGGAGAAAGAAGATCTATAGACGGTCATACTGTGCATAGGAATGCACCAATCTTCACTGCGGTTTATTCCTATTTCAATGTCAATTTTCTCTTATTGGTAAAGTTTTCCTGATCTCTGACATGTTTTTGGTGCTTAAATGTTCAGGTAAAGATGTGTTCTAAGCTCAGTTCAGCCTAGTAAAGTTTTGCACAATTTATTCCTGAACAACACCAACGTTCCTGCACCCACACTCATTTAGAATCATCTCCACATCTGCTAGACAGATTCTCGTGGCTTTAGCTGCAGATATTTGTGTCCTCTTCAGAATAAATTACAATAATTTGGCTGCACTATGAATTTTCATGTAGCTCCATTATGAGGTCAAGATTTTAATTTGTCCAGCTCTTCAGCTCAAACCTCTGCAGAGATCATCGTTGCCTTAGCATCGGCATTAACGGATAATAAGTAGACATTAGCATGCCACAACACTTCACTCACTGCGGGAACTTAGCAGCAACCTGTTAGTGTTCAGCTTTGGGTTTTTTTCAGCTTCATGATTATTTTTATGGAGTTGTTATTGTTGCAAACTGCTCTAAACTGCCTCCTTTTGTTCTCTGAATGTCATAGCTTAACCCTTTAGTCGCCACAGTTTTTTCAAGAAAATATTCAATTTTGATATCAAGATTTCAAAAGGCTGTAGCCTGAGCGTGGTTAGAGATAAAGGCATACTGTAAATGAGAAAAATCTTCAGTATGACGCGGAGTTTGTGATGGGAGTAAATTCACTCATCTAATTTGCATATTCTGACATCAACCGTAAACACCCCTGCTGCCTCCACCGCCATTGGCTGTGCGTTTTCTCCCACAGCTTCTACCATGTCTGCCACTACCTCTGTCACTATTCGCGTTGTTTTGACCACCCCTGTTACCCCCACCATGTCCCCTCCTCGGCATTCGCCGATTACTCCCACCCTGGCCACGGTGAGGAAAAGCATCGGCTTCGGTATGTGCTGCTTGTGGACTGTCATGGCGCACGGACTCGCTGTTGCAGATGCACTGTCAGTTCTGGTCTCACCGGATGACTGAACGTCATCGTCAGAGGGCGAATATATCTCAATGATGAACAGACATCCCGGCACTTTGAGTATTCTCGCTACAATTTGCTCTCTGTCTCTCTTCTCGCTCCGACTACAACCACTGCTACCACTTCCTCGTCTCCTCGACTGGAGGCGTGTCTTTCAAACTATATACTCAACAACTTTGAATAGAAACCCGCCCACAAACGCTGCTGGGATTGAAGTTACTCATGTCCGCCATCTCCTGGTGTAAAGAACTAAGAACATTTGGCACCATATTTGCAGCTAGAGCCTGTTTAATTCAGCAGTGTTGTTTGTCGCAATGTTGCGACTTTGGCGCTTCAACAGTTAAAAGTGTGGTAAAAAAGAATCTGACCAAATGTTGATGGGGGATTAAAATTGTGAATTTTACTTCTGGAACCAGAGCTGCTGGAAAAAGTAGGCAGGAACTGTCAAGCTCTATTCCTGCTCTTTGAATTTTTTATGAAGCAACCAATAGGAAGCAGGCAGAAGATGGACCAATCAGGTTAACTCTACCCGTTGCTGCTATGCTGTTCTCTAGAAAACATTTGCTTTGATCTCACTAAGATAGTACCAACATTCTATCACACACACACACACACACACACACACACCCCCACCCACACACCCCCACACACTCACACACACACATCTCAGTCAACTTTTATGCTATCCGCGTTTCAAATTATTATGCAAATTATATTTTTCTCTAATTTTCCTAAATATTCAATGCAAATGACAATCAGTTTAATTTTTAAGTCATGAACAGCTACAGCATAATTCAAACAAACAAACCTATCCCTGAGATAACCTCCCAAAGATACATTTTTTATTTAAAAAAAAAGAAAGAAAGTGCACTGTTCCACATTATTATGCAAAAGAGAGTTTTTAAACATTTTATAGGTTGTAAAAACAAAAAGAAAACAAAAACAAAAAATGGTCATGTGTTGAATCTGCAGCATTAGGAGGTCATATTTACTGAAATCAAAGCTATTTCAATCAAAAACATCTTAACAGGACAAGTTCCATGTTAACATAGGAGCTCTTCTTTGATATCACCTTCACTATTCTTGCATCCATTGAACTTGTGAGTTTTTGGAGAGTTTCTGCTTGAATTTCTTAGCAGGATGTCAGAATATCCTCCCAGAGCTGCTGTTTGATGTGAACTGCCTCCCAACCTCATAGATCTTTAGCTTGAGGATGCTCCAAAGGTTCTCAACAGGGTCGAGGTCAGGGCCACACCATGAGTTTCTCTACTTTTATGCTCATAGCAGCCAATGACACAGAGGGATTCTTTGCAGCATGAGATGGAACATTGTCATGCATGAAGATCATTTTGCTACAGAAGTCACGGTTCTTCTTTTTGTACCATGGAAGAAAGTGGTCAGTCAGAAACTCTATATGCTTTGCCGAGGTCATTTTCACACCTTCAGGGATCCTAAAGGGGCCTACCAGCACTCTCCTCATGATTCTGGCCCAAAACATGACTCCGCCCCCACCTTGCTGACATCACAGTCTTATTGGGACATGGTGGCCATCCACCAACCATCCACTACTCCTCCATCTGGACCATCCAGGGTTGCACGGCACTCATCAGTCAACAAGACTGTTTGAAAATGAGTCTTCATGTATTTCTGGGAACACTGCAACCGTTTGTGCTTGTGAGCATTGGTTAGGGGGGGCTGAATAGTAGGTTTATAGACGACTGCAAGCCTCTGGAGGATCCTACACCTTGAGGTTGGTGGGACTCCAGAGGCACCAGCAGCTTCAAATACCTGTTTGCTGCTTTGTGATGGCATTTTAGCATCTGCTCTCTTAATCTGATGGATTTGTCCGTCAGAAACCTTCCTCATTATGCCTTTATCTGCAAGAACCCATCTGTGCTCTGAATCAGCCACAAATTTCTTCACAGTACGATGATCACAATTAAGTTTTCCTGAAATATCTCATGTTTTCATTCCTTCTCCAAGGCATTGCACTATTTGAGGTTTTTCAGCAGCAAAGATCCTTTTTCTTTCCCATACTGCTGAAACCTGTGGCCTGCTTAATAATGTGGAACGTCCTTCTTTTCCTTTGATTGGGCTCACCTGGCAAACTAATGATCATTGGTGTCTCAGATTGATTTCACTGATCCAAAGAGCCCTGAGACACAAAACATCCATGAGTTTCATTGTTCTTCTATGTTTTACACATTTTTAATGATTCCTGTTAAAGTTTGATGATGATTTCTAGCTCTCAGACTTTTACCGCGCGCGTGTGTGTGTGTGTGTGTGTGTGTGTGTGACAGAATGTTGGGACTGGAGAACAGCACGGCAACAGCAGGCAGAGCTAACCTGATTGGTCCATCCTCTACCTGTTTCCTATTGGTTGATTCATGAGTAAATCCAAGAGCAGAGAAAGTTTGGTGTTTATAAAAATGAAGGAACAGCAGAGCAATGATCCTAAAATGATGAGGGAAGCAGCCTGCAGAGTTGAGGTCTACTCCTGAGTTTAGTGAGAGAAAAAGGCTGCTGTAGATTGGGGGCTGTTCTCCAGAGCTTTGTGAGACTCCTGACAAGTGAACCGTTGAAGAACAGATATTATAGAACAGAAAAGTTATTTCTCTAAACTGCAGGGTTTAAAACACTGAGTCACTCTCTGGACAAAGTCTGCAGAGCTTCATTTAGATCAGCGTTTAGAATCTGATCCAGACTTTCGATTAGTTATTGTCCCTGATTGATCCGAGTTTAAAGGTTCCATCAGCCAATCAGACATGGTGGATAGACTCAGAAAAGTCTGAACAGTTTGTGATCTTTAACATGTTTATATGGCTGGTCATAATTATTCCTCCTTTCTTTGTTCTGAGTCGTTATTTCCCTGATTGCTCCTTTTATTTTTAGTCATCCACCCACATCTTCACGTCTGCTGTTAGCTTTTATGAGTGCGAGTCTGTCTGCCTTTCTTTTGTTTTAATGCTCTGGTTCCTAACCTTATTTCCTCGACCCCCCAATCATGTCTAAAATAGAGCCACGGCTTTCCACAAACCACCTGGAAAAATTAAACATTGATCATTTTTATTGGAGAAATCCCAGCATGACAGCCTATTAGAGCCACTTTAATAAATAAAGATAAAGAGGATCTGGTTTTTACAACGAAAACATCGAAATTCTTGAGTTTAAACAGTCCTAAATTTACAAAATAATGTTCAATAAAGCTAAAAGTTAAACAAAAGTCAAAGATTTTTTTTTTAAATTTAAAAACTAGAATTTTTAATTCTAGTTTAATTTTAGAAAAAAATCATTATCATTGTTGCTGTTTGTTTGTTTTTGAAAAATGACTCATAAAACATAAAACTGTGTTTACAAAGACTTGATAATCTGGTTGCCATGGAAGCGGATTACCACCACTTGAAAAAGAAAAATGAGGAAGTGAGGCAATTAAAAAAAAAATGTTAAAGTCATAATTATAACTTTTCATCTCATAATTATACCTGTTTATCTAAAAAAAATTTACTTTTATCTTGAAATTTTAACTTTTTGTCTTATAATTTTGACTTTTTATCTCATAATTTTGACTTTTTAATCTTAAAAATTTGACTTTTTAATCTTAAAATTTTGATTTTTGTCTTAAAATTTTGACTTTTTATTTTAAAATTTGACTTTTTATCTCATAATTTTGACTTTTTATCTTAAAAATTTGACTTTTTAATCTTAAAATTTTGATTTTTGTCTTAAAATTTTGACTGTTTATCTGAAAATGTTGACTTTTTATTTTAAAATTTGACTTTTTATCTCATAATTTTGACTTTTTATCTCATAATTTTGACTTTTTTTCTAAAAAAAATTTGACTTTCTATCTTAAAAATTTTGATTTTTGTCTTATAATTTTGACTGTTTATCTGAAAATTTTGACTTTTTATTTTAAAATTTGACTTTTTGTCTCATAATTTTGACTTTTTATCTTAAAATTTGACCTTGTAACCCATAATTAAGACTTTTTTTTCTAATAATTTTGACTTTTTATCCCAACATTTTGACTTTGTGTCTCATAATTTGACTTATCTCATAATTTTAATTCATAATTTATCATTTTTCCTTTTTCATGTCATAATTATGACTTAGGATTTTCTTTTCAAGAACTGCTTTTCACTTTTTTCATTTAGCAAAAATGGGCTTCCACAGGTTTCTGTCAGTTTTTTTTATTATTATTATTGTTTGCTTGTTTGTTTCTGTTTGTGCACATGCATGGTGTTAGGAACCTGGGTCTGTCAGTATCCTGGTTTTGTGAAACTGGTTTTGCTGCCTGGAGGACTCCAAAAGAAAACAGGATACTGTGCCGTGTAGACGCTGTTTCCTGTTTTCTGACGGCTGCAGACGACCTGTGCAGGTGCGACTTTGATTTAACAGCTCACTTTACTTCAGATACTCTGAAATATCTGGGATGTGTGGCCGAGCGACAGCCGGTCTGCTTCTGTCCAGAGAGAGAGAGACAAGCAGGCTGCAGCAGATCAGTGTGACCTGACTGGTGTCTGACCGCGTTCACATTTAGACAGACAATGAACAGTCTGATTTTTCCATCGTTAATGAAACTTGACCTCCAGTTTACTCTGGAGACAGAGGCCCACCTCTACAAGTTACCCAGAGTTCAGAGCTCTGTGAGGCGAAGCTGAAGAAACAGAACTCAGCAGGCATACTGCTGTGGTCATTTCTCCTCACATTAGAAAAATTCCACGGTTTTTGTTGTGAAAATAATCAACAGACGCTCGCACAGATATGATTAAATGATCAGAAACCAGGATATTAGTTTTCCTCATGCATACAGGGGTATGAAAAACAGGTTTCTCTGTGCTCATGTAAACACAGAATCCCTAAAACCAGGATTTGAATCAAAACCAGGTCCATGTAAACCCAGCCACTGTGATGGACTGAGTGGTTGGGAGTACAATGCCCTGCTCAGAGGCACATAATCGTTCCCCAGGAGGTAAACTCAGGGTCTCAGAAAACCTCCTAAATCTGATGGACCGTCCAGATTCTGGTCTGCCAGGTTGCCTGAACATGAAAACAAAAGCTAAAAACTCATGAAATTTTTAAAAGTTTATAGAAATAAATAAATAAATCAACACCCACCCAAATACCCGGCAGGTTTCCTTTTAAAACTTTAACTTTCTGTCATTTATTCCTGTTGAATTAAAAATCAATAAATGATAAAACTGTTGAACACTTCCTGTTTCCTCCTGCAGCTATCAACCTCCTCTCTCATTCCTGCTTTGACTTTTGATTCCCGCAGGGACCCATACAAAGCTCGGCTGCCTCTCGTCTAAAGGCGTGCATATTAACCAACATGTTAAATATGAAACATATCAAACAAGCACTCAGGTTCTTCATCTACTCCATTTAAACACTAAAGCTCAGCAGAAGTCATCATTATCAGTGAATAATCAGGGCGGCTTCACTCCTACACGGGCTGATCCTCACCTCTGCACCGCGGCCGTGGTGAGAGAGTGAATCCTCCCTCTTTTTGAACCGGACTAATATGATGCATATTAATGTCATGTTAAATTTCTAATGCATGATTTAGCTGCGAAGTGGAGCTTTAGCTCTGTCTCCCAGGATTCATTACTTTTTAAAGTGCGAATAATTGATCAGACCTAACGATTGGATGTCTTGGGGGCGGGGCTGAGATGAATATGAATCAGAAGCAGACAGAAACGCCGGTGCTTCAGGGTCTGTTTGTTTATGGCTCTGTGTAGCGCTGCGGTGCATTCAGGGGGGTCGTATTAATCTGTTTGTTTTCCTCGCTCTGCAGATCCCCTCCTTTAATTCCTCTAACTGTGATCCTCCGCTCCGAGCTGAAGACAGGAAACCTGAGCCTGGTAAAAAGTCTGACATGCATTCATAGTTTATTCTGCTGTGGTACACTATTTATGTTTGTGTGAGGAGGAGGTCAGGGTCAAACAGACTCACAGATCACTGTTACAGGCTTTGGTAACACATATAACACAGTGACTCTGCTAGCAACTTTGGCTGGTGGGGTTTAACAGAGCCATAACCTGTGTTTCACTCTGACTGTGCAGCTGCAGAGGTATGCTAGCTGGGGAACGCCTCATAAAAACTCCAGGAGGAGGTGGAGAAGGATGCTGAGGAGAGGGATGTCTGGGCTGACTGGCTGAGCCTGATGTTACTGCAACCTAGCCTGGGAGGGATGGATGGACGGATGGATGGATGGATGGATGGATGGATGCTCAATGGAGGATAGATGGATGCACCAGCAAGGATGGATGGATAGATAATTGGATGGATGCTCCAGGATGAATGGATGGATGCCCTAGCAAGGATGGATGCACCAGTATGAGTGAATGGATGGATGCTCAAGGATGGATGGATGGATGGATGGATGCTCCAAGATGGATGGATGGATGGATGGATGGATGGATGCTCCAAGATGGTTGGATGGATGGATGGATGGATGGATGGATGGATGCTCCAAGATGGTTGGATGGATGGATGGATGGATGGATGGATTGATGGATGGATGGATGGATGCTCCAAGATGGTTGGATGGATGGATGGATGGATGGATGGATGGATGGATGCTCCAAGATGGTTGGATGGATGGATGGATGGATGGATGGATGCTCCAAGATGGTTGGATGGATGGATGGATGGATGGATGCTCCAAGATGGATGGATGGATGGATGGATGCTCCAAGATGGTTGGATGGATGGATGGATGGATGGATGGATGGATGGATGGATAGATGGATGCTCCAAGATGGTTGGATGGATGGATGGATGGATGGATGGATGGATGGATGCTCCAAGATGGATGGATGGATGGATGGATGGATGGATGGATGGATGGATGCTCCAAGATGGATGGATGGATGCTCCAAGATGGTTGGATGGATGGATGGATGGATGGATGGATGGATGGATAGATGGATGCTCCAAGATGGTTGGATGGATGGATGGATGGATGGATGGATGGATGGATGGATGGATGGATGGATGGATGGATGCTCCAAGATGGTTGGATGGATGGATGGATGGATGGATGGATGGATGGATGCTCCAAGATGGATGGATGGATGCTCCAAGATGGTTGGATGGATGGATGGATGGATGGATGGATGCTCCAGAATGAAAGGATGCTCCATGGATGCACCAGCAAAGATGGATGGATAAATGGATGGATGGATGCTCCAGGATGGATGGATGGATGCACCAGCAAGGATGGATGGATAAATGGATGGATGGATGCTCCAGGATTAATGGATGAATGAATGAATGCTCTAGCAAGGATGGATGCACCAGTATAGATGAATGGATGGATGGATGGATGGATGGATAGATGGATGCTCAAGGATGGATGAATGGATGCTCCATGGTGGATGGATGCTCCAGGATGAATGGATGGATGCGTTGACGTTCAGAATGTACAAATGTATGGTTGGATGCTCCTGGATAGATGGACAGATGGATGGATGTTCCAGGATGGATGCTCCAACATGGATGGATGGATGCTTTTTGTTTATATTGTATTTATTTTAGGATTTCAGGTCAGTTGTTCTCCTTTTTTTAATCATTCTGTTATGAGCTTTTTCTGATTAATGTTCCATCGTCTTCAGACCATACCTACAATCAGAGAGAGCTTAGACGACCTAAGATGGACCAGACTGGAGCCATCATCACTGACAGTTCAGGGTCATTCATTAGACAAAGCTAGAACTATGCAGACAGCACATCCTGTTAGTTATTCCTGTAAAACCCATCCAAACTTTGAGACTAAAGCCAGGGTACCAACCAAACCATGACCCCTATGAGCCCTTTGATTTGTGATTTATCTTTAACATCATAGACTCATCCTGAAGGACGAGGAAGGACCAGGATGAAGCATCCTGCAGGACCAGGAAGGACCAGGATGAAGCATCCTGCAGGACCAGGAAGGACCAGGATGAAGCATCCTGCAGGACCAGGAAGGAGCGGGATGGAGCATCCTACAGGACAAGGAAGGACTGGGATGGAGCATCCTGCAGGATCAGGAAGGACCAGGACTGAGCATCCTGCAGGATCAAGAAGGACCAGGGCGGAGCATCCTGCAGGCTCAGGACTGAGCATGTGCGTACTGAACAGCTCGTCTAACCTGCAGACTGTTTTCTGTTCCCTACAGGTCAGCGGAGACGTTTCATCACGCTCTGATGTCACTTTAAGTCCATCTCTGTTCGCTCTGACCATCTGCTGCTCGTATCCTCCGTCTGCTGGGTGAAGCTCTCTCTCTCGTGTGTGCTGCAGCGTCCTTTGTAAAGGGACAGGAAATTGGATTTCCTCAGCTCTCTCGGTGTGCCGGGTGCTCCCTGCGTCCCCGCCGCTCTCGTCTCTCAATCACTTCCTGTCTCAGGGCGTTAAAAACATAAGGCTATTAGAGGTGTTGGCTGGATGAATGTAACCCATACGCAGCACTGCAGTGAATCACGCAGCTCTGTCCCTCTCTGCCGCTCTAATGGCGCCGAGCTCGCTCTTCAAAGGATTTCTCTTTAAATCAGGTGTCGGCGAGCCGAGAGCCACAGCTTTGATTTTAGGCTAAAACTGCAATTTGGAATGAGGCCAGAGCGTGAAATTACAGCTCTTACAGGGCCACGCTTTGACTTCTACATCCATAAAGAAGAGTGTTCCTGCTCTGCTGTTTCCATTAAAGGATGTGGTCATTTCACTGATACTCTCTGATTAATCCGCCGTTTGATTTGACGGCCCTGATGGAGCGGTTATGGAAGGTCACGCTCACAGCAGGAGGTAAGTTTAACAAATCCAGGAAATATTACAGGAGCCATGAACTCCTCTTAAGAAAAAAGTTCTGAACTCTCCTGTTGAATTTCAGCTTATTGAGGAAATAAATAAATATTTAAAGGGTTGGAAGCTGATGGCCAGCTGATTCTTATCCTCCAAGTGACTGAATGCAGTCATGCTGCTCCCTCTTTCCCAACGCTCCTCCACCCCAGCTCCTCCATAAACCACATCTGCTCTCTTTAGTGTCATGATCGTCATCTGTTGGGTCGTTGCTGCCTCTGGCTTTCCTTGTATGCACATGGAGAACAGGATTATGCGTTTCTATTCCTGCCTAATGATTTCCTAGGATGCAGATGGAAGAGCGGCGGGGTCTCAGAACAGAGCCATACCACTAAATCAGTGTTACTCATCCCCACACAACCAGAGAGCCAAATAGTTAAAAAAAAAAAAAAAAAAACCTTTGCAAGAGCCACAGTATAAAAATAAGTTAAAGGTGGCAAAAATAGCCAAAAAGCAGCAAAAAAGGGGCAAATATGGGGAGGAAAAGTAGCAAAACTGCTCAAAAGCGACAAAAAACAGAAAAAAAAGCGGAGAGTGACTAAAAAGCAGCTTAAAGGTGGTAAAAATGGGGGAAGAGGAGCATTTAATGGCAAAGGGCAGCTTTTGGGTGAGAAGTGGAAGAATAAAAAAAGGGGGAAAATAGCAAATAGCAAAAAGCAGAACAAAAGTGGCAAAAACTGGCAAAAAATTGCAACAAAGAAGCAAATATTAGTAAAAAGGGGCCAAAATGGGGAGAAAAAGTAGGAAAAACAGGGGAGAAACAGGCAAAAATGAGTGAGAAGTGGCAAAAAATTGAGCTAGAGAGAGCACAAATAGTCAAAAGTGACAAAAACTTGGACACAAAGGTGGAAAAACTTGGAAAAAAGTGGCACTCAATGGCAAAAGGCAGCTTATGGGTAAAAAGTAGCAGTGGCAAAAAAAAGGGGGGAACAATAGCAAAAAGCAGGACAAAAGTGGCAAAAATATAGGCAAAGGTGGCAAAAAACAAGTGGCAAAATTGTGTGAAAAGGGGCAAAAATGGGAGAAAAAGTCGAAAAAATGGGGAGAAACAGAAACACAAAAATGGATGAAAAGTGACAAAAAAAAATAAGTTACAGTGGGCATAAATGGTCAAAAGTGGCAATAACGTAGTGAAAAATCAGTAAAAAGTTACTGAAATGGGAAAAAAAAAGCAACACAAAGGTTGCAAAACTTGGAAAAAAGTGGCATTCAATGGCAAAAGGCAGCTTATGGGCGAAAAGTTGCAGAAAATGGCATAAAAGGGGGAAAAAAACAGCAAAGAGCAGGACAAAAGTGGCAAAAATAGTCGAAGAGTGGCAAAAAGAAGTGGCAAAATTGTGTGAAAAGGGGCAAAAATGGGGAGAAACAGGCAGAAATGGGTGGGAAGTGACAAAAAAATGAGTTACAGGGGGCATAAATGGTCAAAAGCGGGAAAATCGTAGCGAAAAATCAATAAAAAAATTACTGAAACAGGTGAAAAAGCAGCACAAAGGTGGCAAAACTTGGGAAAAAAAAGTGGCATTCAATGGCAAAAGGCAGCTTATGTGTGAAAAGTGGCAGAAAACAGCAAAAAAAGGAGGAGAAATTGTTACTAGTAAAAAGCAGGACTAAAGTGGCAAAAACAGGCAAAAAGTGGCAAAAAGAAGTGGCAAAAAAGGGTTGAAGCAGCAAAAAGAAGCAAAAATGGGTGAAAAGGGGCCAAAAATTGAGTTAAGGGTGGCACAAATGGTCAAAAGAGACAAAAACATAGCAAAAAAAAAAAAAATGTAAAAAGGGACTAAAATGGGCAAAAAAGCAACATAAAGTTAAAAAAAATGGGCAAAAAGCTGTGAAAAGGTGGCAAAACTTGGAAAAAAGTGACATTCACTGGCAAAAGGCAGCTTCTATGGGCAAAACGTGGCAGAAAATGTCAAATTAAGGAGAAAAAAAAGCAGGGCAAAAGTGGCAAAAAGGGGCTAAAAGCAGCAAAAATGGATTAAAAGTGGCAAATTAAAGCCTAAGTGTGGGAAATAAACTGGTTAATGTGATTTGCAATGAGGTCAAAGTTTCCTTTTTAAGGTTTTCTGGTTGAAGAATTTTAAATAAAGACATAAAATCATCACAAAGGAGCCACACGTTGAGTATCACTGCTCTAAATAGAAATGGCTCCTGGTACAGTATGAATATTAATAGCTGCAGAGAAGCCAAAAATAAACCCCTGCATGTGAGTGTTTTCCTGACAGAGGTAAACTCAGATCAAACTGTAAACTTGCTCGCTGACTCCTGCAGCAGCCTCTGCAGAAACTTCAGTCTTTGCATGCATTGTTTGCATTGTTAAGCCAGGATTCAGATCTTATTAAAGACACAACAACAAAGGCCTGAATGGCTGAAAATAATAAGAAAAAATCTGCCCAGGAGAGTGAAATTAAAGCGTTAAGATGTACTAACAAAATAAGCTCATTTCATCACACTTGAGTAGAATCTGTTTGCTCACTGGCAGTAGTGTTGACTCTATAAAGCCATGCTGGGCTGATATTTTGCTTTGACATCCTAAAATTAGACGTTTATCTGGGTTTGTTGGCTGAATGTGGCTTCACTGGAGTATAATGGGATATTCTGACAGAAATTAGAGCCATACACTTGGTTAGATTAGATTTTTGCAGTGTAATGAGGCTGTATGAATGTGCAGCTGCAGTTTAAACGGAATAAGAGCAAAAACAATAAAAGAATGAAGCCGACCACAGTTGGTGCACGGCCCTCCTGAGGATAAAGAGTTATTTTTCATTCTGCATAATAGATGGCAGGAGGTGTAGTATATTACTGTGCAAGCACTTCTGCTGCTGGACTTTTACTCAGCAAAGAGAGGAGAAAGTGATTCTTAAACGCAGCGAGGCGTTTGAGCTCCGATATTGAAGATGCATCTTCATAAAATCCGTCTTTACACGCCTGATGAACCGTGAAACACTGAGGGTTTATTTAACAGCTGTTTGGCCCTCAGCTAACGGCTGAGCATTCATCTGCTGGACAACAACAACATGTGCATTATTTAACACTCGCGGATGTGAAAACAGCTCAGGAAGCAATACGGTCCAAAGACGTCCGGGGTCAGTTATCGGTGTGAACCGCTGAACACAGCAGGAGACGCTGAGGCAGCAGGTGAGCCTTCAAGACTCGTTAAAACACGGCGAGAACGAGACCGGCTCTACCAGAGTCTGAACCCGGCTGACGGTGCTGCAGAATCCTCCTAGAAGAGCAAACAGGAGCTTAAAAACCAGGGAGGTTCACCTCAGTCCAGGAGGAGATGAGGTCATTTATCTGGAGAACCACAGCTGGGGAATGTTCTGGAAACAAACCAGACCAGGGGTGTCAAACTCAGGGCCAGGGGGCCAAACCTGACCCCTGATAAAGTCACACGGCCCACAAGATCATTTCATATTTTTATTATACCTGGCCCACCGGCATGAGGTCCGCAAATTTCCTCTAGAAAAAAAATGAAAACTTAAAATTGATGATTAAAAATATCCTTAAGACATAAAAATATGGAAAAATACAAATATTTAGATTTAAAAGTCAGGAATGTGGGAAATACATTAAATAGTGTTTTCATACTTTGAATGTTACATCTCACTTTTACAATTACAAATAATGATTTTTACTTTTTATTAAATATCTTTGTATCTTTTAAACTAAAAATTTTAAGTTTTAAGTCAAATTTTGACCTGAAAAATCAAGATTTTGAAATTATCAATTTTTTTAATATCCTAACTTTGACTTTTATTTGAATATTTTAATCTTTAAGACTCACGATTACAAGTGATCATATTGTGACTTTTAAAACTCATCATTTTGAATTTTATCCAATATTTTGACCTTCCAGAACTCATTAGTTTGATTTTTATCCTGTATTTGACCTTTTAAACTCATTATTTTGATTTTATCCAATATTTTATCCTTTTAAAACTCATTATTTTGATTTCTATTCAATATTTTGACCCGCTAAAACTCATTATTTTGAATTTTATCCAACATTTTGGCCTTTTGAAACTCATTATTTCGAACTTTATCCAATATTTTGACCTTTTGAAACTCATTATTTTGAATTTCATCCCATATTTTTTATCCTTTTAAAACTCATTATTTTAATTTTTAGGCAATATTTTGGCCTTTTAAAACTCATCATTTGGATTTTATCCAATATTTTAGGCCTTTTAAACCCCATTATTTGAATTGTATCAAATATTTTGACCTTTAACCTTTCATTGGTTTAGTATGTTTCTATATTTTTGTTGATTCTTTAACTTTATTTTGCAGCGATTGCACTGATTTCACTCACAGGACGAGTGGCTGCTGGGAAAGCTCTTGCGTCCCTCTGAGACGAGCTCGGGCTCCCCGGTGCACAGCATCTTTGGGTTCATCTGTCCATCTGGGAAACAGCGCTGGATGTAATCCGGCCTGGGTCTGAAATCAGAGACAACATAGCCATGAACGAGCTGAACTTTGATGTGGATCATCCCTGATGGAGGATCTGAGATGTGCTTTTGTGCCTCGTACCTGCCGACGATCAACTTGATGGTGTTTGTGAAGACGCCGTTCAGAGCCAGAGCCAGAGACACGGCTGCAGGAGAGAGAGAAACAGCTGATGGATTTATTCATCTCAGACAGGTGACACAGAGGAGGCTGAGGCAGAATTTAAAGCTCAGATTGATAGAAACTATGATGCTGCAATAAAACCACGAATTTAACTATCAGGATCTGGCAGGCTGCCATCTTTTCTGACATAATGAACAAATAAAACTGAATTATCTTCATGAGAGCTTCAGCTGCTGGACGGATGCTGTCAGGGTTTATAGGCAGCTACAAAAACAGGAACATTTTGGAACAGGACCAAAATGACACGTTAACCCTAAATCTGCTGCATCAGGGATTTATGAATGAGTATGAATGTGTATGAATCTGTATGAATGAGTATGAATGTGTATGAATGAGTATGAATGTGTATGAATGTGTATGAATGTGTATGAATGAGTATGAATGAGTATGAATGTGTATGAATGAGTATGAATGTGTATGAATGAGTATGTATGTGTATGAATGTGTATAAATGAATATGAATGTGTATAAATGAATATGAATGTGTATGAATGTGTATGAATGAATATAAATGTGTATGAATGAATATAAATGTGTATGAATGAATATGAATGTGTATGAATGAATGCAACATAAAAGTGTTTGTCGTAGTCATTCAACTAGATGCCTAGTTCAGGTATGTCCAAACTATGAGCCATGAAGATGTCATCATTAGAATGAAACATTCCACCCTCTGCCTTTGAAGATGATGCCATCATTTAAAGTTTATAAAACATTACACCCTCTGCCTTTAAAGATGATGTAATCATGACTGTTTACAAAACACCCAATCCTTGCCGTTGAAAACGATGTCATCCTTTAAAGTCTATCAAAAATTCCATTCTTGCTTTTCAAGATGATGTCACCCTTTAAGGGTAATTAAACATTCCATCCCTGCCTTTTAAGAATTTGTTATTCTTCAATGTCTATAAAACATTCTATTCTTTCCTTTTCAAGTGCCATCTTTTGCAACTTTTGTAACATCCCATTATCTCGCATTTAAAGATTGTCTTTCTTTTACCCTTAAAAAAACACCCTATCCTTGCATTAAAAAATATTATTTCATTTTTTAAAGTTTATGAAACTTTTCTATCTTTGCCTGTAAAGAATATGTCATTCTTTACAGTCTATAAAACATTCCATCCTTGCCTTTAGAAGTGTTATTTTTAAGAATCTTAAACATTTTATTTGTTCCTTTTTAGATCCTTTAACCTTATTAGATGTTCTATTTTTGCATTTAGAGAAGATGTCATCTTTGAACGTCTATAAAACATTCCATCCTTGCCCTTGGAGATGATGTCATCCTATAAGGTTAATAAAACAAACAAAAATAAATAAATAAATAAATAAATAATTATCCTAGCCTTTTACAATAATGTTATCCTTTTAAGTCTATCAAACATTCCATCCTTGCTTTTTAAGATGATGTCACCCCTATAGGGCTCATAAAGCATTCCAGCCTTGCCTTTCAAAATGTGTCATCCTTTGAAGTCTATAAAACATCATCCTTTCCTTTAAATGTGTCATTCTTAAGCATCTTAAACATTTTATTTGTTTTTTTTTTTTCAGATTTTTTCATCCTTTAACCATATTAGATGTTCCATTCTTGCATTTAGAGACAAAGTAATCTTTTAATGCCTATAAAACATTCCATCCTTGCCCTTGGAGATAACGTCATCCAATAAGGTTTATACAACATTCTATTATTGTTGCCTTTTAAGATGATGTTATCCTGTGAAGTCTATAAAACATTCCATCCTTGCCTTTAAATGTGTCATTTTTAAGCATCTTAATCATTTTATTTGTTCCTTTTAAGATTTTGTCATCCTTTAAAGCCTATAAGTCCTCCTTTAACAATATTAGATGTTCCATTCTTGCATTTAGAGATGATGTCATCTTTTAATGTCTATAAAACATTCCATCCTTGCTCTTTAAGATGACGTTACCCTTTAGGGCTCATAAAACATTCCAGCCTTGCCTTTTAAAATGTGTTATCCTTTAAAGTCTATAAAACATGTAATCCTGTCCTTTAAATGTGTCATTGCTGACCTTTTTTTTGGGATGATACCTGGTTCAGGTGTATGGGACATATAATGAAATGGTTATCACTGTGAAACGGTGAGTAAATGTTCCTGTCTAGGATGGGGTTTGGAGTCTTTTAGTGAGCTGATTCTCCCTCACAGTGATGGACGGTCTACCACTGACATGGTGGGATCTTTACAGCCTGTAACAGGTTGTTTGTGTTTTCATGTGAATGAAGATGTATTTGTGGGTTTGGACGGGATTATGTTTGAAAACGGAGGAGGAAGACCTCCGTTTTCCAGAACCCCCACCCACGTTTGGACACGGTTTTAGTGACCAGAAACTCAAACAGCCCATCCTCTGCAGCATGGCGCAGACACAAACAGTGGTGTGCAGGAGGAATTCATTATTAATCAGGAATGAATCAGCATGCCTGCTGCAGGAGGAGGCCGTTACATCACTTTCTACAGCTTCTTTAAAGATGCATGTGTAATGCAAGTCTAGACAAACCTGAAGTTTAAGGTAAAATGTAAAAATGAAGACTATAGTACAGGAAACAATAACCAAAGTAGGCTGTCTGCTCTGTGACTCTGCAGAAACTGACTCATGTGATGCCAGGAGGATAACAACAGACTGAAACTGTGTCAGAGCTGAATACAACTGAAATTAATTAATACCCAAATGACCATCAGCAAACTTTTGGCTGTAAAGGAGAAGATGAACAACAGGAAAGTTTAGTGTAATTCTGAAGCATCCTCACACGGCCAAGGATCCAGAGAGAGGATAAAACCGAGTACAGATACTGAGGGGCTTCACACTGAGGCTGTTAGGAGGAGGTGATCCTAAACGATGGGACGTTCCCTCATTGGCCAGGTTTGATTGGACAAATGTGAACTCGACAGTCAACTCTGTTTGAGAACAAAACAACAGATCTGAGCCAATGGGCCCTCAACCAGAACAAATAACTGGTTTTCTCATCAAATTCCACCATCTAATAGCAAAAGCAGCAGCAGAAATAATCATTTGAAAACCAGGCAGTTCTGCTCAGAACTAACAATGAAATTAAAGTAATATGACAATCACTTTTACAACACTTCCAAAGCTCTGTGCATCACTGGTTCCTCAATCCAAAACAGACCTGTGATACCAAATTCAGCATACTTCTTATGATACTCTCTATCACAATTAGAACACAGGTATACTAACAACCTTTACCTCATGTTGATCGTCCTTTGTTGGCAACTTTTGGAAAAGTGCATTGAAGTGGCAGCTCCACAAACTTTTTCAAAAGTTGCGCACTATGGTCAGCTAGTTGGCAAAAAAGAAATGGTCAAGAACAACACATCTCCAGCTTCACCAACATTCCATCCTCTGCCTTTGAAGATGACATCATCCTTTAAAGTTCATGACACATTCCATCTTTGCCTTTGAAGATGTTGTCTTTCTTCGAAGCATAAAATAGCATTCCATCCTCTGCCTTTGAAGATGACATCATCCTTTAAAGTTTATGAAACATTCCATCCTCTGCCTTTGAAGATGTTGTCATTCTTTGAAGCATAAAAAACATTCTATCCTTGCCTTTGAAGATGATGTCATCCATTTAATTTTATACAACTTTCCATGTTTGCCCTTGAAGATAATATCATCGTTTAAGATTTATGAAACATTCCATCCTTGAATTTAAAGATGATGCCATCTTTGAAGTTTATAAAACATTCCATCCTTTGCCTTCGATGATGATGTAATCCTTTGAAGTTTATAAAGCATTCCATCCTCAGCCTTTGAAGATGGTGTGATCCTAAAAGTTGATAAAACATTCCATCCTCTGCCATTGAAAACAACGCTTTCTTTGAAGCTTAAAAAACATTCCATCCTTTAGCTTTGAATGTAATGTCATCCACAAAAGCTGATGAAATATTCCATCCTGTTCCTCTGAAGATGATGTCATACTCTAAAGTTCATACAATATTCCGTGTTTGCCTTTTAAGATGATGGCATCCTATTAAGTTTATGAAACATTCAATCCTTGCCTTTGAGGATGATGTCATCTGTTAAAAAGACTTTAATTTTTCTTCTTCTCCACATTATGTTCCAGCAGTGATTGGCATAAAAGTAAATCCCCTGTTCCTCATCAGTTTCGTGTTCCTTATCCAAAAGTTGCCAACTGTTGTGAAGGGGTGAAGACCAACACATCTCCAGCTTTGCCAACCACCCATCCTCTGCCTTTACAAACGGTGTCATCCTTTAAGGTCTATAAAATATTCTATCCCTGCCTTTGAAGATGATGTCAACCTTTAAAAAATATGAAATTTTTCATCCTTGACTTTGAATATGTTGTAATTTTTAAAAGCTTGAAGATGATGTTGTCCTTTAAAGTTTTTAAAATATTTCTTCCACTGCCTTTGAAGATGATGTCATGATTTCAAGTTTATGAAACATTCCTGTCTCTGCCTTTGAAGATGATGTCATGATTTCAAGTTGATGAAACATTCCTGTCTCTGCCTTTGAAGATGATGTCATGATTTCAAGTTGATGAAACATTCCTGTCTCTGCCTTTGAAGATGATGTCATGATTTCAAGTTGATGAAACATTCGTTCCTCTGCCTTTGAAGATGATGTCATCCTTTGAATTTTAGAAAACTTTACATTCTTGCCTTTTAAGAAGTGATCCTTTAAAGTCTGAAACATTCCATCCTTTACTCCTGCAGTATTCCTGCATGGGCACATATGACCATAAAAACACCAACAGGCCAACATTCCTCAGCATCTGATCTCAGGACTTAACAACTGGTTTAGTTTCCCAGAATCTGATCCAGCTGGTTGAACCTGGATCACTTGTCCCTCTCATCATTAGAATCTCCACTTTGAGCGAAATGCTCTCTACTTTTACATCCTGCTGACGGGAAACTAGCTTATCAGAGCCTAGCCTGTCTCTAATGAAATCTAAACAGACCAATCAAAAGAATGCCAGTGAACATCAGTTAACATGGTCACACATAAAACCGTAACACCAGCAGAACTTCGGAAGCCCCTCTTCTCCACGCACTCCTCGCTTCACCTAGATAACCCCCGACTCTCTTTGCAGGCATATTAATGAGTGTGTAACATCTGGAAAAAGGTGCCCACCTACCTAAGCAGTGGGAAATGCCAGCTGTGACATAACCACAGCCCACTGTCGGTGTGAGTTTTCACCCACTAAATAATATTTCAATGAGAACACAGTGGGCCAAAGGAAAAATACAACAATAAATCATTTCATCATCCAAACCAGAAGACAACTAATGAGATTCAGGCGAGAGAGCAGCCTTAGTCGTCTGCCTGGAGTCTCATCTCTGCGCATTTCCAGTAAAACTTTTGAGGACAGAGAAAGTTGTGCACTCATCCTTCTGCTCCTCCTAAATCTGATTTGTTGCTGAGGCTGATTTGAACAAAATCTCCAAAAGTTAAACGCCACAACTTCATTAACAAAACTTCAGTGTAAACTTTCCAATCTCCTCATGATGATATTTATAGAGCAGCCGAACGCTCCAAAAATAACGGGATGGTTATGGCTGTGACTCATTAGACCAAATCTGCAGAAAGCACACTAAATTATTTTCCTGAAAATTTCTCTGATTATGTCTCTCACTGTAAAAATGACTCTCTCTGCACACACAGTAACCCTCTTCATGCACGGGGAATAATCCTCGGCGTGCTGTTAGAGCTCATATTCACATAATGAAGCCGATCCTTCATGTTTGTGAACAAAACAGAGAATTATCCCTGCAGAGGCACCTCACTGAGTGTTCCTCTGAAAGTCTACTGTTTGAAAAATAAATTAAACTTCAGGGATGATTGTGTTATGTGTTTTTACCGACACATAATCATAATATTAAGCTGAAAGGGAATAATGAGGTTTTATTAAACTCTCTGCAGAGCGGCACTGTTTCATTTAAACGCTCAGACAAAGAAAACGGTGGTAAAATAAAATTTGCAATAAAAGTCTGGATGATATCACTGATCCTAAAATTCAATATCATCTGATTCGATTCAGGATAAATACATGAACACCAGTGACCTCACACTGCCACCATGTTCGACTGAATGCAGAAAGGGGTCCCCTGTGTCAAAGGAGGGTCAAAGGGTCAAAAGACCCCTGTGATTTTACCTCTATTACCTCCAATCAGAGTGGAGAATGTGTCCTGTGAAGTGCTGCAAAGTCTCCTGGGAATATGAATCCTTGAGCTTTTTAGGTTCTTTGTTTGAAATAAGCCTCCAAAACTACGACTCAGGCTTTTTCATGCCATGTAGGCAGAGTCTTTATTTCCCACATTGCTGATCACACTCCAGACCTTCCAGAAGGTTCCACCTCTGTCTGGTCAGTCCACAGAAAATTTGTCTTCAGGATCATCAGGATGTTTTTAGTCAATTGTGAGACGAGCCTTTGTGTTATTTTTGCTCAGCAGTGGTTTTGGCCTTGGAACTCTCCCATGATGCCTGTCTTATTGTTGAGTCATGAACTCTGACTACGTCAAATGAGGCCTGCAGGTCTTTAGATGTTGTTCTGAGTTCTTTCTGGACCTCCTGGATTAGTCATCTATGCACTCCTGGAGTCATTTTGGAAGGCCGGCCAATCCTAGTAAGGTTCACTACTGTTCACAGTTTTCCCTGTTTGTGGATCAGGGCTCTCAGTGTGCTTGGCTGGAGTCCAGAACCTTAGAAATGGCCAGCCAGTCCTGGGAATGTTCACTACTGTTCACAGTTTTCCCCATTTGTGGATAATGGCTCTCAGTGTGGTTGGCCGGAGTTCCAAAACCTTAGAAAAAGCTGGCCAGTACCGGGAATGTTCACCACTGTTCACAGTTTTCCCTGTTTGTGAACAACGGCTCTCAGTGTGCTTGACTGGAGTCCCATAATTTTAGAAATGGCTGCCCATTCTAGGAAAGGTTCACCACTGTTCACAGTTTTCCCCATTTGTGGATAATGGCTGTAGCCAATACCTTGAGTTGCAGAGGTTAAAATTTAGACAGATCATTTGGATTTTAGGCTTTAAATGACTAAAAATATTATTTCTGGTGCTGACTACAGAGGGTTCTGAATGAACTGTTTAGCCGTTCACCCTAGATTTACTTCTTCTGTGCGTAAACACGTCTGTAGGAAAGGTCAGATCAGCTGAATTTAGACTGCAGACTCAGCTGAAAGACAGAAAGCCTTAAAAATGTTTTTACAGAGTTTTATTCAGAGGTATCATCGGTTCAGAGCCGATGCTTTCACATCTTCCAGCTCTTCCTTTAATTGTGATTCATGAAGTCAGAATTAGACGAACCTCAAAGAAACTTTGAACTTCCTAAATTAGCAGAAATACACGGACAGCTTCTCTTCCTGTGATGTGAGCTGAGGATGAGGACTAAATCGGTTTGTAGGAAGTTAAAATAATCTCCTTTAGACTGCAGAGCCAGCTGAAAACGCTGCTTTGATGATGCTCCTCATCAGGTCGGAGGTACCGTCGGTTCAAAGAGTGTTCAAACAGCCAGCGTGCAGCGTAGAGTCAGAATAATTGGCTCCTTTATTCCTCTGGATGTTGTTTCCCGGTAAAGAGCGTCTCCGTGAGCCGTAATAGGCCCGTTAGCTCCGAGTACGCCGGGTAATGTGAACGCTGGCTCGCACGCAGGCAGTGATTCATCTCGGTGTGTCTCTTTAATTGGATTTGTGTTCAACTTTCTTAATGCTCTATGATCTGCAGAAACCTCTGCAGGCCTGAGATCCAGAGGGAACGCCGAGCAGCTGCTGTTGGAGACGTTTTATCTGGAAAACATCACATTTTAACCGGCTGTAAACACTCCCAGCTCCTGTGATTAACATTCACTTTTATTGGACCAAACTGACTGTCACACCATGTTATCGAGGGGAAAGATCCAAAGTCTGCATCCCTAAAACAGAATGTGGAAACCGTTTTAAAATCTGCACATGCACAAACCAGAAATATTCACACACAGGCTGGTCATGTCTCCTTAAAGCGGGAGTTTTGTTTCGTTCCATGCCCGAGCATGATTGCCCCCCCTCTCCACATCTCCAGGATGTCCTCCATCTGTGCGTAATCTACACCACAGGAGGGGGTGGAGCTAATTTATGTCACATCCAATAACACAAAAAACTCCATTTCCTGGTCACTTCAGTGAGGTTAAGGCCGGCTCAGACTACATGAATTCAGCCAGATTTAAGCCCGACTGCGAAGTCGCAGCTCGTTGTCAAAACTCAGGCCCGATTTTGAGAGTCGGGAGCGACAAACGGTCTCGTAGTGTGACTTACGATTCCTCACGACCACAATTCAACAAGACTAGCATGTCAGAATTTTTCGTACAATCGTCGTCTAGTTTGACACCCTGACCTGACGTCTAATGACAGGAGAACATTTGCTCATTGTCTTTGCATCATCACTTACAAGATTCACCACTTTTTATTCCCTAAAACTAATGTGTACATTTTATTTTATTTTATTTACGTTATCACATGCATACCTTAAGGTCTATGTGAAGGAGAGATGGTCCATATTTGATACATCCATATATATCATCCATTATCCAATCCATAATTGTTTCTTATTTTCCTTTTTTAGAGCAAAAGACCGCTACAATCATGCACTTCTGTTGCAGAGCACTTCTGTTGTAGAGTGATTGACACTCTTTGACCCGCCCCTCGGATAACCTGTGAACTCGCACTCAGTCGCGGAGACAGTGGTGACGTCAGCATACGCTGAGCGGTCCGGACCACTCTTGTAGCGTGGCCAGGCTGTCGGCCAAGACGGGACAAGATTTTAGTTGCATAGTCCAGCATGGTGCTATCATGAACGACCAAAAGAATCGTGAGTCTGAGCCGGCCTTTAGTGTTGGTATAAGAATGTTAAATCCACAACTTCACTGCCTGCTTTTCTAAACTCCTCTGCCTCTGAATACGTGTAAACGTTAGTCAAAGTTCCTCCCACAGTTTCCTGGTTTATTTTTATGAATCGCAGGTTTATCTCAGTAATTGGCGTCCACTGTTTTAAGCAGCCAGAGCCTTTATAAATGAGAGCAGAGGTCTGTTAGTGCTGATAAAAACTCTCTGAGTGACCAATTACCTGCTCCAGGTACAAGCAGACAAAAGGAACCATTTCATTGTTATTAAAAACTTCTGCAGAAGGTCTGTGTATTTTACAGCAAATGGGAACCCAATTTTATTATATGTTTTTATTATTATTCTTGATTTCTATCTCCTAGATTTTTTTTTTGTATTTTTTGTTCTTTTTTGCTCCTCGTCTTCCAAATCTCATTATTCTCATAATTATCTTTTTTTTAATTGATGTTATTATTATCCTGTTTTTCCCTCTCTTTATCTTTTTTATTTTTTATTTTCATCTCTTTTTCTCTCATCTCTTGCCTAAAATAAGTGGAGAGAGAGGAAAGTGACTATCAGGGGGAGAGGAAGCGGGGGAGGAGAAGAGTCAGGATTAGTTTATGCACACATATGAATAAGTATTAACTATTATCTTAAAGGGGAATGAAGAGGAACACTCCCCCTTATAATTCTAATCTACCACATCTACACCTCCACTATTAATGTAATTAATGGTTTATTAAAGGCTCCAAGGCTCTGTCCTTGGACCTCTTCTCTTCATCATTTACATGCTCTCTCTTGGACTCATCGTCCATAAACATGGTCTCAGCTTTCATTCTTTCACCGATGACACACAACTCTATCTACACACCACTCACTCAGCTCCCCCCTCACTTGCTGGTCAACCGTCTGCAAGAAATTAAAACCTGGATGTCAGCCAGCAGACTCCAACTAAACAGCAACAAAACAGATCTCTTGGTCATGGCCCCTAAAGCACTGCTCAGGAAGGTTGGAGATCTCGTGCTTCATGTGGACGGCAATCCCACCCGCCCTTCCCCGAGGTCCGAGACCTGGGCATCATCATGGACTCCACCCTCTCCTTCCAGTCCCACATCAAATCTGTAACTAAAACTGCCTTTCTCCACCTAAAGAACATCTCCAGACCCAGACCATCACCCACCGACTCAGCTGCAGAGACACTCATTCACTCATTCATCAGCTCCCATTTGGCTCACTGTAATGGAGTCCTGTCTGGGGTACCTCACACAGCCCTGGACAGGCTCCAATACGTCCAAAACTCTGCTGTCGGGGTTCTCTACCACACCAGGCCCTCATCCACCTCCACTGGCTCCCAGTTACGTTCTGCATCAAGTACAAAATCCTCCTCCTCACTTACAAATCCCTTCATGCCCCTCAGTACCTCTCTGACCTCCTTCAGCCATAGACCACAACCCGGAGCCTCCGGTCCGCAGGCGCAGGCCTTCTCACAGTTCCCACCACCAAACTTCACACCTATGGGGACAGAGCGTTCAGGACTACAGCCCCCATCCTCTGGAACCCCCTTCCTGAAAACTATCAATATTATTATTATTACTTATTCCTATTAAAAACTCTTCCTTATCTACTACCCTCACATTCATAGCTACACACACATAAAACACCGCACTTACACACACACACACGCTCTGAAACCACTAAACTTGGACGTTCTGATATGTTCAGTCTTTCCTGTTGTTCTTGTCTCTGGTCTGTAGCCCCTGTCTTTAGTGTTTACACATATTACTGTTTATCATTACTGTCTCCTCACATTGTAATTCTCGTTATTCTTGTTTATTTTATTTATTTTTATTCAGCCAGCGAGGAAGCACAACAAACACCGTTTTGATGAAAAGTAAACATGAAGCGTAGAGTTAGATAGACATGACAAATGGAGGAGTAACTTCCTGATTTGTGGCGGAAACACGACTTCCTGTAAACTATCCCACAGTCACGGTGACAAGGAGAAAAACTGGACTGAAATCACTGCCACAGTGGACGGCGCTAACAGCTAGCCACATTTAGCTTCTTTGTTAACCAATGGATGTAGCAGGTAGCTAATCAAGCTAAGTATTCCTACTCTTCCTGTGCTGATAAGGAAAGCCCGAAGCAGGAAGAGAAGCCGCAAAAACCCCAGAGCAGAGCAGACATCAGCGACAACAGAACTGATTCAGTCAGAGGCAGACTAATGGAGGAGCTGGGGTGGAGGAGGGGTGCAAAAAGCAGCTTATAAATGGAATCAGCAAGGCTAGTGCAGTTTAACCCGTGTGCCATCTTCAAATTTACTACCCTCTGGACACCTTCCAGGTAAAAATGTACACGTACAGAAAAACTGCCATTAAATCAGCATACATCAGTATTTTTTTCTTTTTTTTTTTCATAAATCTCTTTAACAACTTCAGACCTGCTCAGAACCACAAAAAATTCAATTCTCAGAATTTTAACCCTTTAAATGCCAGTTTGATTATTTGAAATATTTTATTTTTTACTGCAAAAAATGTAAAAAGTGAATTATTTTCTATATAATAAATAGTAGAAAGATGGGGCTTTGGAGGTGATAAGAGTCTTGGATGGGTCAAAGATTGGCAACAAAACTGATTTGATTGCATTAATATTTTTTATGTAATGTCAGAAAAACCCTCCTGACATCTTCGAGGCAAAAATGCCCCCATTGACCTCCATTAAAACCACTTTTTTAAAATCTCACCGTCATTGCAGTATAACATCATGCATTCTTTAATGTCAGCATTTTAACGTGACAAAATCTAGTGAAATTTGACTTTTTTACCGTATTCCACCAGATTTAACCATTTACTCATTGTAGGACCATGCACGTAATTCTTCTACTTTTGCCTGTTAGATTATTGAGAGTTTAGTGTAAGTTTAAAAGGGTTACAATTCTGAGAATTGTTGAATGTTTGGTAGTTTTGAGCAAGTCTAAAGCTGTTAAAGAGATTTATGAAAAAAAGTAGAAAAAAATATTGATGTATGCTGATTTAATGGCAGATTTTTTTTTTCTTAAATGGGGGCATTTTTGCCTCAAAGGTGTCAAGAGGGTGCCTAATGTTAAAGCTGGCACTACATAAAAAATAGAAGTGCAATCAAATCAATTTTGTTGCTAATCTTTGACCCATCCAAGACTCTCATCAGCACCAAAGCCCCTTCTTTCTACTATTAATTTTATGGAAAATAATTCACTTTTTGTGTTTTTGTTGTAGTTAAAAATAAATTAATTCAAATAATCAAACTGGCATTTAAAGGGTTAAAATCTTGAAAAATATTGAATGTTTGGTAGTTTTGAGCAGGTGTAAAATTGTTTAAGAGATTTATGGAAAAAAAGGAGAAAAAATATTGATGCATGGTGATTTAACAGCAGTTTTTTGTACGTGTCCATTTTTGGCCTCGAAAGTGTCCAGAGGGTACAAAATTCACTGAGAGAGTCTGAATGACAATTAAGAGTAAAACATTTTGGATTTCAAAAATTTAACTGGAAAGAAAAGTTCCTGTAAAAATTCATGCCACAAGCTGTAAAACTGACAAAATGATCACAAATTCAAAAAAAAAAAGTTGAGAAAAAATGGCCAAAAATGCCCGATGAGGGCACAAGGGTTTAAAATATGGCAGCATGAGCATGATTCGCTCACGATAAGGCAACACTTGACTGGCCTGCCTGAACTAACGCTCCCTTTTTCAAACTCTATTTCCTGTACGTACCTAAACACGCCTCCTTGATCTCGGTGCGGTCTGTCCTCTGGATGATCTTGACCACGAAGATGACGGCCAGCGGGGTGAGGAAGGAGATGGCCTGAGAGGAAACAGAGAGGAAACAGAGTTATTGGAGCGGCTCTGCAGAGCCTCCGTCTGCAGGTTCATCCTGAAACGACTCCTGGGGGAGACGCCGTCCATTCTTCAGAGTTAATTTTAACGAGGCAAACGGAGCCAAACAAGCTCCTTTATTGATCATTAAAGTTTCTGTGCTGCTCAGAGGTGATGTTTGAGTCTCTCACAGCTCCACAGTGCACACGTCTTCATTCACACAAGGGTTTCACAACTAAAGGACTACATTTAGCTTAGTTTATCTTAAACCAGCCTAGCAGGAAACAAGGACGGTTTCAGTTCCATCAGTGTAGACATGTAAGGAGGTCTGAGAAAAGGTTTCAGTACACTTCTCTGCACTGTTTCACATCCATGAAAGTCCTCTAGAGCCAGAATTCTCAGCAGGAGTCAGGAATCTCCACCACTTCCTTATGAGGAATAGTGCAGCAGAAATGTTTAGAGGGAGCAGGAAGTGTTTTTAAAAGATGCAAAGGCATGCATTTTTTTCCTCGAAGGAAAGTTTGGTCATTTCTTGTTACTTTTAGAAAACTAGCCTTCCTAATCCAAGAAAAAAGAGATATATAAGTCAAAATCTTGAGAAAATCACTGAAATACAGTATATAACCCTAATTCCAAAAATGTTTGGACACTGTTTAAAATGTAAAAAAAAAAAAAAAAAAGAAGTCAAAGATCAAAGCTATGATGCTCCAAATGTCTTCTATTATATTTCCTGTGAAGCCATGCTGTTGTGAAGGATGTGGTGTGTGGTTTATGGGAGCATATGTGGCTCTAAAAGCTCTCTCTACTTTCCAGCATTGATAGTTCCTCTCCAGATGTTAGAGCTGCCCACGCCATAGGCACTAATGCAACCCCATACCATCAGAGATGCAGGCTTAGACCTGAGCCAGGAGAACAAGCTGGATGCTCCCTCTCCTCTTCAGTCCACAGGACTCACCGTCTGAGCTTTCCTCTGACCACAGAACAGTTTTCCATGTTTCCTCAGTCCATGTTAAATGAGCTTTGGTCCAGAGAAGGTGGTGTTTCTGGATCCTGTTCACATATGGCTTCTTCTCTCCATCATCCAGCTTTAACTGTCATTTCTAGAAGCCCATGCACTGATTTCCAGTATAGAATCATCATGGGGTCAGCTGCGCTTTTACCTGCATGCCTCAGACTCCTGGAGGCGTGTGAATGTGGAGGGATGGTAGATTGCATTCAGTCACCTTCCCTGCAGAGCGGATGATACCTGCAGCCTGTTCCTGTCTCTCACCACAGCTGCAGCGTACCAGACGGTAATCGATGAAGTGAGGATGGACTCGATGATGGCGGTGCAGAGGTGCACCATCGTCGTCTTTGGCAGGTTGAATTTCTTCAGTTGCAGCAGGAAGTACATCTTTACTGGGCTCTTTTGGTGAGGGAGCTGAAGTTGAGTCCCACTTGGGGGTCATGAGGGTATGAGGGTACCCAGGAAGCTCCTTTTAGCTGACAGCTGACCTAATTAGCTGCTTCTCATTAGTACCACTTTCTTTCCAGCACTTTGTTGCCCTGTCCCAACTTTTTGACACACAATTGAATTCAAAATTAACTAATAATTTTTTGACAATCATCAGCTTCTGTTTTTATTAACAGCTTACACAGTGACCCAACTTTTCTGGAACTGAGGTTGTACATGCAAACAGCTGTGATAGAAACCCGTGCAGAATACTGGGATCTATTGTGAGCCCTGGTCTACCCCAGCTCTGAGTCTAAGAGGAGGCCGTAATGATCCGGAGGTTTCTACTGTATGAGCAGTGGACACAACAATAAATAAGCAGCAGTAATTCTGCAGCCCCCGCCATAACGAAGGACTGACTCACACGGCTCCTGTCTTCATGGCGTGAGTCATAAAGTGGACTAGTCCGGATCCCTACAGCAGCCACGGTTTTAATATCAGATAAATTCTGCACACCTGCAGGGCCGCCGTCAGCCAGGAGATGCTGAACAAATCTGACTGGCCGATGCTTTATCTAAGAGCTGTGTGGTCAAAAGAAAAGCCCCCGAGTCTTTTTCCCTCCTTCATTATTTAGAGAGCTGTCACAGGAACACGTCCCGAGTTAATATGAGCTGTCAACAGATTTATTAAAGAGTGTCAGAGGTGGAGAAGAGCACACGAGGAGTACGCAGAGTTTAAAAATAGACTCAGGCGAAGTAGAAGTAGAGCTGGAGTCAGTTAGAGAAGAATATCTGCATCCTAATGGGCATTTCTAACATTTTCGCTTTAAATCAAGGAGAAAAAAAACAACAACTACCCGCTGTTAGGGTTCTACTTTAACCCAGTTTATTCAGATAAAGGCTGACGACTCCAGAAATGATCCTCTCTGAGTTACTGTTCATTAGAGGGAGGACTACATGAATGCATTAGAGACAGTAAACAGAATGTTTATATGTAGCTGTGATTTCAGGTGTTTTGTGTATTTTCTGTGGCTCTGTCTTCAACTAATTCACTCTAAAGCAGTGTAACTCGACCCCGCTGAACCAAAGAGCACCACTGCTGGAAAATACCTCTGCAAGAGCCACAAAAGTGGGAAAAGTGGTGAAAAAATGGGGTAATATGGCATTAAAAGGAAGTTAAAGGGATTCTTCAACATTCTGGCAAATTCACCCATTGCCATAATTCCTGTAGTCTTAGTAATGGGTTTGTTTCCTTTAGTTGTCAATGCAAGCTGTTTCTAGATCTGGGGGGACCGTTATACCAGCTGCACAGCTAACGCCATGGAAGCAGACGGTATTTTTTGCTTTCCCTCATCAAACTCATCAAATACACAATCCAACAACTCCAAAACGCTCTCGCGGACAAGTTGTGACCTGCACATTCACCACGCTATGAAATAATAACGTATAACTATGTAACACTACGACACATGGAGCAAATACTCAGAACTATTTCTTGAGTAAACCACTGGGCGGAGTGACACAGTGCAGCAGCCATGTCTGGAGTGTAGTTCCCGCTTTGCATTTAACCTTAAAACATCTCCGCCTGGTAATGTTCCATGATTATTTCATAGCGTGGTGAATGTGCAGGTCATGACATGTCTATGAGAGCATTTCAAGATATTATTATTATTAAGTGACAAAAAATTTGTTAAAGGTGGCAGAAATGGGCAAAAAGCTGCAAAAATGTGGCAAAAAATGGAAAAAATTGTGGTATTAAAGGCTAAAGGTAACCTTGCAAAACAGATGGACACGCCTGTTTCCATGTTTCCAACTGGTGAATCCATCTTGCAAAGCTCCCATCTGAACTGTTTGGGCCCAGTTCGAAAGTGACAGGACCAATCAGCGGCGAGGGGCAGTACTTTCTGGCGCGGTGGAGTCATGATGTAAACAAGCAGCAACAAGAGGCCAGTGCAATTATGGCGGAAGAGATTAGCGTGGATGCTGATAAAGCCCCAGTTTTATCAGAACTTGACGACATTTCTTCCTTAAAAGAAGAACAAAGAACAGCAGTGAGTTGTTTTCTTTTCAAAAACGACAAAAGTTATTCCTCAGTAGCTGCGTACGTGCACCTCTGTCGCGGCTACATCACGTGTTTTGTTACCCTGATTGGTCCGAAAAGATGTGACAGACAGGACATCCATCCAACCACACTCAGAGTTTTTTTTTCAAACCCTCTGCCCTTTCCCAAAGGTTTAGTATTAAAGGTTTTCCAGATGGACGCATGAAACAAATCCATCTGGCGTGTCAGGTCAGGCAAAAGGAAGCATAAATGGGCGAAGAGTGGCAAAAAATGAATGGGGAGAAAAACTGCTAATTGCAAAAATTGCCGTGTGTTACATAAAGATTAATTTCAATAAATGGATTTATGATCCAAATTCAAGTATCGCTGAGCACAGACATAATATGCGACGGGAGACTGACTGGCCGGACGCCGACATCGCCATGTTGCCAGAGGCAAGTCACTACATTATTCAGTACAGTAGACAAGGACTGTGCATGTTTCCAGAATTAAAAGCTCAAACGACGAGATTACATGGATTTTAATCTTTTGTTTCACTGTCAGTTATTATATTAGCATAGATCATTTATTGTAAATGATTCATTAAATCCATGTAATCTTGTCATTTGAGCTTCTTACCTAGAATGGATTCTGGATCCGGTTTAGGATGAATTTCGATCTGTACTGACACCACACTCTGAGGATTGTGTGGAGAAATAATAATATGTGACCAGAACTGAATCAAGATGGCCTCCTGCAATCTATGGGTTTGATTTCAGGTCACAGGTATCACATTTAAAAGCATAATTCAATGTTATTTTATTAGGACAAGTCTTCTGTATCCGTGAGGAATAAGACTAAGACCTCCGTCCCGTTAGAGGACTCCCGTCTGTGATCTCTATGGCTCTGCCCCGGCCTTCGCTGGGTCGCAGAGTTCTGTTTAGAGGATTCATGGAGGTCTAATCAGTGACCGTCTTTGTGTACGGACTGTTGTTACAAACATCTGAAGCTAAATCAGCCGAGCTCAGAAGTGGGTCAGGCTAAAAATACTGGAGGACAGAGAGAGGAGACGGGCCCCTTTAGAAGAGCAATCCTGTTCAAACTAGAGCTCTAAACTGTTTCAGGGAGGAGAGAGCGGTCGAACCGTGAAGGAAAACACCTGCAGCTGTTCAACGCTGTGCTGTTAGCCACAGATGAGTCTGTGTTCACGAAGGTCAAAGTCAGGAGTGATAACGCTTTCTATTTCCATGAGCTCGTCCGACGTTCTCCTGTCTGCTGGAATAAATAAAAACCTGAGCCGCCACCTGTTGGTTTATGTCTCTGCATTACTGTCACACCCTCCAACATCACAAGCCAATCACACCCTAGGAGCTACAGGATGCATGCAGCCGTTCTGGTCATAGACCTCCAGAGAAAAGAAGTGGATTTTCCTGCAATATTTAAATTTAAACACTTAAAACGAGAACTACAGCCACAACTGTCAGGCGTACAAAGTCAGGCGTTACTGTAATCATATTATATTTGTGTGTATCACACAAAGCTAGAAGCTAGAGACCCCCAGAGTCTGAGAAAGACTCAAGATAACCGCATGATTCTGACACCTACCAAGCAACCTTAAAAATAAAAAGTTACTGGATTAATACTCGAAACCTTAGTGGTCAGAACCAGGAAGTTCACAGGGGATCACAACATTCACAAAACAGTTTTCAAAAACATACAACAGCCCCAAAAATTCCTCCAAATTTCGAAGACATTATCTATAAATGCTGTTAAGTTAAAAATCCCTTTATCCCAAATATCCTGAAACATTCCCCAAACGTTTCAGTCAACTTTACGAAAAGAGCCAAAATATGTACTGAAATGTTTTTCCAAGAATTTAATTTTAAGTCCTCATAAATACTTTAGACAAGTTTCCCCAAAAAAATCAAAGCAAATTTATTTAAAATTTCTTATCAAAATCCCCCAAAATTAACAAATGTAGTACTTTGAAACTTAGAAATACATATTTAGAAAAATTCCTGTCAAATTCACTAAAAATTCCATTCTAAGTTTAGGAACATTTTCATGGAAATATCCTGCCTAAATGTCCTAAACTAACTAAATAAATAAATATATTTCAATTTCCCATAAATGTACAAATAAACTCAAAATTTCAAAGCATAAAGTTTTCAGTCAAATAAAGAAAAAAAATTCTTTACCACAAAATGTTGAGATATCGACCAAATTTCCCATTAAATTTTCCTGAAAAAGCCTGAAAATACATTTTTTTAAAAATAATCAAAAATTTGATGAAAATACTAAGGAAAATTCCCAAAAAATCAAAGCAAGTTTGATACAAAATTTTGTATTAAAATTCCCCAAAAGTATTAAAATTCCATGAAAAATCCAGGAACATTTTGGAGGAAATTTCCCACCTAAATTTCCAGGAAATTAAAACAAACAAACAAACAAACAAACAAACAAAAAAAAAACATTTCCCATTTATTTAAAAAGAAAAAAAATCAACACAGACAGACAAAAACAAAAATCTTCAAAGTGAAACACCAGACACCCCAGGGCAAGAAACTATAAAAATAAGATTAGTCAAATTCAAAAAATCTTTCTTTAGCCCAAAATGTTGACAGATTGACCAAACGGGCCATTAAACTTTTCTGGAAAAAGCCTGAAGATAAATAATTTTTAAACCAAATAATTTATAAAAGATTCTCAGGCAAATCCCCAAAAATCAAATTAAATTTCACCCAAAATTTCCAACAAAATTCCCCCAAATTTGAGAAGAAATTCCCCCCAAATTAAATGGGAAAACTATGGAGAATTTCCAAACAATTCTCCAAATTCCCAAAACTTAAAAACCAAATTCCCCATATTTCCATGATTTTCAAACCTCTCTGCTTTTACTGCATGAACTGAATGGATGACAGTCATCTCCTCGCTGCTGTACTGTAGTAAATAAAAACCAGAAAGGTACTGAAATTCAGTCTACCTTAAATCACTATGGTGGTTTCAGTACTCTGTGAAATTTCTAATTTGCTGGACAGTGAAAGTCGAGTGATGGATCAGGAGGATGGGATGGGGAATTTCCTGTGCTACAGATTAAATAAGCAAGGACTGACCATGTGACCTAATGACCTTTGACCTGGCAGGAGAGTCTTGGGTTGTTTTCTCTAGTCTGTGAACTCTGCTCTGGATTTCTTTTGGTTCATTGATATGTAGATAAAGTCTACCAGCATGCAACTCTAATTCTTTATCTACAATAAACAGAAATATGAGGACCATTTATGAATTACAAATAATCAAAAAAAAAAAAAAAAAAAAAACATCCTGGAAAGCATGTGATGAATGTGAGGCCCAATGACCTTTAACCTTTAGAATCAGATCAGTTCATCCTTGGGTCAGGGTGAACATTGGTCCACAGTCTGAAATCTGCCAAAGCATTCTTGTATCGTGCTCTAAGAACGTCCCGGACAAACAGACCAAAAACGTTCCCAGCCTTCTCTCTATCCTGCACAAAAATAAATTCAAACTCACAGGAAGGAAGAAAGTCGGCTTTTCCCTATTTGTTGAACTTATAATCAGTAGCAACTCTGGTGTTATTTATGGGTCCTCCCTCCCACACATTTATAATAAGCTGGCTGTGTTAGAAATACTGCAGGCTTTCCTCAGGTTTAAAAACAGCCTGCTTGTTTCTGCATCCTCAGAGATGCCAAATTCTCCAGAATAACTCTCTGAAAATAGCAGCGTCCAGCGTCTGACTCATAAGAATATTGGAGTGGGCTCTGTAATGCCAAGCACGCCGTGATGTAAGCGTGTTGGAGCCTGCGATGGTGTTATTGAGCTCAGAATCAACACAGATGCTTCAATAAGTCCTGGGCAGAAGATGCTGCCAGGAGGTTCTTCTGGTTTTATTTACAAGAAGAGAGAGAGGAGGACGAGTTTGTGATGTCACAGCTTTCACACCAGGCTGTGTGTCTGCTGTGTCTCCCTGCAGTCACAGTCTTGTCTTTCTTTATCAGTTTTACTTCAATAAATCTCCCAACAAGTGACGAGATTCAATGTCGAACGGAGCCCTGGAAATTTCAGAATAAAAGCATTCTGAACAAATGAGGTGAGAAACACCACACTGGGATTTTACTTTGAAAAGCAAAAACCGGAAGTGTACCCACGCTGTGTTTATCTTCCCTCTGACACATTCCCATTTTCACATTTGGTAGACACACATTCTGAAAGCTTTGACTTGTTGAAATGAAAATCAGGCCATCCCATGAGAGTCTGTAAAATAAGGCATGAGGGACTTACAAACATGACCCTCTTCGGTATGTGGTCCGACTCCACCAGAGGATTCTTGTAGAGCCAAAACTCCTCAGGCTGGATCACTCTCTCAAAGGGCTCCAGGAACTCGGTGAATCTGTTACAAAGACATAAAAATTCTGGTCAATGAAGAACTCAGGAAACACTTCTACCAAGAGCAGCAGACTCAGGAGGGAAAATGTAAATTCATCTGTTGTGAGACGTAAAACCATGAAGGGAAGATGGATATTCTTTGAGGCTGGCAAGTAGCGAGTTCTACCCACTTTTTAAAAAGAGTAGAAAGCCCCCAACATCCCCCGCTCCACAAATATGCCTCTCCTTTGAAGATGATGTCATCATTAAAGGCTTAAAAAACATTCTATCCTTGCCTGTAAAGATAACATAATACTTTAAAGTCTATTGAGCATTCCATCATTGTCTTTGAAGATGATGTCATCCTTTTAGTCTATCAAGCTATCTATTGTTGCCTTTGAAGATGGATTAAACATTCCATCCTTACCTTTGAAGATGTAATCCTTTATCGTCTATTAAGCATTCTGTCTTTGCCTTTGAAGATTATATCATTCTTAAATGCTTAAAAAAACATCCTGTCCTTGCCTGTAAACATGATGACATCCTTTAAAGTCTATTAAGGATTCAAACCTTGCCTTTGAAGATAAAGTCATACTTTGAAGCTTTTAAAACTTTCAATCCTTGTCTTTGAAGATGCAATCTCTTAATCTTCTGCCTTTGACTTTGAAGATTATATTATTCTTAACTGCTTAATAAACATCCTATCCTTGCCCAAATACGTGTTATAATGCTTTAAAGTAAGTATTCAGACCTTGCCTTTGAAGATAAAGTCATCCTTTAAAGCTTTAAAAACATTCCATCCTTGTCTTTGAAGATGCAATCTCTTAATCTTCTGTCTTTGCCTTTGAAGATTACATCATTCTTAAAAGCTTAAAAAACATCCTATCCTCGCCCAAAAACATGATATAATCCTTTAAAGTAAGCATTCAAACCTTGCCTTTGAAGATAACGTCATCCTTTAAAGCTTTTAAAACATTCCATCCTTGTCTTTGAAAAAGTAATCTTAAAATCTATTTATTGTTATGTCTTTGCCTTTGAAGATTATGTCTTCCTTACAAGCTTAAAAACATTCAATCCTTACCCATAAAGATGATATTATCCTTTAAAGTTTATGAATCATTCCATCCTTGCCTTTGCGGGTGATGTTATCCATTAAAGTCAATTAAGAATTCCATCCTTGTCTTTGTTGATTATGCAATCCTTTAAACTATTTAGCCCTCTATCATGCCTTTGAAGATGACACCATCCTTTAAAGCATTTAAAACGGATCATTCTTGCCTTTAAAGGTTGAATCCTTTACAGTCCTTTTAGCATTTCATCCTTGTCTCTTAAAATGGATCAACTTTTAAAATTGGTAAAAACATCCTATCCCTGTCTGTAAAGATGATCATTTGAAGTCTAATTAGCATTCTATCCTTGCCTCTGAAGTTGGGTCATCCTTTGAAATTGTTAAAGCATTCCAACCTTTCCTTTGAAGATGCAATCCTTTAAAGTCTATTTTGTGCTTGTCTTTTGCCTTTTAAGATTTTGTCATCCTTAAAGTTTCAAAAACATCCTATCCCTGCCTGTAAAGATGATGTAATCCTTTGAAGTCTATTTAGCATTCCAACCTTGCCTTTGAAGATGATGTCATCCCTTAGAGGTTTAAAACATTCAAGCATTGTCTTTGAAGATGCAATCCTTTTTAAGTCTATAAAGCATTCTATCTTTTCCTTTGGAGATGATGTCATTCTTTAAAATGTAAAGATTATTCTATCCTTGCCTCTGAAAATGGACCATCCTTTGAATTTTTTTAAACATTCCATCCTAGTTGAAGATGACATCATCCCTTACTAAAGTCTTTACTGGTGAAATCCACTCACTGTTCCAAAAGCTGCCAACAATGGACAATAAAGTTGTCAACATAAGAAAGAGGCTGTTTTGTGTTCTAATAATGACAGAGAGGAAGCATGCTGAATATCGCTCCTTCAGCAGAGTTTGTACATTCCTAAATCATCCTACTGATCTTAAAAAGAAAAGCTGAATTAGGACATTGATTATTTTTGTACATGTTTTAAATCCAGATCTTTAGTTGTTGTTTATAAAACTGAGACGAAAATAAAAAGTGCTGGTGTTGGTCACGTTGGAGTAGCAGACGTGTTTTTATATTCAGCTGTGGTGCAGCACACGAAGCAGGATGAATTTACTGTATTAATTTCAGTGTTTTGTAGCTAGCAGTCATCTTCCTGTTGGCATATTAAACCTTGTTCTCCTTTGTTTGGTATGTTAAATATTAAAGCGTCTGAGTTTGAAGCCCTGGGAGGCTACAGTATCTCAGCACCGGCTGTGAAAGGAGCCGCCTGTTGATCTGATTCAGGCTGCAGAGACAAAAAGACGACAGAGAACAAGGTCGAGTGTGACGGAGCACTGCAGGGCTGCAGCTAGAAGCAGCATGCTAATTAGAGACAGACTTACAGTGAGGTGTTAATCTAGAGCTAATCTGCTAAAAAGAACGTCAACCAATCAGATCTCCCGCTGAGTCAGTAGGAGGGGCCAAGCAGCAGCAGCCTCCAGTGTTGTAAAGTGAAGTTTAAACCAGTTAAAGTCCCATCCACTGCCATGATCAAACATCCATGTTAACGGGAGAAATAAACACGCTTACAGCCTGGTAAAAGAAAAAAAAAAATGAAAACATTCAGGTCAAAATAGTTCATTCTTTACACAAAAAAACAAACTAAGATTTTAAAAGATAAAAATCATCCTCAAAGGCAGGATGAAATGATCCAAACCTTTAAAGGATGACATGATCTTCAAAAGGTTAGAATGGAATGTTTCAAAAACTTTAAATGAACACATAATCTTCAGAGGCAAGGGCAGAATGTTTGGTTGACTCAAAAGGATGATATCATTTTCAAAGCCAAGGATTGAAAATTTTGTAGACTTGAAAGGATGAAATATTCAAATGTAAGGCTGGAATGTTTTCCAGCCTATAATGGATGACATCATCTTCAAAGCCAAAGATGGAATGCTCTTAGGACATCAAAGGAGGACATCTTTAGAAGCAAGACTAGATTTTTATGGACTTTAAAGGATGCCATTCTCAAAGGCAAGGATGGAATGTTTTATAAACTTTATATGATGTCATCATCTTCAAAGCAGATTACGGATGCTTCTTGGACATTTACGTATGACATCATCTTCAAGTCAAGGATGGAATGATTTAAGGACTTTATTAGATGACACAGTTTTCAAAGGTAAGGATGGAATGTTTTATAACCCTTTAAAGGATTACATCATTTTCAAAGCTAAACCTTAAAGGAAACATCTTTAAAGACAAGGATGGAATGATCTATGGATTTTGAAGGATGACATGTTTAAATGTAAGGCTGGAATGTTTTATAGACTATAAAGGATGACTTCATTGTCAAAGCTAAGGATGGAAAACTCTTTAGACTTTAAAAGAAGATATCATGATAGGCAAGGATGAAATGTTTCATAGACTTTAAGATGAATAAAACATTTCATCCTCTGCTTTTGAAGATGGTGTCATTATTCAAATTATGAAATGATCTTCAAAGGCAAGCTTAGAATGTTTTAGAACTAAAAAAAATGACATCATCTTTAAAGTAGAGAATGGAGTGTTTCTTAGTCTTTGAAGGATGGCATCATTTCAAGGACGGAATGATTTTCGCACTTTATCACATGACATGACTTTTCAAAGGCAAGGATGGAATGCTCTTTAGACTTAAAAAGAAGACAAATTCAGGGGCAAGGCTAGAACTCTTTATGGACTGGTAAGGAGGAAATTCTCAAAGGTAAGGATGGAATGTTCAGAAATTTTATATGATGTCATCATTTTCAAAGCAGAGTATGGAATATTTATTGAACATTAAAGCATGACATCATCTTCAAGTCAAGGACAGAATGATTTTGGTACTTCATCAGATGACATGATTTTCAAAGGAAAAGATGGAATGTTTGATAGACTTTAAAGAAGGACATCTTCAAACAAGAATAGAATGATCTAAGGACCTTAAAGGATGGCATCTTGACATGTTTAAATGTAATGCTGGAATGTTTTATGGACTTTAAAGGATGGCATTATCTTCAAAGTCAAGGATGGAAAGCCCTTTAGACTTTAAAGGAAGAGATCTTCATGGGCAAGGATGAAATGTTTTATAGACTTTAAAGGATGGCATTATCTTCAAAATTAAGGATGGAAAGTCCTTTAGACTTAAAAGGATGAGATCTTTATAGGCAAGGATGAAATGTTTTATAGACTTTAAGAGTAATACAACACTTCATCCTTAGCTTTTGAAGATGATGTCATCATTCAAAGGATGGAATTATCTTCAATGGCAAGCTTAGAATTTTTGAACAACTTCAAAAGATGGCATCATCTTTAAAGCAGAGAATTGTTTTTTCCCCTAGACTTTAAAGGGTGACATCAAGTCAAGTACGGAATGATTTATGGACTTAATTAGATGTCATGATTTCTAATGGCAAGGATGGAATGTTTTATAGCCCTTTAAAAGACTACATCCTTTTCAAAGTCAAGTATTGAATGTTGGATATACTGTGAAGCATAACACCTTGAAAAGGCAAGGATAGAAAGTTTTTAAAAAATTCAAATGTTGACATAATCTTCAAAGGCAAGGATGGATTGCTTGTATTACGTATAAAAGCATTCATACACCAGTTTGACCTGGCCTGGAGTGTTGTTATTGATGTAAAAGCAGACCAGAGTGGGAGAGGAAAGATGGCGCAATCACATGATACTGTCATGTTTTCTGTGAAGTCATGCTGAGTTCTCTGTTCAAACCTCCATAAAGTCCATCCTGAACCAAAACATAAAGACATCCCACATGCTGAACCACATTTTAACACACTGAGGTTTTAAAGCAGTAAAAAGATCACATCTATAACTCAGTGATTTAGCTGTCTTGGGTCTGTGGCAGGATCGTGGACCCTGCGGTCCACTGTGCTGTAATCTGTTCACAAACAGAGATGGATCCGTGCTCTCAAACATCACCACGCCCTTCAGCCAGACATTTATCAGCCATCTGCTCCACAGAGCCGCTCCCCGCCTGGAGGAAACCCTCCATCCTCATCGATGGAGGGAGTCAGACCGAGGAAATGTGCAAACGTTTTACTGATAAAACTGATTCACGTTAAATTATTTTCTTATTTTCTCTCCTCAAGCTGCAGCAAAAATCAATTACAGCTTTTAATCTGTGTGACAGAAACAGCGTGTAAGAGCGAGGAAGAGGAGGAGTGTTGGTGTGCTGATAACTGTGTCAGCATGTTTAACAGAGGGGAGGCTCATCAGCAGCAGCTCCTTTACACCTGTAGGAGCTGGTGAGCGCCATTCACCTCACCGTGATACAACCAGAGCGGACGCCACACGATAAATGACACCATAGCAACAACGTACATGTTCATAGGGCCTTCCCCAAGGTAATCACGTACACGTTCATAGGGCCTTTGCCATGGTAACCACATACATATTCATAGGGCCTTTGCCATGATAACCACATACACGTTCATAGGGCCTTTGCCATGGTAACCATGTACACATACATAAGGCATTTACCATGGTAACCACGTACATGTTCATAGGGCCTTTACCATGG